>NC_053489.1:677132095-677477095 GCF_905171775.1 Rana temporaria | reverse complement strand
TCAAAAAGAAAGCCAATGCATTTCGCCCGTCAGGCCTTAATAAGAGTCATGATTAAGGCCTGGTGGCCGAAACGCATTTGTCATGGATATGTAGTACGTCTGGCAGCTTACCTTTCTCTCCATGTGTTCATTAGAGGCCAGACTCTCTTATCTGGCTGCCTTTATCATCTCTCCTCCCGGTATGGCTCCACCCCAGGCCATCCCAGGAACTCTATATTAACCAGTTCACTGCAGGTCTGCTTTGCTGATCAATGTTGTTTGTTAGCATTGTGTTCCTGCTTGCCGTGTGCTACATTATTTCTGTGTACCGATTTTGGCTTGTCTCCGACTACTCCTGTTTGCCTGTGACCCTGACCATTGGTCTGTCCCTTGGTTATCCTCGTCTGCCTGTTGCCCCGACCTCGACTTATCCCTCACTTTCTCTGTGTCCTGAGTGGCTGCTTCCCCTCTCTCCCTACGGAGCGTGACCTAGGGGACTCCGGGGGCCGAGACCTGGATTCAGTTGCAGCGAAGGCCATCCTCACCACTAGAGGCTCTGGTGAATACCAGCTGGATCTTAGATTCCGCGCCCTGGGTAATCTTGGGCTCAAGCTTCATGTAGGGTCCCTGTTTGTGCCCCAGTGAACCTCTCCTCCATATCCTCTCTGTGGTCCATCCGCAGCAGTCTGCTATAGGGTTCACTACCTTGTGGTGCACGGGTGCACTTGTCATCTGGCCACAGGTGACCTGACAGCATTGACCATTCTTCCAGAAGTGCATTTGTGAGATCAGGCATTGATGTTGTTGGACAAGAAGGCCCCTTACAGTAGTTCCAGTGAGGGGAACTCATAAGGCGTCAGCATACCAAGACATTTTTGCCAATTTCATGCTCTCAACTTTGTGGGAACAGTTTGGGGACGGCCCCTTCCTGTTCCAACATGACTGCACACCAGTGCACAAAGCAAGGTCCATAAAGACATGGATGAGCGAGTTCGGGGTAGATGAACTTGAATGGCCTGCACAGAGTCCGTACCTCAACCTGATAGAACACCTTTGAGATGAATTAGACCAGAGACTGTGAGCCAGGTCTTCTTGTCCAACATCAGTGCCTGACCTCACAAATGGACTTCTGGAAGAATGGTGAAACATTCCCATAGACACACTCCTAAACCATGTGGACAGCCTTTCCAGAAGATTTGGAGCTGTTATAACTGCAAAGGGCGGGGCCAACTCAATATTGAACCCTACAGACGAAGACTGGGATGCCTTTAAAGTTTATGTGCATATAAAGGTAGGTGTCTTAATACTTTTGGTAATATAGTGTATATGTGGAGCTCTGCATACATTGATGGCACTATATAAGTACCTGTAATAAATAAGTAGCAGTAGCAAAATATACCTGGGCAGGGCTGATACCATTCTTCTGATTTCACTCCACAAACTGTGTGCAGTCAGCCGACAACAGGGCTTAGGGGTTAAATACATTTCTATCAGGATCAACAGGCATCTTCCTCTACTGGCAGGAACCTTTAAAGTGATAAAACATGGAGAAATGGGTACAAACTGTACCTGAAATATTGGAGATCTCTCCTTCTGGACACGAGACACACCTATAGCAGCATTTATGGATGGAAAATCCAAACTTTTTTCTGCTGCCATGTAAACAGGGATCTGAGCACCGAGATACCGGAACCTGAAATCAGATATTATTATCATTATAATGTAAATGTTCATCATTTCTCATGAGGTTATACAAACTAAGTGTAAGTGAAAGGCTGACCGCAGATATTTGTAGGAGGAGTCGGGAGGTACTTAAACCCGCCCTCCTTCCTCCTTCTGGGCGACGGTTTTCTTGTGTGCTGCGCCTGTTATCGTAATTTCCGGGCAACCCGTCTGACGTCACTTCTGGGTTTCATCTGTTAGCAGGACGTGAGGCTGCAAGTGGGGACCCCGTGTCTACCGTTTTATATACAGGATTCAGGAGTCAGTCGGGGGGGCCACAGGCGGGCGGCCTCCTCTGTCTGGTCTGTATCGGGCATCTACGGGCTGGAGAGCTCCCCACTGAATGCACAGATGCTACTTCCGGTTTGTGACGTCAGAGCGCCGACAGGTGCTCCGGGAATCGCATGCTCCGGCTGCTGATGGTTGCATTGAGGGAGGTCTCTTCCCTCAGGATACAGCAAACGGGAGTCACTTCCTCTCTCCTTACCGTTCGGGGGTTCGCTCCACTGTCTGCGGTGGAGTTTTTGCAGGGGGAGCGTTTAGCTGGGGGGCTTGGCTGAGTGGTTGTGGGGATTCCCCAGTCAGGGGGAGGGGCAGTACGAGGTCCGCTCGTTCTTGGAGTAACTTAGGGGGCAAGGTCAGAGCAAATCCACTCCTCAGGGGGGAGTCAGTGATTTTTTTCGTGGACTGCGACACTATGGCGGACACATCGGACAATTTTGACAAATTTTTTGGACCATTGTCATTTTCACAGCGAAAAGTGCTATAAAAATGCACCGATTACTGTGAAAATGACAATTGCTGTTTAGGAGTTAACCATTAGGGGGCGCTGAAGGGGTTAAAGGTGACCTCATATGTGTTTCTAACTGTAGGGGGGCAGGGCTGGACGTGTGACATCAGTGATCTTTCCCTATATTAGGGAACAGACAATCACTGACATTGCCACAATGAAGAACGGGGAAGGTGTGTTTACACACACCTCTCCCCGTTCTTCAGCTCCTGTGACTGATCGCAGGACAAAGGCAGCGATCGGGTCAGCGGATCCTGCGGGCACGGTCACGGAGCTTCGGACCGGGACGCGAGCATGACGCCGGCACGCTCGCAACCCCATGGCTGGGCTCTTAAAAAGGACATACAGGTACGTGCTTGTGCCCAGCCGTGACATTCTGCCAACGTATATCGGTGTGAAAGGGTCCTTAAGTGCTTAAAGTTCATTTTTTATCTAAATCCAAGCTCCCCTATGTACCGATATACCTTTAAAGAGGAAGTAAACCCTCCTAAAAAAAAAACCTGCAAGACAAAGGCATAATGGGCTAGTATGCATAGCATAGCATACTAGCTCATTATGTAGTACTTACCTCCAATCGAAGCCCCCGCATCGGTCCACGTCTCACCCTCAATCTGACCCCATTAGTACACACCCGGCATCATCTACCCTCCTACTCCCCCACATCACTACCACCCTTCGACAGGAGCATGGTTTTCCTATACAATCAGTGAATACCCTTTAATAAAGTCACATGTGCAGTGATGAAACGCGCCAGGGTGGGGCTTGAGACGTTATTGCATTGTCCTAGGAAGCATATGACCACCCAGGAGGGAAGCAGACTTGCGGGTGATTCTGTGACCCCAGGGATGGACCTGTATATGCCCAAGTTCATCACCTGTATGCACATGGGCTAGTGCATTTTTAAATGTGAGTGGAATAGTTGCATGTTTTTTTAACCACTTCCATACCGGGCTGTTATACACACATCCCTACCAGGCCTATTCTGGCACTTCTCTCCTACATGTACAAATCATAATTTTTTTGCTAGAAAATTACGCAGAACCCCCAAACATTATATATGTTTTTTTAGCAGACACCCTAGTGAAAAAAACAGCTGTCATTGAAACGTTTTATCTTGCACGGTATTTACGCAATAATTTTTCAAACGCCTTTTTTTTGGAAAAAAATTGTTTCATGAATTAAAAAAATAACAAAACAGTAAAGTTAGCCCAATTTTTTGGTAAAATATGAAAGATGATGTTACACCGAGTAAATAGATACCTAACATGTCACGCTTTAAAATTGCGCACACTCATGGAATGGCGCCAAACTTCGGTACTTAAAA
Source organism: Rana temporaria (assembly GCF_905171775.1). Lineage (NCBI taxonomy): Eukaryota > Metazoa > Chordata > Amphibia > Anura > Ranidae > Rana > Rana temporaria. The sequence goes on along the minus strand of NC_053489.1, from coordinate 677,473,280 downwards.
ATCTCCATAGGCAACACTTTGAAATTTTTTACAGGTTACCAGTTTATATTTACAGAGGAGATCTAGTGCTAGAATTGTTGCTGGCACTCTAACGCACGCGGCGATACCTCACATATGTGGTTTAAACGGCGTTTACATATGTCGGCGGGACTTGCGTGTGCGTTCGCTTCTGCGCGAGAGCTACTGGGGACAGTGGCGTTAAAAAAAAAAATTGTATTTCTTTTTTTTTTTTTTTACATATTTATTTAATTTTTTACACTTTTTTTTTATTTATTTTTTTTATTATCACTTTTATTCCTATTACAAGGAATGTAAACATCCCTTGTAATAGGAATGTGTGTGACAGGTACTCTTTATGGAGAGATGCAGGGTCAATAAGACCTCACATCTCTCCTCCAGGCTGGAAAGCATGAAATCGGTGAAAAAAAATTCACCGATCTCATGCTTGCTGTTGCTTAGCAGCCGCAATTGCGGCTTTGTTTACTTACGGGGACCCGGACGTGACGTCATCACATCGCGCCCGGGTCCTCCGACAGTCATAGAGATGACTGGTGACCATCTGGTCACCAGTCATCTCTATGCTTCCTGCCAGCGCCGGACGATTCGTTCTCCGGGCCCCCGATGGCACGGGAGAGCCCGGAGAAGCACCGGATGGCGGCGGGAGGGGGGGATGTCCCCTCCCGCCGCCTGTAAGAACGATCTAGCGGCGGAACCGCCGCTATGATCGTTCTTACGTTGTGCAGAATCGCCGGCACTAGAGAAGGATATCTGAATGATGCCTCTAGCTGCAGGCATCATTCAGATATCCACCCGCAAAGCCCAGGACGTCATATGACGTCCACCCGGATCGTTAGAGGTCCGTTGTGGACGTCATTTTACAATGGGCTGGTATGGAAGTGGTTAAATAAATGACATTTACAGTACTACACTATGTTGGTCCCTTCTTTACCCATGTGTTGTCATCATCTATGAGAGACCACGCTTGCAGGAGCCCACTGATGGGAGCTTAAAAAGACATCTTGGATTGTTACCCCAAGAGGGGAAGGTGCTACTAGGCCTAATTTGAGGGCCATCGTGGGAGGTAAGCGCATAGTGTGACTGGTGGAGGGTCCACTTGGTGTTTGCCACTTATTTGCCATTTATTCATGGTTGGATACCTTACAGATTGCACCTATTCACAAGAAGATTGCACTTATCATATGGGCTTTGTTTTATTGATTTACAAGTTATAAGTGGTAGCGCTTCAACTTTTCATATATTTAATCAGTGAATACCTGTGTCACTAAATACACAGCCATAGATCGTTCATTTGGCAGAGTGTGCAGGAGCTGAGCGATCAGATAACAGCCTGTGTGAATAGAGCTGTAATATTGAAAACAGGAGAAGTAGAGGTCAGGTGCAAGGCTTCATCCAATTAGGGCCTTAGAATGCACTGTGAAGCTCGCAGTGCATTGTGGGGTGCTCTGGGGGGGGCGCAAATCCCACCGAGATACCTGCGAATTTGGATGTTCGCCGAATGGGCAAACAAGCGAAGTGCGGACTGAACTTTTGCTCAGCTCAAACTGTTTGCTCGTCTCTAGTGATAGGCAGTCAGAAAGTAAAAGCTGTGTAAATTCCAGTAATTATATATATATATATGTATTAATTTATTTATTTTTTACCAAAAACATGTAGCAAAATACCTCTTGGCCTAAATTTATGAAGAAATGTGATTTTATTGTATATGTTTTATAAATTAAAAATTTTTCTATTTTCTTTTGGTTTATAATAAAAACCCAGTATTGATCAAATACCACTAAGGCCCCGTACACACGAGGTGATCTCCGCTGGAAACGGTCCGCCGGACCGTTTCCAGCGGAGATTCCTCCTCCGGATTTGGATCCGATGGCTTGTACTCACCATCGGATCAAAATCCGCGCGGAATTCATCCGCGGTGACGTGTCGCGCCGTCGCCGCCATGATGACGCGGCGACGTGCGCGACGCTGGAAGGTAAGTACTTCCACGCATGCGTCGAATCATTACGACGCATGCGAGGGAGGGGAGCGGACGGATTGATCTGGTGAGTCTGTACAGACCACCGGATCAATCCGCTGGACCCGATTCAAGCGGATAAATTTCTTAGCATGCTAAGAAATTTATATCCGCTTGAAATAGATGGGGCCGAGAAATGTCCGCGGATAAATATCCGCTAGGCCGTACAGACGACCGGATTTATCCGCTGGAACTGATCCGCGGATCAATTCCAGCGGATAGATCCGGTGGTGTGTACGAGGCCTAAGGCCGCGTACACACGATTGGTCAAAACCGATGAAAATGGACTGAAGGTTTTCCGAAAGAAGCCGAACGTCGGTGCGCAGGCGCAGTATAGAGCCGCACCGACGTTCGGCTTCTTTCGGCTACTAGTGACGCGATGGATGCGACCGTCGGAAGCCTCTCGGAAGACTGTCAATCAAGAAGAAACGCCCGCTCCCGAAGACCCATACCCGGAAGCGATGGAGAAGATGCATCTCGAAAACGGTAAGTACTGCTCATATTTTAAAACAACTAGCCGATTCCCCTAGACAAAACGAGCATGAAGCTAAGGGGATTGTTTGAAAAAAAATTCTTATGGGTGAACTCCCGCTTTAAGACCCGGACCATTATGCAGGTTAAGTACCTTGCCCCTTTTTGCGATTCAGCACTGCGTCGCTTTAACTGACAATTGCGTGGTCGTGCGTCGTGGCTCCCAAACAAAATTTTGCGTCCTTTTTTTCCCACAAATAGAACTTTCTTTTGGTGGTATTTGATCACCTCTGCGGTTTTTATTTTTTGTCCTTTAAACAAAAATAGAGCGACAATTTTGAAAAAAATTCAATATTTTTTACTTTTTGCTATAATAAATATCCCCCAAAAATATATAATTTTTATTTTTCCTCAGTTTAGGCCAATACGTATTCTTCTACCGCAATAAGCGTTTATCGATTGGTCTGCGCAAAATTTATAGAGTTTACAATATTGGAGATAGTTTTATGGCATTTTTATTAAGATTTTTTTTTACTACTAATGGCCGCGATCAGCGATTTTTTTTCGTCACTGCGTCATTATGGCGGACACATCGGCCAATTTTGACACATTTTTGGGACCATTGTCCCTTTCACAGCGAAAAGTGCTATAAAAATGCATTGTTTACTGTGAAAATGACAATGGCCGTAAAGGAGTTAACCACTAGGGGGCACTGTAGGTGTTAAGTGTCACCTCATATGTGTTTCTAACTGTAGGGGGGTTGGGCTGGACGTGTGACGTCAGTGATCGTCTTTCCCTATATCAAAGACATTGCCACAATGAAGAACGGGGAAGGTGTGTTTACACACAACTCTCCCATTCTTTAGCTCCGGTGACTGATCGCGGGACACCGGCGGCGATCGGGTCAGCGGGTCCCGCGGGCGCGGTCACGGAGCTTCTTTAAGTGCCCGCGGCTGGGCACTTAAAGAGGACGTACAGGTACGTGCTTGTGTCCAGCCATGCCATTCTGCCGATGTACTGTATATCGGCGTGAAGGGGTCCTTAAGTGGTTAATAATTATATCTCATGTCACATATTCCAAAGTTTACGACCCCCGTTACCTTCTATGCCATAACACATCTATACACAAAACAGAATATAAATATCTCATAAGAAATGTTCCACAGCCACAAAATTACCGCAATCAACAATTTTCACTCCAAAAATGTCCCCTTTCATGGACATTTACTAGTATATCTTAACCACTTAAGGACCGCCTCCTGCAGATATACGTCGGCAGAATGGCACGGCTGGGCAAATCCACGTACAGGTACGTCCTCTTTTAGTGCCCAGCCGTGGGTCGCGGGTGCGCGCCTGCGACCCGGACCGAAGCTCCGTGACCGTGACCGCGGGACCAGCGGACCCGATCACCTCTGGAGTCCCGCGATCGGTCCCTGGAGCTGAAGAACGGTGAGAGCTGTGTGTAAACACAACTTCCCCGTTCTTCACTGTGGCGCCGTCATTGATCGTGTGTTCCCTTTTATAGGGAAACACAATCAATGACGTCACACCTACAGACACACCCCCCTACAGTTAGAAACACAGATGAGGTCACACTTAACCCCTTCCTCTGGTTAACTCTCAAACTGCAATTGTCATTTTCACAGTAAACAATGCATTTGTAATGCATTTTTTGCTGTGAAAATGACAATGGTCCCAAAAATGTGTCAAAATTGTCCGAAGTGTCCGCCATAATGTCGCAGTCACGAAAAAAAAACGCTGATCGCCGCCATTAGTAGTAAAAATTGTTTTTTTTATAAAAATGCAATAAAACTAACTCCTATTTTGTAAACGCTATACATTTTGCGTAAACCAATTGATAAACGCTTATTGCGGTAGAAGAATATGTATCGGTCTAAACTGAGGAAAAAAAATAAATTATATATATATATATTATAGCAAAAAGTAAAACATTTTTTTTTTCAAAATTGACGCTTTTTTTTTGTTTATAGCGCAAAAAATAAAAACCGCAGAGGTGATCAAATACCACCAAAAGAAAGCTCTATTTGTGGGAAAAAAAGGACGCCAATTTTGTTTGGGAGCCACGTCGCACGACCGGGCAATTGTCTGTTAAATCGACGCAGTGGCGAATCGCAAAAACTGGCCAGGTCCTTTAGCTTCCTAAAAGTCCGGGTCTTAAGTGGTTAAAACAAGGCTAAAAAGATCCCTATAATTCCAAATTCTGGACCAAACAATATAAAGAGAAAACATCAAGTCATTTCTTACTTTGCCGGTTTTCCAGAAGCGAGGATTACTCATATTGGGAAATGATTCAGGCACAAAGTCTGGGGGTGGAAGAGTGGAAATTGATTCACGAAAAAAAATTGAATCATTAACAAAAAGCCAATTTTGTAACATGAGATTATTTACAAGTTCTTTCTTCTCATTAAAGCCGATCTTGGCTCCGGATGATTTAATGAAATTAAAATTTCTCACGTATTTGTGCAGCTTTTCATGGAAGACAGAAATACACACATTATCATATACAGTCATACAAAGTCTAAATCTGACCACTTTGGGCCAGATCCAGAGAGAGAGTACGCCGGCGTATCTACTGATACGCCGGCGTACTTTCAAATTTCCCGCATTGTAACTTTAGTTTGAATCCTCAAACCAAGATACGACGGCATCTGGGTTCGATCCAACAGGCGTACGCCTTCGGATTGTAGATGCAATACTTCGTCATCCGCTGGGTGGAGTTCGCGTCGTTTTCCGCGTTGGGTATGCAAATGAGCTTTTTCCGACGATCCACGAAGGTACGCGCGGCCGTCGCGTTCTCTTACGTCGTCTCTAGTCGGCTTTTTCCGGCGTATAGTTAAAGCTGCTATTTTGCGGCGTATAGATAGACTTGCCATGTTAAAGTATGGCCGTTGTTCCCGTGTTGAAATTTGAATTTTGTTTTATTTTTTGCGTAAGTCGTCCGTGAATAGGGATGGACGTAAGTCACGTCTAAGTTCAAAAAATGACGTCGTTGCGACGTCATTTCGTGCAAAGCACGGCGGGAAATTTCGAATGCGGGGCATGCGCAGTTCAATCGGCGCGGGGACGCGCTTCATTTAAATGAATCACGCCCCCTACCCACCGATTTGAATTCCGCCGCCAGAAATACACTACGCCGCCGTAACTTTCGGCGCAAACTCTTCCAGGATTCGACTTAAAGCCAGGTAAGATGCGGCGTAGCGTATCTCTGATACGCTGCGCCTATCCATTTCTATGTGGATCTGGCCCACCGTATTTTATATCAATGTACGAGGTGACAATTATCGTATAAACTCGAGTATAATGCCGCGTACACACGACCGTTTTTCGGGGTGTAAAAAATGAAATTTTTAAGGGTCTAGATAAAACAAAGTTTTTTTCAACCCGATCATTAAAACGGCCTTGCCTACACACAATCGTGAAAAAAATGCTCTAGCAAAGCGCGGTGACGTACAACGCGTACGACGGCACTATAAAGGGGGAGTTCCATGCGGATGGCGCCACCCTTGGAGCTGCTTTAGCTGATTCCGTGTTAGTAAAAGACGATTCGCGCTTTTCCGTCTGTTACAGCGTGATGAATGTGCTTACTCCATTACGAACGGTAGTTTTACCAGAACGAGCGCTCCCGTCTCATAACTTGCTTCTGAGCATGCGCGGGTTTTTCATGTCGTTAAAGCCCACACACGATTATTTTTTACAACCTTAAAAAATAGAGCATGTTCGAAATTTTTAATGCCCATTTTTTAGATCGTGAGCCCACACACAATCGTTTTTAATGACATAAAAAGAAAAAACTTAATTTTTTAGAACCCAAAAAACGGTCGTGTGTACGCGGCATAAGCTGAGTTTTTCAGCCCTTTTTTTAGGGCTGAAAATACACTCCTCGGCTTATACTCGAGTCAGTGTACCTGAAGGGCTTCGGGCGTTCATTTTTCAAAAGTCGCGGCTTCCTCCTGGTCCCGTTCCGTCATAGGCGTTTGACACTGTGTTACGCTACCGCCTATCACGGAGGTCCTCTCATCCTCGGACTCATTTTTCCAGCAGACACTGTGTGTACGCCTAGAAATATGTAAATCATCTAGATACGCGAATTCACTAACGTACGCCTGGCTGGCGCAGTACAGATACGCCGTTTACGTTTCAAGCTTTTCCCGGAGTAAAGTTATGAGGCGTATTTGAGGTGTTCCCGCTTCGAATTTTGAAAATGTTACGTCGTTTGCGTAAGTCGTTCGCGAATAGGGCTGGGCGTTATTTACGTTCACGTCGAAAGCATTGGCTTCTTGTGGGTTAATTTGGAGCATGCGCACTGGGATACTTTCTTCCAACAAACGCAGCCACTGTGCCCATCAAACGCAGCCACTGTGCCCATCAATTGTCGCCACTGTGCGATCAAATGCAGCCACTGTGCCCATCAATTGTTGCCACTGTGCCATGCCATGAATTGTCGTCACTCTGCCATGCCATGAATTGTCGCCATTGTGCTGTGCCATGAATTGTCGTCACTGTGCCGTTCCATCAATTGTCGCCACTGTGCCATTACATCAATTGTCACCACTGTGCCACCAATTGTTGCCACTGTGCCATGCCATCAAACGCAGTCTCTGTGCCTATCAATTGTCGCCACTGTATCCATCAATTGTATCCTCTGTGCCATGCCATCAAACTCAGCCACTGTGCCATCAATTGTCGCCACTGTGCCCATCAATTGTCGCCACTGTGCCATGCCATCAATTGTCGCCACTGTGCTATGCCATCAATTGTCGCCACTGTGCCATGCCATCAAATGTCACCACTGTGCCCATCAATTGCTGCCAGTTTGCCCCATCAAAAACCGCCAGTTTGCCATGTAAAATGCCGCCAGATTGCCCCCTCAAATACCACCAGATTGCCCCCCCACCTGGCACTTACCTTTCTCGAATCAGCCATCCTCCCTCCAATGTCCCTCGATGTCTTCTGCCGCCCTTGATGTCGCTTCAGCCAATCAGGTTACCGGTAACCAGACCCGGTGAACCTGATTGGCTGAGACACGTGTCAGTGTTAACCAGGGAACGCACACCCTGTGGTTAACTATTTGGAAGCTGGTTAGTGAGTGAGTGAGAAACTTATATAGCGCAACACATGCGAACTGAATCGCCTCTGGGTTAGAGCCAACAGGCTGTAATCGAGAAGCCTCTGGCTCTGATAGACACTTCCAAAGCCAACCAACTGCTGTTATTCAGATGGCCGGCGCTCACCAGGGGGCCGGCCATCTTAATAGTGGGCGGCAACAGTGCCAGCAACAATACATGCATGAATCTATGTATTGTTGACTTCAGTGGCGGTGCAGGAGAGAGAGGGGGCGGAGCTCCTGCGCCCACTATCGACCCACCGCTATTGGAGGAATCTAACTTCTTTCACAGAATTCTTATAGAATATAGGACAGGATCATAGTAATATACATTTATTATCCAACTTACTATGTGCTGGAATCCATTTTGTTCAGATTTATTCTTCATCATGTACATGTCATGTAGAGCTGTGGCCAGAACATGTACAGCCATGACTGCTTGTTAAGGTAAAGGTGTATTACCATTAAATATGATTGACAAATCTGTTATATTAGGACAAGATTTTAAAGAAAACTGAATCCATTTTCCAAAAATGTAATTTTTGTATCGTTTCTGGGAATGGCACATAAAAACGAAAATCCACGGGTCTTCCAGTATTGGGTCATATAAGTGTTTAGGAAACAAGCGATGATTAGGAATATTTTTGTCTAGAATGAATTTTGGTGGCCATAAAAACACGAAGCTGCAGCTGATTGTTGAATAGTCGCCCTTATACAGATTACTTAGTTTAGTCCATGATGGTGGAAAAATAAATGTGATATTCCTTAAAACAGAAGATATATGGGAAGAAAGATGCATAAAGTTCATTGTGTAAGTTCCACACACTATGACAACTTTAGCTGTTGATTTACGAATAATCTTTATTTTCTGAATATCATCTTCAATATTCCTAGTGAGTGGAATGATATATTCTGTGCAGATCCCACGTTGGCTCATCATCTTACTCAGTCCTTGGGACTCTTCAACACCGCTGCCATCATCTGAGGATAATATTCCAACCCAATTCCACCCTAAATGATGCAATAATTTAAAAATAGTTGCATAACGGACCCGGTCGTCTGGTGTCATACGGAATGAAGTTGGATACATTTTTCCATCACTCAGGGGAGTGTCAATGACTCGATAAGTGATCTGGATAAGATGTTGAAAAATATTTTAACCACTTGCCTACCGGTCACTTAAACCCCCCTCCTGCCCAGACCAATTTTCAGCTTTCAGTGCTCTCACACTTTGAATGACAATTACTCAGTCATGCTACACTGTACCTGTAACGGAATGACCCGTGACACCCAGAAACTTTTGAAGGATGGGGGGTACTCCTGTGCCAGCGTCACTAATGACTCTTGGGTCTAGGGTCACCCTGTGCCCCTTTTGGGCATAGGGTGACTGATAAATGATAATTCATGTATTGCAGGAGATCTGGACATATTACAGGTGATTTTCATGCTGACCCACAACCGGTCAATAAGAGACCTTCAATGACTGTTGAGATGCTAACTAAGTCTGCTACTGTGGTGAGGTGGATTGAAGCTGAGACTCAGCCTGGCTGGCTATTAAGGGATGTTAAAGTATCTTGCTGTGATTACATTCTGTGTCCATTGTACTAATTAAGTCTCTAAAGGTCAGACGTCTCTTTTCAGGTGCAATGGATTAGCATGTCAACTACGTCTACAAAGGAATGTGCATTATGTAGCAGTGAATAGATCTGTCGGAGACAGAACGTCTGGGGGATAATTAACTCCTCTGAATGTCATTATCTAAAAGAATGTGATTGAAGCCCCATTGTGTGATGTGTGGGTGGAGTGCGTCTTTGTTCCTTTGATTAACTGTAGCATATCTGTACTGTATATAAGAGAGCTAACCATTAAAGTGTTCATTCATTTGACTCAGAACACAGAGCGTATGTCTCGTATTTCTGAGGGAATTCTTATGGATCGTGTCTGCTGGCTTGTCGGACTGTCGGATAAGCTGTCGTGGGTTGATGGAATGGGAGATCGCAAACGGTGGTGACCGTTACAGTACCCATATGAGTTTTTTTTACATTTTATTTTCATACAAAAAGAGCTTTCTTTTGGTGGTATTTAATCACTACTGTGTTCTTTATTTTTTGCACTATAAATTAAAAAGACTGAAAATGTTGGAAGAAATATATGTTTTTCTTGTTTCTGTTATAAAATTTAGCAAATTAGTAATTTTTCTTCATTAATTTTGGCCACAATTCATACAGCTACATATTCAGGCCTTTCTTAACCACTTAAGTCCCGGACCATATTGCTGGCCAAAGACCAGAGCACTTTTTGCGATTCGGCACTGTCATTTTTCTCCAGAAGGTTTTGGCAAAGTGAAAAATACTAATAATAGTGATGATAATAATAACGTAAATAGGAGCAGCTCGTTGTATTAGAAAAGTCAGGGCTTTTTTTCAGCAGGAACGCAGGGGAACGCAGTTCCGGCACCTCCAGATCTGAATATATGCAATGCCAAGAGGTGCCGGGGTGTGCTAGAGGGACTAGTGATGCTGTCTGTTGGGGAATCTATTATTGCTGAAGAGGATCTATTTTTGTGAAGGAAGGGGGTCTGTTGTTGCTAGGGAGTTCTTCTGTTGCTCATGGGGAATCTATTGTTGCTAGTAGGGTCTTATGTTGCTGGGGGTTTCAGTTATTGCTGGTAGTGATGTACTGTTAAGGGAGAGGTCTTTGTTGCTGGCTGCTGGAGGGTTTATTAATACTGGCTACTGGGGAATCAATTGTTGCTGGAGGGGATATATTTTTTTCAGGGGGGTCTATTGTTTCTGGGGAGGGATCTATTGTTGCTGGGGTGGGTCTTATGTTTTAGGGGGTCACTAATTCCTGGGAGGGATCTACTGTTGAGGGAAGGGTCTAATGTTGCTGGCTGCAGGAGGGTTTATTGATGCTGGCTGTTAGGAATCTATTGTCGCTGGAGTGTCCACTGTTCTTAGATCTATTCTGATGCCTTTCTTGTTATTACTAACAATTTCTATAAAAAATACATAGCACCACAAAACTATACTTGGTTATGTATTCTCTAAAAGGGGTGAGGTGGGTAAGGGGTGGAACCAAGGAACGGTGCTCTGAGGTGAGTAGGGGTGGAGTCAAGGGGTGACTCGGAGGGAGTAGTTCCTGCACCTATTTTCTGTGAAAAAAGCCCTGGAAAATGTAAATGAAAAAAAGAAATCAATGCTCAATTGAACCGCAAATGTGTCTAATGCCCCATACACACGATCGGAATTTCCGATGGCCTAAAATCCGATGGAATTTTTAGTCTGAATTCCATTCAAGCTGTCTTGCATACACACTGTCGGACCAAAATTCCGACCGTCCAAAACGCGGTGAGGTAAAACACTACGATGAGCCGAGAAAAATTAAGTTCAATGCTTCCGAGCATGCGTCGACTTGATTCTGAGCATGCATGTTTTTTTCTCGGTCTGAGTTGCACACAGACGATAGGAATTTCCTATCGTCTTTTTTTTCCATCGGAAAAAAATAAAACATGTTCTATTTCTAAACACCAACGGAAAAAAGTCCGATGGGGCCCACACACGATTGGAATTTCCAATGAAAAAATTCCAATTTTGTGTACGGTTCTCATCAGAGAACCAACATGTAAACGGTATGTATATAAAAAGTCCAAACACAAAATAATATTAAATTATCTGGTGGAATTAATTGATAAGTGTTCTAACAATGTATCAAAATCTTCAGATTCTTGTTGAGCAGTAGGGATGAGCTTCGTATTTTGAGTCGAACTCATGTTCGACACAAAACGGGTCGTTCGCGTCAAATTCTAGTTACGTTTCACAGATCATAATTCACGGCGGCATCGCTGGCTGATGATTGGCCAAGCATGCACTATGACCTGCATGCTTGGTCAATCACAGCTTGCAAAAAACGGAGAGCCATAATTGGCCAAAGCCAGGGTGGCTTTGGCCAATTATGGCTCAGGGGGTTTAGTACACGCCCCACACTATAAAAGGCCGCCTGCAGGTCGGCCTTGTGTAGTGTGCTGCTGTGGTTAAGAGAGGACAGAGAGAGTGTCATTTTTTGCAGGAAGATAGAGCAGGCAGGCTAGTCAGTTAATGTTACAGTGTATAGAGCAGGGGTGGGCAATTATTTTTTCGATGGGTGGGGCCACATGAGAAACTAAAAATATTTTGGAGGGCCGGGCCAAAAGGCTAAACTCAATACTGCATAAAATCAATTGTATTTCTTTATAAAAAGCAGTAAATATCATTGTTGGACAACTGGTACGAGTACTTGTTATAGACATGGCACATGAGGGGGACAGAGGCTGGGGACATGGCACAGGAGGGGGACAGAGGCTGGGGACATGGCACAGGAGGGGGACAGAGGCTGGGGACATGACACAGGAGGGGGACAGAGGCTGGGGACATGACACAGGAGGGGGACAGAGGCTGGGGACCTGACACAGGAGGGGGACAGAGGCTGGGGACATGACACAGGAGGGGGACAGAGGCTGGGGACATGACACAGGAGGGGGACAGAGGCTGGGGACATGACACAGGAGAGGGACAGATGCTGGGGACATGACACAGGAGGGGGACAGACTCTGGGGATATGACACAGGAGGGGGACAGACGCTGGGGACATGACACAGGAGGGGGACAGACGCTGGGGACATGACACAGGAGGGGGACAGACGCTGGGGACATGACACAGGAGGGGGACAGACGATGGGGACATGGCACAGGAGGGGGACAGACACTGGGGACATGACACAGGAGGGGGACAGAGGCTGGGGACATGACACAGGAGGGGGACAGACGCTGGGGACATGACACAGGAGGGGGACAGACGATGGGGACATGGCACAGGAGGGGGACAGACACTGGGGACATGACACAGGAGGGGGACAGACGCTGGGGACATGACACAGGAGGGGGACAGAGGCTGGGGACAGGCAGCCACTGTTTAATCAATAACAATTGATTAAACAGTGGCTGCATGTGATGGCACAGTGGCTGCGTGTGATGGCACAGTGGTTGCGCTTGATGGGCACAGTGGCGACAATTGATGGCACAGTGGCTGCGTGTGATGGGCACAGTGGCAACAATTGATGGCACAGTGACTGCGTGTGTTGGCACAGTGGCTGCATGTGATGGCACAGTGGCTGCGTGTGATTGGCACAGTGGCTGCGTTTGATGGGCAGAGTGGCTGCGTGTTATTGGCACAGTGGCTGCGTGTGATTGGCACAGTGGCTGCGTTTGATGGGCACAGTGGCTGCATTTGATGGGCACAGTGGCTGCGTGTGATTGGCACAGTGGCTGCGTGTGATTGGCACAGTGGCTGCGTGTGATTGGCACAGTGGCTGCGTTTGGGAACAGTGGCTGCGTTTGATGGGCACAGTGGCTGCGTGTGATTGGCACAGTGGCTGCGTTTGATGGGCACAGTGGCTGCATGTGATTGGCACAGTGGCTGCATGTGATTGGCACAGTGGCTGCGTGTGATTGGCACAGTGGCTGCGTTTGGGAACAGTGGCTGCATGTGATTGGCACAGTGGCTGCGTTTGGGAACAGTAGCAACAATTGATTGCACAGTGGCTGCGTGTGATTAGCACAGTGGCTGCGTTTGATGGGAACAGTGGCTGCGTGTGATTGGCACAGTGGCTGCGTGTGATTGGCACAGTGGCTGCGTGTGATTGGCACAGTGGCTGCGTTTGATGGGCACAGTGGCGACAATTTATGGTGGCACAGTGGCTGCGTGTGTTGGCACAAGTGGCTGCATGTGTTAGCACAGTGGCTGCGTGTGATGGGCACAGTGGCGACAATTGATGGCACAGTGGCTGCGATTAATGTTTTTTTTTTAGTCAGAGACGGCGAACGTGGCTAAAAATAAAAAAAACATTTTTTTTAAACTGACATTTATTTATTAAAAAAATGATGGTCACCTCACCTCAGTCCGCCTCCCCCCTCCCCAATACAGTAATTTCATTATTTAAGGAGTGTTTTCTTACTTTTTTTACACTGACTACTTCAGTCTTCTGTTGCTTGCAGACAGCACTAGGCACTGTAGGACTAGGCACTGGCAGGCTGAGGAGGCTCCTCGTGACTTGTCCTTCTTGCAAGCGCCGACAGACACACGGCTCCCCGCGCAGAGACGAGTCCTTCCTCTCTCACCTCGTGACCTCGCCTCCGGTGTGACGTCACGCGGCGCACGCCGACCAACTGAATAGGGGGGGGGAGCGACGAGCACACAAAGTGACAGGAGGAAAGGGAGCCAGGAGCGCACTCGGCAGCCAGGCAGTCGGCACACAATGTGTAAAGTGCCGCTGCCCGTGGCCCCGCGCTGTGACAGTGAGTGACACACTGGCTGATTGCGCCCCCCTCCTGCACTAAATGGTAGCGCCCGGAGCACTCGTCCCTCCCGCCCCTGCCTTGTACCAGCCCTGCCTACTGTTATCACCGCGGCGGGGAACATTACAGACAGCGTTCGTTTGAACAGCTGTTTTCCCCGCTGCGCATTGACACTCCCCCTTGGACGGATCTGTCCAATCGCGAGCAAGGGGGAGTGTCTATGTGACTCCCCCTTGCTCGCGATTGGACAGATCCGTCCAAGGGGGAGTGTCTATGCGCGGCGGGGAAAACAGCTGTTCAAACGAACACTGTCTGTAATGTTCCCCGCCGCGGTGATTAACGTGGCAGCGGCAGCGATGGGGGCCGGATTAAAAGGTCTGCCGGGCCGTATACGGCCCGCGGGCCGTAGTTTGCCCAGGTCTGGTATAGAGGATATATATACATCCCAGGTGCTGTACATATATTTATACACTGTATAGTTTAGCTAGATCAGTTCTTCCTAATTTATTGGCGGGCAGGTGATTGTGCTAGCTGTAGTATTCTTACATGGTTTATTGCCTGTGTCCTCTGTAGTTTGCACCTAAAGCTACTTGGTCTGTACTGGCCGTGTGCTCTGTAGTTTGCACCTAAAGATTCAGCAGCAGTGAATGAAAATGAAGATGCAACGCATATGGAAGTCTCTATAGAGAATACGGCTGGGGTTACGCCCATCCGAAACTCTACCCAAAGAGCTGCCTCTGTACCTAAGCCTCTTAGAAATCAACCTATTCCTATTCAGTCTAATGGGAATCAGGCTAAAGGTAATACCACAAGGGTGACACAAGGTGTTGTGCACCCAAGTACATCTAGTGGTAGACAATATCACATCCCAGTTCAGAACCGTTTTGAACCCCTATGGGATGATAGAAGCCGTCCAGAATCCCCTAAACCTTTTTTAGGGAGAGGGAGGGGGGGACATGGACGAGGACGGGGCGGCCCACATTGGAGGGGCCGTCCGCCGTCATATCAACAGCAGACAATGGGTTATACAGAACAGCAATGGAGGGAACAGCCACCTCCTCGAGACCAGGATTATGTGTACTACCCCAACACAAGGTCAGACGAACAAGAGGTTGTAGATCGGGACTCAAAGTCCAGAAAAAGAAGGAGGGTGTAAGTAGAGGCGGTATTTTTAATTTAAGTAATACTGAACTAACCCCCAAAGAGACAAATATTTTGCATTTAGGCCTTAAGTGTGGACTCAAAAGACCTATTAATAAATTTGACGTATTTATTGACTTGCACAAATACGTACGCAAAATAAATATGAAAAAATATTTTCTTAACAAAAATTCAGACTCCTCATCTGGGATTTCTTCAATAGCACTTGATAGTGGCTTACGAAACAAGTCCCTTTTTAATCCTTTAAATAAAGGTAACCATCAGATAGAAGTCTTCAAAGGACTAGTTCTGAGAGATCTACGACAGCTGGCACCTCAAAAAAATGTCAATCCCCAGTATATTCTAGATGGTATCAGATCATTAGAAGAGAAAAAGGATCTGATAATACGTCCTGCAGATAAAGGAGGTGGAGTAGTCATCCTAGACAAGACATTCTATGATAACCAGTTAACGGAAATGCTAAGCGACACTGGAACTTATGTCCTACTTGATAAGGATCCATCACTCCAATATGAGATTGATTTGAATAAACTCATTAACATGGGCTTTAAATCTGGAGTGCTGAATAATCGTGAGAAAAGATATCTGTTACCAAGTTCTAACAGAATTCCCACGATTTATACCCTCCCAAAGATACATAAAAGTACCCAGTGCCCCCCGGGTCGTCCCATCGTTAATGGGATAGGATCACTAACATCCCGGTTAGGCCAATACCTGGACCTCTATCTCCAGGTGAGTGTTATACACACAAGAGCCTATTTGAAGGACACAAAGAGTCTCTTACAGTTACTTCAGGAGATTGATCTGACAAACAAGGAGGAAGTATATCTTGTTACATCTGATGTTACATCACTTTATACTGTGATCCAGCACGATGATGCTCTCCTAGCACTTAATTGGAGTTTGAGTCAACGCGAAGATATCTCTCACAATAAAAAGGTGTTCCTTAGGAATGCATTAGACTTCTGTTTGGGACATAACTTTTTTTGGTTTGGAGGTCAGTTTTACTCCCAATGCCGGGGAGTAGCTATGGGGGCCCGCTTTGCCCCGAGCATAGCTAATATGTTCATGGGAGAGTGGGAAGATAAAGTTATCTTTTCAGTTCCACGACCCTCACTCCTGTTCTACAGGAGATACATAGATGACCTCCTACTTATATGGGACGGTACACTCACTTCGCTGCAAACTTTCCTAGATGAGCTTAACTCTAATAACAACAATATTGTACTTACTAGCACAATTAGTAAAGATAGAGTGAATTTTTTGGATTTGGAAATATCCAGGGCTGGATCAGGACTATCAACAAAGGCTTATTTTAAAGCCACAGATTCAAATAGCTATCTTCCTACGTGCAGTGGACACCACCCGATGTGGTTAAAAAATATCCCAAAAGGACAACTTACCAGAATAAGGAGGAACTGTACTAATACCACAGACTTCCTAGATCAAGCAGAAATTATAAAGGGAAAGTTTTTAGAGAAGGGGTATAAGAAGAACGGGCTTGATACCATTATAAGTGAATTAGCCGCACAACCAAGAGAGTTCTTTCTCACAGATAGAATCTCGAATAGGTCACTGAACAATCATGAATGGAACTTCATATCGGGGTATCATGCTCAATATAGAGAAGTTGAGGCAATCTTTTCTGATCATTGGCATGTTTTGCTGATGGATAAAGTTTTAATGGCTGTATTGCCGGAGAAACCTGGCTTTATTTATAGAAAAGCCCAAAGTTTTGCTGATAAGTTGGTATGTAAGGTACTTGACCCACCCAGCAGGCCATCGAGTTTCTGGGATTGCGATGGCTTCTTTGCATGTCGCAAATGCAGAGCTTGCCGGGAGGCCAATCGGCCTAGGAAAGCTGTAAAGAAATTTACTTCAAGTGCTAATAATAAGGAATTTACTATTGGTGAATTTATCACATGTAACACCACGCATGTGGTATACGCTCTCCAGTGCCCTTGTGGTCTGCTCTATATAGGGCGGACCAAACGCCAACTTAAAGTGCGCATCGGAGAGCATATTGCCAATATACTATTGGGTTACAAGGACCACAATGTTTCGCTCCACTTTAAGTTGTTCCATAACCAAGACCCGAGTGGCTTAATGTTTTGGGGTGTGGACCATTTGAAACCAGCATGGAGAGGAAACAACTTGGTCAGAGATCTATCAAAGAGAGAAACCCAATGGATCTTCTCGGCCGATACTCTTGCCCCTAGGGGCTTGAATATCGAGCTGGACATCAATTGCTTTATTAGCAATTATTAATTGTATAATCCAAATATTCTTTTTTGAAATTAGGATGTTCCACTCATTGTCCCTTTTTTATGAGGTGGGTAACTGTGACCCTCTCTATATTATTAACCTGCCCTTTTTATTATGAGATTATTCTGGCCTTCTGTTTTTTAGCTGTGTTTATCTTTTAAGATGACCGAATTTTTACTGTAGGTTATATAATGAATTATGGCTACAATTCCTTCCTTTGGAATATAAAGATGATCTGTATGCTATATATTTTCCTGCCACAAGATGGCGCTGGTAGGACTGTGGTTAATTTATCTGTTTATAATATGTCATATATTCTGTGAATGGGTCCACTGTTTACTATTTAGCTTATTATATCTTTTATAATCATTTTTATTAATGCACATTTTAATGTTATTGATGCATGTTTTAATTATATGTATATAGCTATGATGAATTTTTATTGATTATTTATCTGATGAAGTTATTACATTGTATGCTATTAAGTGCTTTTGTATTAATAGCCCTTTGGTTACACTGTGGTGTGCATAATGGTTATATGAATTAACTGTTATGTTCATATTACAGTTTTCCGTTCGTACGTTCCCTGTCACCTTTTGCGTGTTGCCGCTGAGTTTGGCCGCTTTATGTGTCATTATGGGACGGATGATGTATGTATTTGCCTCTCATTCACCCCCATACGCCGTTGCTCTACGAGTCAGTGGGCGGGATAAGCGCCTTTGCCCGCCCACTTCTCTACGGCGATTGGAGCGTCTGAGAGAAGTCTGCATATTTAAACTAGGTGGATTGCGTCGTGAGGCCACGCCCTCTGTCGAAGTCCTATGACGAAACGCGTCAGGGCGTGGCTTCTCACGACGCTCAGGAAGTGACGTTTGCGCTCCACCAGTGCCTCGTCTGGAACCGGAAGTTGACAGTCTCTGTGAGACTGAACCAGGACCAGTGCGATGCTTTACCTATTATCCAGGATTTGGTGATTATGCGCTTTTTAAATACTTTTATTGTACGTTCAATGGTTGAAGGGGTTTTTGCTTCTGTGGGCTACTATTTTTGATCCATTAAAAACGGAATTATGCTATGGCACTTTCTCTGTCTTTTTTTCTGGTTTAATTTGGAGCTCCTATACAGATGTGTTTGATTACCCTGCTTGAAGGCTGATTATCAGTTTGGAGTTACGCATACATCGCCCTGTATTATTTACTTTCTGGTGAGTGTGTACCCCAGAGGGGGCTCATTGTGTCCCACGTGGTGTCTCTAGAGGAGTTCGGGTGGAAGGTGCTTACTATCTGTCCTTTCTTAAAGTGGACCACACTTCTATTTGGAACTTTTTTGCCTATACCTCACTGATTTCCTTCACGCAACATTGGAGTGTAGACGTGGTGCCTTGTGCATCTACACTAGAACTGTCACCATTAGCGCCGTTTGTGATCTTAATATTTGTGCATTTATGCTCTCTTAATCTTGATCATTTTTATTAGTGATTTTAATGATGCTTAAATAAAATAAAAAAATAAAATGAAAAATTCCTTTAAATATTGTACCTGCTGGGTGTCTATAGAATGCCTGTGAAAACGTCTTTGAGAACCCGGGTCTTGCCCGAAGGAACATGTATCAATAGAAAAAAAGTTTTTTAAGTCCTGAAAAAAACGACCGTTTTTAAAACTTTTTTCCATTGATACATGTTCCCTGGGGCAAGACCCGGGTTCTCAAAGACATTTTACAACAATAACTTGCATATTAGGCTTTAAAATTAGCACTTTTGAATTCGTAAGTTCGAGTCCCATAGACGTCAATGGTGTTCTAAATGTTCGCGTGAACGTTCGGTCCGTTCGAAGGTTCTGATGTGAACCGAACGGGGGGGGGGGGGTGTTCGGCTCATCCCTATTGAGCAGTAAGGTAAATTGACTGCAGATCTTCCACCACCATCACCTGCACACATCCTACTCGTCAGACTTCCATGACCCCTATTACAGGTAGTCACAAAGCGATTGTAAATGTTTCCAGCAGGAAGTTACACGATCCCAATGGTAGTCCCAACGAACATCCGACCTCCAGGACATCCAAAAATCCCTTTCCATTTGATAAGGAATTTAATTTGGTTGTTTCTCCTTCTACAATCCATGATTGCTTCCACGTTCCCAGAAAAAAGATTTGAGGAAAGTTATCCAGTGGTTAATGGGAAAGAGTAAAATAAAGGGCTTTCATAGTGAAGTATGACATGATTTCATTCCAAAGAAATCAGTTAAAAACAAGGTAAATGCTTAAAAGTCCATGTGTTTGGGAGCCTCGTTACGTGATCCAGCTGCGCTCCAAATGGCGGAAATTACGTATCACGATCAGGCACCCTACCAGTTTCGTCAGCACGCACCAACGTCTTCAGGGGTCATGGCGGAATGGCGTTTCCAAACACATGGACTTTTAACCTGCAAGAATTTGCTTTTTACCTTGTTTTTAACTGATTTCTTTGGAATAAAATTGTGTCATACTTCACTATGGAAGCCCTTTCTTTTACTCTTTCCCATTAACCACTGGATAACTTTCCTCAAATCGTTTTTCTGGGAACATGGAAGCAATCATGGATTGTAGAAGGAGAAACAACCACATTCAATTCCTTATCAAATGGAAAGGGTATGGACTAGAAGAGAACTTGTGGAAGCCTGAAGGGAATATCCATGCCAAGAGACTAATCCAATCCTTTAAAAAGGTCTCATCCCAAGAAATTGGCCCGGTTAGGCATCCGGAGGCTTCCCCTTGGGCGGGAAATGTCAGGAAAGGCTTACTGGGTATGTGCATGTGCAAGTGCGCAGTGCATTCACATGCACGGGAGCGCATGTGCGCAATTCCCGATGCCAGGTGGGCTATTTAAACTCAGATGTTACATTAAAACTTTGTTGCTTGATCTACAGCATTCCATGTGAGATACCTGCTTGTCTGACCTGGTCCAGTTGATTATCTGGCGTACCTTTTTGACTACCTCAGCTATCCGCTTGCATCTGACCCCAGGCCTGTCCACGACCTTGCACCTGCCTTATTCTCTGGTTTATCCGTACCTACCTGTTACCGACCGGCTTGTCCAGTGACTCCTGTCTCCTGCATCTGTTCCAGTACTGTCCATCTGTGTGTGACCTGGCTTGTGTGACCTTCCTGCGTTCGAGTCCCTGCAACCTCCTCTCAGCCTGCCTACCTCTCCAGCCTGTGTGTGGCTTCCTGTCACGGGCCTGCTCCAGTCTCCAGCCAAGTCTGCTGTCTTCAGTCTGCTGATTCCCAGCTACATCGTCATCCGGAACTACAGACCTACTTCCCAGCTGTTGATCCTGCCAGGCACTTGTGCTTCCCTGCACTTCCACGCCTCCTGTCTGCTCTACCAGGGTCCGCGAGTCGGAGACATAGGAGAGGCCTTCCTCTGCATTTCGGGCTCATCTATTAGGTACAATACCTGTCGCCGAGAATGTGTTTCCAGCACGACGCCATTGCGCTGATTCTCGGCGACAAGGTGCTGACATCTTGCACTCGCTGGAATAGAGAAAAGCACATTCCAGCTAGCGCATCATAGAAGCGACGGGGATCCGACTTGGATTCCCGCCAATTCTAGCCACGGCGTTTGGTATGAATCATGAGGGGGAACTCCACGCCAAATTTTAAATAAAAAACCGGCATGGCTTCCTCCCCCAGGGGCATACCAGGCCCTTAGGTCTGATATGGATTGCAAGGAGACCCCCCTACGCTGAAAAAAACGGCGTGGGGGTCCCCCCACAATCCATACCAGACCCGTATCCAAGCACGCTGCCCGGACGGTCAGGAAAGGCTGCATGCCCTCAACATGGGGGGATTGGGTTCTCTGGGGCAGGGGGGCACCCTGCGGCCCCCCACCCCAAAGCACCCTGTCCCCATGTTGATAAGGACAGGGCCTCTTCCTGACAACCCTGGCCGTTGGTTGTCGGGGTCTGCGGGCAGGGGGCTTATTGGAATCTGGGGGCCCCCCTTAATAAGTACCCCTACCCATTCACCTGGAAGAAAAATGTCAATAAAATAAACACACAACACAGGGTTTTAAAATAATTTATTAGTCAGCTCCGGGGGTCTTCTCCGCTCTCTGGGGGTCTTCTCCACTCTCCGGGGGGTCTCCTCCACTCTCCGGGGGGTCTTCTCCACTCTCCGGGGGGTCTTCTTCCATCTTCTCCGCTCTCATCTCGGCGCTCCCCGGTTCTTCTCCGGCTCGCTCTCCGGTGCCTTCTTCTTCAGGGCTGACTGCCGCTATCTTAGTTTTAGCTCAATTACTAGCGGCGGCGCAAGCCTGCTCTTCTTTGCCGTCTTCCGCCTTCTTCTTTTCTTCAGATGTTGATGCGTCGCTTCCTCCCGCTGTAATGCCGGGTACACACACCGATTTATATAGGCCTCTTATGACGTCACGGTCCCATCATGCTCCGGGACCGGGACCCCGACAACCAACGGCCAGGGTTGTCGGGAAGAGGCCATGTCCTTATCAACATGGGGACAGGGTGCTCTGGGGTGGGGGGGCCGCAGTGCGCCCCCTTGCCCCAGAGCACCCAACCCCCCCATGTTGAGGGCATGCGGCCTGGTACGGCTGCCAGGCAGCGTGCTTGAATACGGCTCTGGTATGAATTGTGGGGGGCCCCCACGCCGTTTTTTCGGCATAGGGGGTTCTCCTTACAATCCATACCAGACTTAAGGGGGGGGAACCCATGCCGTTTTTTTATTTAAAATTTGGCGTGGAGTTTCCCCTCATGATTCATACCAAACACCGCAGCTAGAATTGGCAGGAATCCAAGTCGGATTCCTGTCGCTTCTATGACGGCTTTTTCCCCATCGCGGGGAGCCGGCTCGGCGCTGGCTCCCGCGACGGGGCTCGTAGGTGGTCTATCTCGCCGAGAAAGGGAGCGAGATTGACACAATATCGCAGTCACCTACAGTATATGGCAGACTTTTGGATAACGGTCACTGTATAATTTCCCATGTTACAATATTCTGTGGACCTGAAATATTGAGATTTCTGTTCATTTTGACTTGCACTCATTCTAGAACAGGAAAGCTACAAAAAACCCACCTAGATTGTACTAAATCATCTATTGGACCCTCCATGTTACATGCATAATATACTGAAGTGATCACTTACCTGTGTATACCGATACAGACTAAGTAACTGGGCCAACGCCTGATTTGTATGGAATGTGGTGTCACCAATAAAACCAGCCACTTCTCCACGTCCTTTACAGTAATAGTTAGGAGCTTCCTTTTCTCCAGACAATATTCTTACGGCATATCCCAAAGTTTTCATTGGATCATTACATGTACTAAATATATGATAGCCAAGGGTAATATTGGGCAGAAAATCTGGCTCATTGTTAATCTGATTTACCATTAAGATCATCGCCAAGATGCTTCTGTACTCTTCAATGTCAACACTGCAGGATATTAAAAGGTTTTCAAACCATAACCATATTAATTAAAAGTTAAACGGCAATTTCAGACAACATAAATTACAAACATTAAACTTGGTAACTTTTCGAAATTTGGAAATCTCTATTGCTCAGTGTCATGGGGGGTGCAGGGATGAACAGTGCTGGAAGTGGGGTGCAGGAGGTGCAGAGGTGAGCAATGCTGTAAGAGAGGTGCAGAGGTGAGCAGTGCTGTAAGAGGGGTGCAGGAGGTGCAGACTTGAACAGGGCTGGAATAGGGTTGCAGGAGGTGCAGAGGTGAGCAGTGTTGGAAGAGGGGTGCAGGAGATGCAGAGGTGAGCAGTGCTGGACGAGGGGTGCAGGAAGTGCAGAGGGGAACAGTGCTGCAAGACGGTGCAGGAGGTGCAGAGGTGAGGGGTGCAGGAGGAGGGGATGGATGAGCAGTATGCAGGAGGTACAGAGGTGAGAAGTTTTGGAAGAGCAGGAGAGAGCAGTGCTGGATTTAAAGTGCTGGAAGTGAGCTGCAGGGGGTACAGGGATGAACAAAATATGTAGAAGAATGCGTGTTGGCCTAAACTGATGAATACATTTTTTTTCCTATTGTTTTGGATATGTATCCAGAGTAAAAAATACAATTTTTTAATTGTCACCTTTTTTTGTTTATAGCGCAAAAAATAAAAACTGCAGAGGTAATCAAATACCACCAAAAGAAAGCTCTATTTGCTTGGGTACAGCGTCGCACGACCGCGCAACTGTCAGTTAAAACGACACACTGCCGTATCTCAAAAAATGGCCCGGTCATTAGGGGGACAAATCCTTCCGGGGCTGAAGTGGTTAAAGTGCAAATTACTTTCCTAAATGCTTGAACAAAAGTTAATACATTCTGGATTAAATTTTTTTTTACAGATATTCTGTATATATATGTGTGTGTGTGTGTGTGTGTGTGTGTGTTTCAGTTTGCTTTGGTAGCTGAGAAAGAGGCATTTCTTTTATTTTTTATTTTTTAAATGTTTACATTTACATTTGATGTTGCTTTAATATTATTACATTTGTAACACTTTATAAATAATAAATGTTAATTTGTTTAGAAAGCCTGTTTCATGAGACTATTCCTTTTTTTTAAAATACCATATTATTGCATTATTTTTATATAAAAACCTTCAAACATATATCAAATAAATTTGGAAAATAAAAAAATTGAGAGAGTTACAAGTTAATATCACTTAAAACTAAGTAACTAAGTAATAGCTCAGCACAGTGGTACAGTGGTTAGCACTGTCACCTAGCAAAGAAAGGGTTGCTGGTTTGAATCCCAACCATGACACTCCCTGCCTGAAGTTTGCATGTTCAACCCTGTGCCTGCGTAGGTATCCTCCCACACACTCAAATACTTGCTGGTAAGGTAAGTGGCTCCTGTGTAAATCTTATGTGAATGTATGAATGTGAGTTAGGGATCTTAGTTTAAATGCTCCCAAAGGGCAGGGACTGATGTGAATGTATATGTAAATTAACAGAGCTATATAAGTACTTGAAATAAATAAGTTAATGTATGTGTTCCTACCTTTTCTAGAAACTGGAAAAATTTAGTTGGCTTTACTTGAACCTCTGGTTTATAAACTGGAAACAAATTGAGTGGGCTTTACTAAAAACTATAGTTCCAGACAAGTTAAGGTATGTATTCCTAACTTAAAACACTATGGTCTATAAACTGGAAAAAAATGTGTTGAATTTACTTAAAACTATAGATCCAGACAAGTTAAACTTAAAACACTATGGTCTATAAGCTGAAAAAAAAATAGTTGGCTTTACTTAAAACTATAGTTACAGACTAGTTAAACTTAAAACACTATGGTCTATAAACTGGAAATAAATGAGTTGGATTTCCTTAAAACTATAGTTCCAGACAAGTTAATGTATGTATTCCTTACCTCAAACACTATGGTCTATAAACTGAAAAAAATTGAGTTGGCTTTACTTAAATCTATTGTTCCAAATAAGTTAAGGTATACATTCTTAACCTAAAACACTATGGTCTATAAACTGGGGAAAAAATGTGTTAAATTTACTTAAAACTATAGTTCCAGACAAGTTAAACTTAAAACACTATGGTCTATTAGCTGAAAAAAAATGAGTTGGCTTTACTTAAAACTATAGTTCCAGACAAGTTAAGGTATGTATTCCTAACTTAAAACACTATGGTCTATTAACTGAAAAAAATGAGTTGGCTTTACTTAAAACTATAGTTCCAGACAAGTTAAGGTATGTATTCTTAACTTAAAACACTATGGTCTATAACCAGGAAGAAATGTGTTAAATTTACTTAAAACTATAGTTCCGGACAAGTTAAACTTAAAACACTATGGTCTATTAGCTGAAAAAAAATATGAGTTGGATTTACTTAAAACTATAGATCCAGACAAGTTAATGTATTCATAACTTAAAACACTATGGTCTATAAACTGGAAAAAAATGAGTTTGATTTACTTAAAACTATAGTTCCAGACAAGTGAAGGTATGTATTCCTAGCTTAAAACACTATGGTCTATAAACTGGAAAAAAAATGAGTTGGATTTACTCAAAACTATGGTCTATAAACTGGAAAACATTGAATCTGATTTAATTGAAACTATAGTTCCAGACAAGTTAATGTATGTGCTTCTAACTTAAACTTTTCTTTAAACTGGAAAAATTGAGTTGGCTTTACTTGAACCTGTGGTTTATAAATTGAAAACAAATTGAGTTGGCTTTTCTTAAAACTATAGTTCCAGACAAATTAAGGTATGTATTCCTAACTTAAAACATTATGGTCTATAAACTAGAAAAAAATGTGTTGGATTTACTTAAAACTATAGGGCCTAATCCTCAAAAACCTGGCGCAACGTAACTTTTTCCATTTAAGTTACACCGCCGCAAAATCTCTAACTAAGTGCCCAATCCACAAAGCACTTACCTAGAAATTTTGAGCGGTGTAACTTAAATCCGGCCGGCGCAAGGCGTTCCTCTTCTCCAGGGGACGATTACCATTTAAATGAGGCGCGCTCCCGCGCCGGCCGTACTGCGCATGCTCGTGACGTCATTTTCCCGACGTGCATAGCGCGAAATTACGTTACGTCGGGCTTTGTGGATTGCGACGGGACAATAAAGTTGCGTCGGGTAAAAAAAAAGATACAGCGCCAAAAAAAAAAATTTAAATTTTAAAAAAATCGTGTCGCGAGCAAGAAAGGTCTGTTTTTACAAGGTGTAAACAGTTTACACCTTGTAAAAGCAGCCCTAATTTTGCGTTTGCAAAATAAAACTTACGGAGAAAAAACGAAGCTGAAAAGCTTCGTGGATCTCCGTAAGTCCTAATTTGCATACCCGAGACGGCATTTCGACGCGAAATGCCCCCAGCGGCGGATGCGGTACTGCATCCTAAGATCCGACAGTGTAATTCAATTACACATGTCGGATCTTCGTCCTAACTATGGGAAACTGATTCTGTGGATCAGTTTCATAGTTAGGACCAGGGATACGACGGAGTAACAGCAGTTACTCCGTCGTATCTCTTTTGAGGATTTGGCCCATAGTTCCAGACAAGTTAAGGTATGTACAGGGATGAACAAAATATGTAGAAGAATGCGTGTTGGCCTAAACTGATGAATACATTTTTTTTCCTATTGTTTTGGATATGTATCCAGAGTAAAAAATACAATTTTTTAATTGTCACCTTTTTTTGTTTATAGCGCAAAAAATAAAAACTGCAGAGGTAATCAAATACCACCAAAAGAAAGCTCTATTTGCTTGGGTACAGCGTCGCACGACCGCGCAACTGTCAGTTAAAACGACACACTGCCGTATCTCAAAAAATGGCCCGGTCATTAGGGGGACAAATCCTTCCGGGGCTGAAGTGGTTAAAGTGCAAATTACTTTCCTAAATGCTTGAACAAAAGTTAATACATTCTGGATTAAATTTTTTTTTACAGATATTCTGTATATATATGTGTGTGTGTGTGTGTGTGTGTGTGTGTGTTTCAGTTTGCTTTGGTAGCTGAGAAAGAGGCATTTCTTTTATTTTTTATTTTTTAAATGTTTACATTTACATTTGATGTTGCTTTAATATTATTACATTTGTAACACTTTATAAATAATAAATGTTAATTTGTTTAGAAAGCCTGTTTCATGAGACTATTCCTTTTTTTTAAAATACCATATTATTGCATTATTTTTATATAAAAACCTTCAAACATATATCAAATAAATTTGGAAAATAAAAAAATTGAGAGAGTTACAAGTTAATATCACTTAAAACTAAGTAACTAAGTAATAGCTCAGCACAGTGGTACAGTGGTTAGCACTGTCACCTAGCAAAGAAAGGGTTGCTGGTTTGAATCCCAACCATGACACTCCCTGCCTGAAGTTTGCATGTTCAACCCTGTGCCTGCGTAGGTATCCTCCCACACACTCAAATACTTGCTGGTAAGGTAAGTGGCTCCTGTGTAAATCTTATGTGAATGTATGAATGTGAGTTAGGGATCTTAGTTTAAATGCTCCCAAAGGGCAGGGACTGATGTGAATGTATATGTAAATTAACAGAGCTATATAAGTACTTGAAATAAATAAGTTAATGTATGTGTTCCTACCTTTTCTAGAAACTGGAAAAATTTAGTTGGCTTTACTTGAACCTCTGGTTTATAAACTGGAAACAAATTGAGTGGGCTTTACTAAAAACTATAGTTCCAGACAAGTTAAGGTATGTATTCCTAACTTAAAACACTATGGTCTATAAACTGGAAAAAAATGTGTTGAATTTACTTAAAACTATAGATCCAGACAAGTTAAACTTAAAACACTATGGTCTATAAGCTGAAAAAAAAATAGTTGGCTTTACTTAAAACTATAGTTACAGACTAGTTAAACTTAAAACACTATGGTCTATAAACTGGAAATAAATGAGTTGGATTTCCTTAAAACTATAGTTCCAGACAAGTTAATGTATGTATTCCTTACCTCAAACACTATGGTCTATAAACTGAAAAAAATTGAGTTGGCTTTACTTAAATCTATTGTTCCAAATAAGTTAAGGTATACATTCTTAACCTAAAACACTATGGTCTATAAACTGGGGAAAAAATGTGTTAAATTTACTTAAAACTATAGTTCCAGACAAGTTAAACTTAAAACACTATGGTCTATTAGCTGAAAAAAAATGAGTTGGCTTTACTTAAAACTATAGTTCCAGACAAGTTAAGGTATGTATTCCTAACTTAAAACACTATGGTCTATTAACTGAAAAAAATGAGTTGGCTTTACTTAAAACTATAGTTCCAGACAAGTTAAGGTATGTATTCTTAACTTAAAACACTATGGTCTATAACCAGGAAGAAATGTGTTAAATTTACTTAAAACTATAGTTCCGGACAAGTTAAACTTAAAACACTATGGTCTATTAGCTGAAAAAAAATATGAGTTGGATTTACTTAAAACTATAGATCCAGACAAGTTAATGTATTCATAACTTAAAACACTATGGTCTATAAACTGGAAAAAAATGAGTTTGATTTACTTAAAACTATAGTTCCAGACAAGTGAAGGTATGTATTCCTAGCTTAAAACACTATGGTCTATAAACTGGAAAAAAAATGAGTTGGATTTACTCAAAACTATGGTCTATAAACTGGAAAACATTGAATCTGATTTAATTGAAACTATAGTTCCAGACAAGTTAATGTATGTGCTTCTAACTTAAACTTTTCTTTAAACTGGAAAAATTGAGTTGGCTTTACTTGAACCTGTGGTTTATAAATTGAAAACAAATTGAGTTGGCTTTTCTTAAAACTATAGTTCCAGACAAATTAAGGTATGTATTCCTAACTTAAAACATTATGGTCTATAAACTAGAAAAAAATGTGTTGGATTTACTTAAAACTATAGGGCCTAATCCTCAAAAACCTGGCGCAACGTAACTTTTTCCATTTAAGTTACACCGCCGCAAAATCTCTAACTAAGTGCCCAATCCACAAAGCACTTACCTAGAAATTTTGAGCGGTGTAACTTAAATCCGGCCGGCGCAAGGCGTTCCTCTTCTCCAGGGGACGATTACCATTTAAATGAGGCGCGCTCCCGCGCCGGCTGTACTGCGCATGCTCGTGACGTCATTTTCCCGACGTGCATAGCGCGAAATTACGTTACGTCGGGCTTTGTGGATTGCGACGGGACAATAAAGTTGCGTCGGGTAAAAAAAAAGATACAGCGCCAAAAAAAAACATTTAAATTTTAAAAAAATCGTGTCGCGAGCAAGAAAGGTCTGTTTTTACAAGGTGTAAACAGTTTACACCTTGTAAAAGCAGCCCTAATTTTGCGTTTGCAAAATAAAACTTACGGAGAAAAAACGAAGCTGAAAAGCTTCGTGGATCTCCGTAAGTCCTAATTTGCATACCCGAGACGGCATTTCGACGCGAAATGCCCCCAGCGGCGGATGCGGTACTGCATCCTAAGATCCGACAGTGTAATTCAATTACACATGTCGGATCTTCGTCCTAACTATGGGAAACTGATTCTGTGGATCAGTTTCATAGTTAGGACCAGGGATACGACGGAGTAACAGCAGTTACTCCGTCGTATCTCTTTTGAGGATTTGGCCCATAGTTCCAGACAAGTTAAGGTATGTACTCCTAACTTAAAACACTATGGTATATAAACTAAAAAAACAATTGAATTGGCTTTACTTAAAACTATAGTTCCAGACAAGTTGAACTTAAAACACTATGGTCTATTAGCTGGAAAAAATTAGTTCAATTTACTTAAAACTATAGTTCCAGACAAGTTAAGGTATGTACTCCTAACTTAAAACTCTATGGTCTATAAACTGGAAAAAATTTGTTTGATTTCCTTAAAACTATAGTTCCAGACAAGTTAAGGTATGTATTCCAAACTTAAAACACTATGGTCTATAAACTGAAAAAAATAGTTGACTTTACTTAAAACAACAAAGTTGAAAACACGAAAAGTCTAATAAATCAGACAAAAATAAGTTTAGTTGACAATACTTAAAAAGCTTGATGCAAATAGTTGCCTCAATTTTTTTTTTGAGTAGACCCAGCACTATATGTTTTACAGTGTGATTTCTACATATACCCCAAAGTTTTCACCTGACTTACTGCTATGCTTTATTGTGAACATCCCTGAATAGTAGGAGACCATACACACAAGTTATAGAAAATCAGCACACCCCCCTCCCTCTCTCCTGGAAGAGATGGAACCATCTGCAGGAGCCGTCTATAAGGACATGACTATTTATCAGAAATCCCAACATGACCTGAAGACACAATATTATGGAAGCCCTGTGTATTAAATGTATATTGGAGAAACACAGACTGGATTCTAATAAGGAGACAATATATAAAACATCAGCAGAAACATTTCATTTTCATAAAACAATACAGTGATAATGAAGACAAAACATTCTATTTATCTACAGAGAGATTGAGATGATAAATGAAAATAAATGAATAAATGAAAACTTACTAGTTACACACCGGAAGGGTTACAGAACTACCAAAAACAAATTTTGCTGATTTAACTTTTGTATCAAATATTCCGTGCAAGTGAGCAGAGATCAATCCTCCAATCATGACATCTCCCTCCTGGTAATATTCATACTCAAAATATGGCTTTGTCCTATCCAGTCTACAAGCAGATGCTGATCTCCGGGTCAATACTTCTCCATAGGATGTGATGGGAATGATGAGTATCAGCAGGAAACAGACACAGAAGACCGGAGAACATTTCATGTCACACAGCAGATCGTCTCAGTCACCGGCAGCTCTGCCCAGAAGTAGAAGCAATCACCGGAACTTTATACACATCGGCTGAGACTGATTTACACCACAGAACAAAGAACGGAAAAAAGGTAACATCAATCTGAAAATATAAACTCTATCTCAGACAGTGTAACCGATCGAATAAAGTTGGTTTATTCTCATATTTCATATTCAGTACACTTTCAGTAATTCATAATTATATTTATTAGTTTTCAGTATATATTTTCCCAATATGTGTGTGTATATATATATATATATATATATATATATATATATATATAGTGAACTTTGGGGGTTGTTTAGAACTTTGGGGATTAAGTATGCAAACCGTTAATGTTGAACCAAAAAGGGTTTTTATTTGTGACCAAACCAAAAACAACGCTTTATTCAGCACACAGGGAAAAATATTAGTAAATGTCCGCTTGTCTCCAGCATAAACAAAAATGTATATTTTTCTTCAGCACAGCAATGAATTAACGCAAAGGCACATACGGTTTTAGGCAGGTCTTCACCCCCAGAACTTCCAGTCCTTGCTGACCCTTTATCAGCTTCTCAGAGGTACACAGCTTTTTCGGGCAGGTGCATTTCCATACTCCTCCACACCCTCTATCAGCACTTCCTGTCTTTTAAGCTGTTTTCCTGGAAGTTCTTAACCCCATGTGTGCTTGACTGCCAGTGGTCAGGAGAGGAGGCTCTTTCCCTCCCGAAAGTCACTTTAGAGCCTCCGAAATTCCCGGCCCCAAATGACACTAACAAGGACAGAGAGGTGTGTTGGCCCGTCCTCTCTGGATCAACTTTTATTGTCCGAATTGTCTCACCCCCTCTGGGTGACCTCCTGAACACGATACCATTGCCTTAAAGGAACCACACTCCAAATATTGGTGCAACATAGCGCCGGTCCAGGACCCAACCCTGGCGTCCTGTACATATCCCCCCCTCTGCCTCAACGCGGAGGTGTTGGAGGCACCACTCGACATCATACAGTGGACTCGGGAGAGGGCATTGGCATTCTGATGCTGTCTCCTGGGTCTGTGCTCTACCATGAAGTTGAACTCCTGAATAGACAGAAACCACCTTACCCTGGCATTGGTGTGCTTGTTCTGTCTCATCCACGTAAGAGGAGCATGGTCTGAAATTAAGCGAAACCTCCTACCTAGGGGGAAATATCGCAGGGAGTCTAAAGCCCACTTGATGGCAAGGCATTCGCATTCCACCACCGCATAGTTTCTCTCAGCTGGCGTCAGTTTCCTACTAAGAAAAACTATTGGGTGCTCCTCCCCGTTGATTTCTTGAGACAGAACCGCTCCTAGCCCTTCACTTTAAGCATCTGTCTGTACTATAAAATCCTTCGCAAAGTCCGGAGTTACAACCACCGGATCCTGGCACAGTGCTGCATTTGAAAAGCTTTTTCGGCCTCGGCATTCCATTTTATCATCACCGACTTTCGGTCTTTGAGGTCAGTCAGCGGTGCCACAATGGTGGCAAAGTTGGGGACAAACCTCCTATAGTATCCAACTAGGCCTAAAAACGCTCTGACCTGTTTCTTTGTTAGGGGGCGGGGCCAGCTCTGTATGGCCTCTACCTTGCTCATTTGGGGCTTCACTAGCCCTCCACCTACAATGTATCCTAGATACTTTGCTTCCTCCACCCCAACCGCACACTTCTCCAGATTGATGGTGAACCCTGCCCTTTTCAAGGAGTCCCAATCAGTGCTGAAAATGACTGTCATCTAGGTAAACAGAGGCATACCGTTGGTGTGGACGCAAAGTTTTGTCCATGGCCCTTTGGAACGTGGCGGGGGCGGGGTGTAGACCAAATGGCATTCTCTTATACTGGAAGTGGCCTTCCGAGGTAGAGAAAGCTGTTTTCTCCCTGGCCTCCTTGGTCAGGGGAATCTGCCAGTACCCTTTTGTGAGGTCCAGCGTGGTGATGTACCTGGCAGGACCCAATCTCTCAATTAGCTCATCTACCCGTGGCATGGGGTATGCATCGAACTTGGAGACTTTGTTAAGTTTTCTAAAGTTGTTTGCTGAAGCGGAGAGTACCATTGGGTTTGGGCACCAACACGATCGGACTGGACCACTCGCTCTGCGACTCTTCGATGACCCCAAGCTTGAGCATCCTTTTAACCTCCCCAGACACTGCCACTCTATGAGCTTCTGGGATACGGTAGGGATTAAGCCGGATTTTTACCTTGGGCTCGGTCACAATGTCATGCTCGATGACGTTGGTGAGCCCAGGCAACCCTGAAAACATGTCCCTATTTCTTTGTAGAAACTCTTACTTGCTGGGTTTGGGGCCTAGTTAGGGTAGCCGCAACCTGCACCAGGTCGATCCCTACATGGTCCCCTGACTGTACCGCCACCACCGCGGACACCGGTTATCTGTCTCTCCAGAGCTTCAACAAATTTATGTGATAAATCTGGTAGGGTTTTCTTTTTCCTGGCTGGTGCACTTTGTAGTTTACCTCACCCACTTTCTCCACTACTTCAAATGGACCTTGCCACTTGGCCAAGAACTTTCTCTCCACTGTGGTTATTAGGACAGCTACCCTGTCTCCTACTTGGAACTGTCTCACTTTAGCCGACCGGTTATATACTCTTCTTTGGGCATCCTGAGCTGTCTGCATGTCCTCCCTCACCAGCGGCATCACTTTAGCCACCCTTTCTCGCATTTGAGAAATATGCTCTACCACGGTTTTATGCAGTGAGGACTCACTTTCCCCTGTTGCCTTTACTAGATCAAAAAACCCCTGGGGCCTTCGTCCATACACTAGCTCAAACGGTGAGAAACCCGTGGATGCTTGTGGAACCTCCCGGATAGCAAACAACAGGGCAGGGAGTAACATATCCCAATCCTTCCCGTCTTTCTGGACCACTCTTTTTAACATGGACTTTATAGTTTTATTAAACCTCTCAACTAGGCCATCGGTCTAGGGTGATAGACGGACGTCCGCAACTGCTTAATCTGAAACAGCTTGCACAAGTCCGCCATCACCTTTGACATAAAAGGGGTGCCCTGGTCTGTTAATATTTCTTTGGGGAACACAGTTTGTGAGAACATTTGAAAAAACTCCCGGCCTTAGAGGAAGTTTTTCTCAACGGGACTGCTTCTGGATATCTAGTTGCGTAGTCTAGGATGACCAATATGTATTGGTGCCCCCTTGCCGACTTTACCATAGGTCCCACAAGATCCATAGCGATCCGCTCAAATGGGATCTCAATAATTGGCAAGGGTACTAGGGGGTTTCTATAGTGGGGCACTGGGGCAGTTAACTGGCAAATGGGACAAGATGCACAATATTTTTTATCTTCGGCCTTCACGCCTGACCAGTATTTTTTGAATACATACTGCATTCATCTTGCCATCAATTTTGACCAAATTTCCTGTGCCTTTGTAGCTCACACATCCCCAAAACATCAGCGATCCACCTTTGTGTTTCACAGTAGGAATGGTGGACCTTTCATCATAGGCCTTGTTGACTCCTCTCCAAATGTAATGTTTATGGTTGTGGCAAAAAAGCTAAATTTTGGACTCATCACTCCAAATGACTTTGTGCCAGAAAGTTTGAGGCTTGTCTCTGTGCTGTTTAGCGTATTGTAAGCAGGATAATTTGTGGCCTTTGTGTAGTAATGGCTTTCTTCTGGTGACTCGACCATGCATCCCATCTTTCTTCAAGCGCCTCCTTATTGTGCCTTTTGAAACAGCCACACCACATGCTTTCAGAGAGTCCTGTATTTCACCTGAAGTTATGTGTGTGTTTTTCTTTGCATCCTGAACAATTTTTCTGGCAGTTGTGGCTGAAATTTTAGTTGGTCTACCTGACCGTGTTTAGGTGTCAACAGAACCCCTTATTTTCCACTTCTTGATTAGAGTTTGAACACTGCTGACTAGGGATTAGCTTCGAGTTCGAGTCAAACACATGTTCGACTTCATATGTTCGAGCGTTCGTCGACTTGCAAACGTTATGGGCGGTTCGCGACAAATTCGAGTGGCGCGTCATGGGCCATAATTCACCGTGGCATCACAGTGCATTTCTGGCTGATGATTGGCCAAGCATGCACTATGATCCGCATGCTTGACCAATCACAGTGCTGTAAGCAAAGAGAGCCATAATTGGCCAAAGCCAGGGTGGATTTGGCCAATTATGCCTCAGGGGATTTAGTACACGCCCCACACTATATAAGGCTGCCTGGAAGTCGGCCTTGTGTAATGTGTTCCGGCGTGCTGAGACTGAGAGATAGAGAGAGAGAGTAATTTAATTTGAGTTAGATAGAGCAGGCAGGCAGGCGAGTCAGTTAGCTGAGGTTGCAGTGTATAGAGGATATATATGCATCCCAGGTGTTGTATATATATATTTATACACTGTATTCAGTTTAGCTAGATCCGTTCCTGTTATTCTCTTCATAATATATTGACAGGCAGGCAGGTGATTGTGGTAGCTGCAGTATTTTCACTTAGTGTACTGTGTCCTTTGCACAGTGTGCACCTAAAGCTTATCTGAATACAATTGCTGGTGTTCTCTTACAAATACAGGCAGGGACCTCCAGTATATAGTTTTAGTGTCCTTTGCACAGTGTGCACCTAAAGCTTACCTGAATACAATTGTTGGTGTTCTCATACAAATACAGGCAGGGACCTCCAGTATTCAGTTTTAGTGTCCGTTGCACAGTGTGCACCTAAAGCTTACCTGAATACAATTGCTGGTGTTCTCTTACAAATAAAGGCAGGGACCTCCAGTATTCAGTTTTAGTGTCCTTTGCACAGTGTGCACCTAAAGCTTACTTGAATACAATTGCTGGTGTTCTCATACAAATACAGGCAGGGACCTGCAGTATTCAGTTTTAGTGTCCTTTCCACAGTGTGCACCTAAAGCTTACCTGAATACAATTGCTGGTGTTCTCTTACAAATACAGGCAGGGACCTCCAGTATTCAGTTTTAGTGTCCTTTGCACAGTGTGCACCTAAAGCTTACCTGAATACAATTGCTGGTGTTCTCATACAAATACCACAAGCAGGGATCTGCAAGTATTTTCACTTGGTGTACTGTGTCCTCTGCACAGTGTGCTCCTAAATCTACCTGACTACAACTGCTGGTGTTCTCATACTAATACCACAGGCAGGGATCTGCAAGTATTGTCAGTTAGTGTACTGTGTCTTTGCACAGTGTGCACCCAAAGCTACCAGAATACAATTGCTGGTGTTCTCATACTAATACCACAGGCAGGGATCTGCAAGTATTTTCACTTGGTGTACTGTGTCCTCTGCACAGTGTGCAACTAAAGCAAACAGAAGACAATTGCTGGTGTTCTCTTACTAATAATACTACAGGCAGGCAGTTGATTCTGCTAGCTGCAGTATAATCAGTATATATATAAATCCCAGCTTTGTGCAGCTACATCTCCCTGCAGGCCATTAGTATGTCTGGAAGGACAACTAGAAGAGGCAGACAGTCACAAGCCGATAAAAGAGGGCAAGCTGGCTCTGCGTCTAGAGGAAACAGTGCTCGTCGTGGACACTGTGCATCCTCATCAGCAAGTGGCCGTGGGACACGCTTGTCCTTTTTTTCGGCAGCTTGCCGTGTTGAGCCACAACATGCCGAAGACTTGGTAGAGTGGATGACCAAGCCGTCCTCATCCTCCTCATACTCTCTCACCCAGGCTCAGGGTACTTTGTCTTCCCTCTGCTCAATGGCATCAGTCACTCCTTTCCTAGCCCCACCATGTCCTCCTGAGGAGTCCCCTGAACTGTTTGACCACAGTGTTGGGTACATGCTGCAGGAGGATGTGCAGCGTTTTGAAGGCTCCGATAATGGTACCCAGCTAGAGAAATGTAGTAGAGTGAGCCCAGAGAGAGGGGGTGCCCAAGAAGGACAGCAATCTGGCAGTCATGTTCCCCCAGCTGCAGCATACTGCCAGGTTTGCTCCAGTGATGAGGAGGGAGGGGATGATAAGGTCACTGACTCCACGTGGGTGCCTGATTGGAGAGAGGAGGAGGAGGAGGCACATCTCCAACGAGGCAGGATGCCCTCCAGGAAGAAAGGGAAGAGGCGCCTCTAAGTGTAGATGTTTTAAAAACAATTTAATAAACGGGTTAGTACAGGCAACTCACATTTGGTGATGTTAAAGTAGGCATTGTAAAAGATCCATAAAGAGAAGTCATCAGGCCAGTCCATCTGCTCCTTTGCCTGCTGGGGCGCTGTGCTGCATGAAGGCGTCATTCACTGCTGTATGATGGTAGTAGCCAGCGGCGGTGGGGGAGTGTCAAGTACCTGGAGGATGAGCCCGACGTGCAGGAAGTGGCAGCCGTTACTCCTCTGATCCCGGGACCCCTGGTAGAGTGGACAGGGGGAACGGGAATGCAGAGTCGCACAAGCGCCAGGAGAGACGCTGTTGCAGGGGCTGGATGGTGCTTCTGCATTGTCCGAGAGAGTCTCTGGGTGGCAGGTGCAGGCTGGCAGGTAACAGACCGGTAGTAGCAGCACTGGAAGTAGCAAGCGGCAGCCGGTGGGGAAGGTGTCCCGTAGTTCAGGCAGCAAACAAGTCCCAGTAAGTCGGTGAGGAGCTGGACCAGCCGATCCGGCACAGGTAAGGCCAAGATGATAGAGAGGTCGTCAAGCCGGGTCAGCAACAGGCGGGCAGCAGAGTACCAGGGATGAGGCAAAGGGATGGTCAGAGCAAGCCGAGGTCAGGGCAGGCGGAAGACAGGATAAACAGGAACAAGCCAGGTATCAGGATCTGGATCAAGCAGAGGTAACAGGTACAGGTAGTCTCAGGAAACGCTGTAGACCGGACAGCAAGAGGCCAGGCTCCCAGGACACTTTAAGTACCCCGTTTTGGCGCCAGATTGACGCTTGCACGTGCCCGCACACCATTACCACCGGTGCGCGCGACCATGCCCGCCGCGGTACCGTGAACGCGCGTGCACGAGCGCCATTGCCGCGATTGCCCGCGCGCTGCTGGCGCCACCTGGTGGCTGAGGTAATTCATGACAGGGAGCTTCAGAGCAAGGCTTGGAGTGTAGTAGATCACAGCATTCGAGGGGCAGTGACGTCACTGGCATGTGACGCGTTTCCGAGCAGGCGTACTGCGTGTGTTGTGGCAGTCGCACTCCTTTATCAAGCTGTCTGAGTAGGGAGTGGAGCTGAGTTGTATAGGAAGGGGGGGCGGCGAAAGGGGGAGTAGGAGAAGGCAGAGCCAGATCGTGCAAGGTAAAGGCTGCAAGGGAGAGAGGCGGCGAAAGGGGTGTGGAAAGGGGCGGGGCCAGCATGTGCATAGTAAAGGCTATGGGGACAATAGAGATGGACGTGAGGTGCAGGAGGGGCGCGGCCAGTGTGTGCAGAATGACGACTATGGGGAGGGGGGGAAGGAAGTGTCAGCAATGAACGGTGCAAGGAGCCGCACAGTGCGGAGGCACATAAAAGGAAGAACAAGGCGGATTTAAACAAGGCAAATTGAACAGTGGTCACCATATAAATAAATAAAGTGGAATGGGAATGGGACTAAGAATAAGAAGCTGATGTTAGATCGGGATTTATAGTATAATTAAAATTAAAATTACAAGTATAATTAACGAAAACTATATATGGGGGAGGGGGAAATGTGTACACAATGGATAATAATAATATCTGTGCACATGTATGCATGCCTGTATGTGCATAACTGCACATGTGTGCATCCATACTGGGTATGAGGGGGAAAAGGAAGAATATTAGTGGTTAGATAGTGATTTTAAGATGATTTGAGGGGGGGGGGGGAGAGGTGGGGGTTGTTGATGGAGGGGGGAGGAATGAGTAGGTACATGGACATATAAAAACAGTATATACATATATGTACAGGGAAAAAGGGCATCAACAACAAATAACAACAACGATAATTAATCAATCAATGGTAAATATATATATATATATATATATATATATATATATATTAAATAAATAAATATGAATTAATTAATAGAAATGGAAAACAAAGGGGGGGAAGGAAGGGGGAAAGAAAAGGGGTGAAGAAAAAAGGGAGGGGGGAAAGAGAGAGAGGGGAAGGGAAGGAAGGGAGGGGGGGAAGGGAGCGGGAGAGGAGGGGTGGGTAAAAAGGGAGGGCACAGAGAAGGGTAAGGGTGGGGGGTGTTTTTTTTTTGGAAGGGGTAAGGGTCTAAGCAAGTACGTGGGACCAGGGACTATACTTACTAGCACCCACCACCCCCAGTATAAGAGGAACCAGATGAAGCTTCCTGTAGAATATATATGTAAGAATGTAAAAATGTATAAATATACAAAAAAAGGAGATATGAGCCAAAAAGGGGGGGGGGGTGAGCAGCAAACTAAAAATGGATTAGTTGGAGTTGTGCGCGCGTGCACATGCAAACACGCACAAGTACAATAGTGAAGGATACATATATGCCTTCATATAAATACAAATAAATACATGGGACTATATATAGAGAGCATACTGAAACATTAAAAGATTAGAGATTAGTCAATTTTGGGTATAGACAGTATAGATGAATAGTTGGGGGTGGGATCTATTATAAGATGGTGTGGTTTTGAATGCTCTCGTTGATGCCTCCAGGTGAGAGTACGTCTAAACTATAAATCCAATAAGTCTCTCTAGCACAGAGTTTCTTAAATCTTTTTCGGCTGCCGTGACGGATCTGTCAATTTGTTCAATGACCCACACATGGAGTCCTATGGTGGATTTTTGATGTACCGTAGAAAAATGTCTGGGAACACTGTGAGGGTCTGTTCCTCCCTCAATATATCTTCTATGTTCCCCAAATCTTTGCCTTAGTGGTGGTATAGTGCGGCCTATGTACATAAGGCCGCATGGGCAGCTGAGGCCATATACTACAAAATCAGATGAGCAGTTAAAAAATTCCTTAAGCTCATATGTTTTTCCTTTTCTAGTGAAGGTTTTCTGGCCGTGTCGGCCAAATTTGCAGGTTTTGCAACATGGTTTATGGCATTGATATATACCTGTGATCAGTATAAGAGTGGGTACAGAAGGTGGTGTGGAAATAGGCATTTTACTTGGGGCGATTTTATTTTTCAGGTTGGGAGCCCTCCGGTAAGTAACTCTGGGGTGGGGTGCAAGTCCAGTTTTGAGGTGGGGGTCCTGTTGGAGTATTTTCCAGTGTTTAGAGAGTATTTTCTCCACATGTTTATGTTTAGAATGAAAGGTGGTGATGAATCGAGTAGTACAGTCATGTGCAGGTTTATCAGGTTTGGGTGGCTTCCCATGCAGATAGAACTCATTTACTGCGTTGACCAAGTTCTCTGGGTATTGTTTTTCCATGAATTTTGTTTTAAGATTGGCACTAAGTTCAATATAGTCGGAGTCCCGGGTACAGTTCTGTCTAAGACGGCAGAACTGGCCCTTAGGGATGTTGTTAATCCATTTTGGGAGGTGGCAGCTCTGGTAGTGCAGATAGGAGTTTCCTGCTGTGGGTTTGGTGTAGTTTTTAGCAAAGATGGTATGTTCGTCGTGTCCAAGTTCGAGGTCCAGGAAGGTCATGGTGGAGGGATGGGAAACATATGTGAAGGATAGCCCATATGTGTTGTTGTTACAGTGTTGTAAAAACAGGGGAATAAGATTGGGGACACCATCCCAGATGATAATATTGTCGATATATCGTCCAAAAAAGACAATGTTTTCTGCAAATGGATTATTGATATGTATATGGTGGGTCTCCCAATACCCCATGGCAAGGTTGATGTATGAAGGAGCAAAGTTTGCTCCCATAGCTGTTCCTTGTGATTGTTGATAGAAATCTCCATTAAAGGTAAAGTAGTTGTGTGTCAGACAGAATCTGGTGGCTTGTACGATGAATTCTGCCTGACGAGGATTGATTAGTGGTTCCTGGAGCAAGAATTGTTCAAGTGCCATAAGTCCAAAGTTATGTGGGATGGAAGTGTATAAAGAACAAACGTCCAGTGAGAGCCAAGTGTATGTGGGTTCCCACTTGTAGGGGGACAGGAGTTCCAAAAGGTGAGTACTATCACGTATGTATGATTGTAGTTTGAGTACGATCGGTTGCAAGAATTGGTCTATATACAGGCTAAAGCCTATAGTGACACTATTCATGGGTCTTCCTGGGGGGTGTTGTGAGTTTTTATGGATTATTGGTAGGTAGGAAAAATATGGTATCTGATAGAATGTTTTGCGTAGAAACAAACTTTCTGTTTTGGTGATGATGCCTTCATGGAGCGCTTTGTGGATTAGATCCTCTGTTTCTTTGGCGAAATCTGTCGTGGGATCCTTGTGAAGCTTGTGGTAAGTGGTAGTGTCAGAAAGGAGTCTGTAGGCTTCTTTCAAATAATCTGTTTTGTCGAGAAGTATGATGTCTCCTCCTTTGTCAGCAGATTTGATTACTATGTTATCCATGTGTAGGAGTTGGTCTAATGCTTTAGTTTCTGACGGTGACAAGTTGTTTTGTTTTGAAGAGGAGGTAGAGTTACACAGTTTCACTAGATCTGCATAGACCACTCTATAAAAGCTCTCAAGATATGGGCCTTTTGAAGGGGTGGGAAAAAAGATAGACTTGGGCTTTAGAGATGAGTGGATTATCGGAGGAGATGTGGCCAGGTGCTGGGTATAGAGTCTTAAGGTGTCATCATCATCACAGAAATTCTCTGTCAGAGAGTAGGTCCTGGGTTCGGATGATTCAAAGTAAGGTTCCAAAGAATCAGAGTGGGGTAACAGGGGAAGACTGGTGGTAATATCGGTGGTGAGATTTTTGTCCTTTTCTTGTTTGATATGAAAGTATCTCTTCAGGGTAAGGTTGCGTATATAGTGATTGAGGTCTTTGAAGAGAAGGAATGGGTTAGGTTTATTTATAGGGGCAAAATTCAGCCCATGACTTAGAAGAGAAGTCTCGGCAGTGGATAGAATATGAGAAGAGAGATTGAATATTTTTATCGTTTTTGGTATTTCTGATTTTTTTGAGTAGTTGTTTTCTTTGTCCTCCTCTGCAACCTCTCCTGTGAGTTTTCTTTTTCTTGAGGCTGGGATTGGAGGAGGACTGGGCACTAAAAAAGAGGCATGTTCAGTTGAAAGAGGCGCAGGATCAGGAGTATTGGAGGATGAAGTAGGTACGTTGGAGTCTAAAGATTCCATGGGCACGGGTGGTGTATGACAGTTGGTTGTACTAGTGGAGGGAGTGGGTGCCTCTGTTATATGTGGGGTGGGTGGTTTGGGAATTATGGCTACATGTCGACTAGAAGATCTATTGTAAAATTGGTTCAGGGCTGTGATTAATCCGTCTTTTTTATCGTTATTATATTTGTTGCGTATTTTGTTCTTTTGTTGGCCTGGGATACGCCTGGGGGTATTGGAGTTAACCCAAGGTGGTGGTCTGATGATGGGAGGAAGTCTCTCATGATGTCTACCAGAGACATGGGGACTATTTAGCTGTAGATCCATCGTGGGGGTAGAGGATGGAAGTGATTATTATGCAATGAGGTGGGTACAGCATGCCTGGGAACTGGGATATGGCCGTGATGAGTGATCTTTTTGTTCCAGGAGAAGACCCTATCTGAATTGTAATCATCAAGGTCACGTTTAAATTTTCCCATTTTTGTGCTGACAATGTTGTCTTCGTCTTTTTTGGTGTTATGTTTCAGGACCTCCAGCCAGCTGGATGGAACAGATACCGAGTAGTTGGAGATTTCTTCTACAATGGTTTTAAGTTGACAAAGGAATTTGTCAAACCTGTTATTTCTATGAGAAATGAATATTCCCATCCATTTAGCTGTGCAGAATTCCGCAATGTTAGCCCATTCTTTAGAGCTATCAGTGTCCAGAAATGTGGGACGTTCTTTCATTACACGTAGGCCTCTAGGTGAGATCTTGGCATCTATATATTGTGCTAAGAAGAATTTGTCCCACCACTGTTGATTCGTGGTTTGAATCATTCTTTCTAGTTGTTTAAATTTGCCACAGAGGCTATGACGTGTTTTGCCTTGGAGTTTTTGCATCTTTAGAAAAATCGATGGAAGATAGTGTGGGATATATCTCTTCCAAAACCATATATTTCTGATTTTCTATAGTGGAGATAATATCCAT
Source organism: Rana temporaria (assembly GCF_905171775.1). Classification (NCBI taxonomy): domain Eukaryota; kingdom Metazoa; phylum Chordata; class Amphibia; order Anura; family Ranidae; genus Rana; species Rana temporaria. The sequence goes on along the minus strand of NC_053489.1, from coordinate 677,430,622 downwards.
AATGACCAGAGGGAGTAATGTGGGTAAAGTGAAAGATGAGGTCAAAGGAAAAGATAATCAGGATATATGTCTCAAACAATATATAGATATAGGCCCGTATTCACGTAGCACTTACGCCGGCGTATCTTGAGATATGCCGCGTAAGTGTCAATGTGCGCCGTCGTATGTGTGCGCAGTGCCCACAAAACTAGATACGTCTGAAAATAGGCTTCCTACGACCGACGTAAGTCGCTATGCTGTCGTATAGTGGGCGCATATTTACGCTGGCCGCAAGGGGCGCTCCCATTGATTTACGATTCGAATATGCAAATGAGTGAGATATGCCAATTCACGAACGTACTTGCGCACAGCATTAATATACACAGTTTACGTAAGTCGTATGTCCGGCGTAAAGTTAAGCATCATAAATCAGGTGTAAGTCATTTTAAGGTATGGACCAGGGAACAGCCGTCGTATTTTACGTCGTTTACGTAGTAGTACGTGAATAGGGATGGGCGCAGGTTACGTTCACGTCATAGGCAGTGATTCGACGTATCTTAGGGAGTATTTCCGACGTGATTCTGAGCATGCGCACTGGGATGCGTCCACGGGACGGCGCATGCGCCGTTCGTTAGGCCCATCATTTGCATGGGGTCACTGTTCATTTAAATGGATCACGCCCACTTCCACCTACTTTGAATTAGGCCGGCTTACGCCTACCAATTTACGTTACGCCGGCGCAACATTGGGAGCATTTCCTTTGTGAATACTGTGCTCGCCGCTCTGCACAGCGTCGGCATAGAGTGGAGAAGACCCCCCAGAGAGCGGAGAAGACCCCCGGAGCTGACTAATAAATTATTTTAAAACCATGTGTTGTGTGTTTATTTTATTGACATTTTTCTTCCAGGTGAATGGGTAGGGGTACGATGTACCCCATATTCATTCACCTAGGGTGGGGGGCCGGTATCGGGGGGCCCCCTTATTAAATGGGGCTCCCAGATTCAGATAAGCCCCCCGCCCGCAGACCCCGACAACCAACGGCCAGGGTTGTCGTGAAGAGGCCCTGTCCTTATCAACATGGGGACAGGGTACTTTGGGGTGGGGGGCCGCAGGGCGCCCCCCTGCCCCAGAGCACCCAACCCCCCCATGTTGAGGGCATGCGGCCTGGTACGGCTCAGGAGGGGGGGCGTTCGCTCGTCCCCACTCCTTTCCTGACCGGCCGGGCAGCGTGCTTGGATACGGGTCTGGTATGGATTCGGTGTAGGGGGGTCTCCTTGCAATCCATACGAGACCTAAGGGCCTGGGGGGAAACCCATGCCGTTTTTTAATTTAAAATTTGACGTGGAGTTCCCCCTCATGATTCATACCAAACGCCGCGGCTAGAATTGGCGGGAATCCAAGTCGAATCCCCGTCGCTTCTATGACAGCTTTTTCCCCATCGCGGCGAGCTGGCTTGGCGCTGGCTCCTGCGACAGGGTTCGTAGGTGGTCAATCTCGCGGAGAAAGAGAGCGAGATTGACACAATATAGCGGTCACCTACAGTAATTGTTTTCTTTGTATCCAAGGATTTTTATGTGCCCATATAAACTCAAAGATTAACCTCTGGCTCTGTTTAAAATTAGGGATGAGCTTCGTGTTCGAGTCGAGCCCATGTTCGACTCGAACATCGTATGTTCGACCGTTCGTCAAATAACGAACATTATGGGCCCTTCGCGCCAAACTCGATTGGCGTGTCACAGCCCATAATTCGCTGGGGCATCGCAGTGCATTGCTGGCTGATGATTGGCCAAGCATGCACTATGACCCGCATGCTTGGCCAATCACAGCTTGCAAAAAACGGAGAGCCATAATTGGCCAAAGCCAGGGTGGCTTTGGCCAATTATGGCTCAGGGGGTTTAGTACACGCCCACACTATATAAGGCCGCCTGCCTGGCAGCCTTGTCTAGTGTGTTAGCGGTGGTTTACAGAGACGAGAGAGAGTGTCATTTTTTGCAGTTAGATAGAGCAGGCAGGCAGGCAGGCTAGTCAGTTAGAGTTACAGTGTGTAGAGCAGTGTTTCCCAACTCCAGTCCTCAAGGCACACCAACAGGTCATGTTTTCAGGATTTCCCTCAGATGAAACGGCTGTGGTAATTACTAAGGCAGTGAAACTGATCAAATCACCTGTGCAAAATAATGAAAAGCCTGAAAACATGACCTGTTGGTGTGCCTTGAGTACTGGAGTTGGGAAATACTGGTGTAGAGGATATATATGCATCCCAGGTGTTGTATATATATTTCTACACTGTATTGAGTTTAGCTAGATCCGCTCTTCCTAATATATTGACAGGCATGCAGGTGATTGTGCTAGCTGCAGTATTTTCAAGTGGTGTACTGTCTGTGTCCTCTGCACAGTGTGCACCTAAAGCTACATAAAGCTGGTGTTTCTCATATTAGAGCCAGGGATCTGCTCATATTAATACCACAGGCAGGGGATCATTCTGCAAGTACTTTCACGTGGTGTACTGTCTGTGTCCTCTGCACAGTGTGCACCTAAAGCTACCTAAAGCTGGTGTTTCTCATATTAAACTCAGGGATCTGCTCATATTAATACCACAGGCAGGGGATCATTCTGCTTTTTTGAGCATTATTCAGTTTGTCCTCAACAAAAGCTTAGAGAATGTATTCACTCTGTAAAGACCCTTGTTAGACAAGCAGCATGTGATCCATCCTTTGTCCAACCAGTGCTCCAAGCATGGTCTGACATGCTGCAATCACCCCCAGTCAAACCACAACAAACCACCTCTGCCATCAATGTATGTTTCCCCATCACCCATGTCAACCTCAGTTGCAGCCCAGTATACGCTGCTCCCAACCAAATACTCATATCCAGTCTCTGCTCCCTGTACCTATCCTGCATTCTACCCACCTGTCTCTTCTCAGCTGCCTATAAACCCACAAGAACCTTCCCCAGCTACTATTACCTCTTCTCTGTCATATACCAACCCTCCTTTCCAGTCTGCTGCACCCCTTACCTACAGAGCTTCAGTGGCTAAGCCAAAAAAGAAACAAAAGTTTTTCCCAACCAAAATGATCCTGCCAGTAACCCAACCTGCCTCCACATCAATCAACCTGCTCCAGTCTGAAGTTTCTGTATGCCAACCTGAATTTCCTGTGTCCCAGCCTGAAGTGCCAGAGCCAGTGTCCCAGCCTGAAGTGCCAGAGCCAGTGTCCCGGCCTGAAGTGCCAGAGCCAGTGTCCCGGCCTGAAGTGCCAGAGCCAGTGTCCCAGCCTGAAGTGCCAGAGCCAGTGTCCCAGCCTGAAGTGCCAGTGCCAGTGTCCCAGCCTGAAGTGCCGGTGTCCCCGCCTGAAGATTCGGTACCTGTGTCCCCACCTGAAGATTCGTGCCTGTGTCCCAGCCTGAAGATTTGGTGCCTGGTGAGCTTCTGTCTGCTGCCCAGCCTGAGGTGTTCCTGTCTGCTGCCCAGCCTGAGGTGTTTCTGTCTCCTGCCCAGCCTGAGGTGTTCCTGTCTGCTGCCCAGCCTGAGGTGTTCCTGTCTGCTGCCCAGCCTGAGGTGTTCCTGTCCACTGCCCAGCTCGACGACCCGGAGCCTGCTGCCCAGCTCGACAACCCGGAGCCTGCTGCCCAGCTAAACGACCCGGAGCCTGCTGCCCAGCTCAACGACCGGGAGCCTGCTGTATGCCCTGAGGTGCCCGCTGTCTGCCCTGAGGTGCCCGCTGTCTACCCTGAGGTGCCCGCTGTCTGCCCTGAGGTGCCCGCTGTCCGGTTGGATGTGTCTGAAGCCCTGCCTGAAATGCCTGCTGCCAAGCTTGAGCTGCCTATATCGCCTGGTTTGATACTTTGGACTGTCTTCATACCCAGCTTAGTGTGACTCTGACTGCTGCCCGACTTGATGCCATGGACTTGTCTCAGCAGCAGCTAGTTGGAGCATCCGGAGGCCGTTACTTTGAGGGGGGGTACTGTCAGGAAAGGTTCATTCCGCTGGTGACACTGCCTGATATTTGGTGTGCAGTACTGTGGTCCACCAGCAGGTGTCTCCTGGCAGTCTGGAACTGCCAGGGGAGCTCTTCCCTGGAGGTGGTATTATGTGATCTTTGGGCTGCAGTCCTGGCATCCACCAGCGGGGGGTTCCTGGCAGTGTGGGGCCGACATCTCCTGCAATTAGGCGTCACCTGATTGCAGGAGATGTGTACAAATACCTGGCAGTGACAATCATACTTTGCCTTGGTATCTCTCCATGCACCCTGACCCTGAGTAGCTCTGCATCTATACCCGATCCTGATCCTGGCTGTTACCTGAACCTGGAATCCTGTACCCTGTGCCTTGTACCTGTACCTGTCCCCTCTGTGATCCATCCATCCTCTCTTTGTCCTGTTTGTTTTCCCTTTTTCCCAGCTGCTGACCTCTCATTGACGACCCTGGCATGGCCCTGTTATGATTCTGGTTTTCCCCATTACCTGTACATATTCGTCTCTTACTGTTATTATTTGTGGGTTCTGTTGGTATTGGTTGTTGTGCACAGTGTGGTATTGGAGGTTGTTATTTTTATATTATTTCACTTATCTTTAATAAATTATCATATTTCACTTAAACACGTCTGGGTTTCCTCTGTTGCAGTCCACACAGTTCTGGTCTTATTGTATACGTGACAGCAAGTACTTTCACGTGGTGTACTGTCTGTGTCCTCTGCACAGTGTGCACCTAAAGCTACGTAAAGCTGGTGTTTCTCATATTAGAGGCAGGGATCTGCTCAAATTAATACCACAGGCAGGGGGATCATTCTGCAAGTACTTTCACGTGGTATACTGTCTGTGTAAATGAATAATTATAATTCTTATCTACTGAAAGTGTACTGAATATGAAATATAAGAATAAACCAACTTTATTAAATCAGTTAACTGCCTGGAATAGACTGCTACTATTATTATTCCGTTCTTTGTTCTGTAGTGTAAGTCGGTCTCAGCCGATGTGTATAAAGTTCCGGTGATTGCGTCTACTTCTGAGCAGAGCTGCCGGTGACTGAGAGGATCTGCTGTGTGCCATGAAATATTCTCCGGTCTTCTGTGTCTTTTACCTGCTGATACTCATCATTCCCATCACTTCCTATGGGGAAGTGTTGATCGGGAGATCAGCGTCTGCTTGTAGACTTAATATGCACAGGCCAAGGTTTGAGTATGAATATTACCGGGACGGAGACGTCATCATTGGAGGATTAGTCTCTGCTCACTTGAATAGTATAAATCAGAATTTTTTTAGAGCAAGCAGTCTAATTGATTCATCTCTAAGCTTTTCTTATTGCTGTCAGTAAGTCTCTCTTTATCATCTTTGCTTTCTCTTTATAATTCAACAAAGAGAAAATACAATGGTTTGTCTTCAATTTCACTGAAATATTTTATGAAAATATACAAATATGTTTGCTCTTGTTTTATATATTCTCTCGTTATAGATTACAGTCTGTGTTTCATGGGGCTTCCATAATATCTTTTCTTCAGGCCATGTTGGGATTTTTGATAAATACCGTATTTATCGGGGTATAACGCGCGCGGGCGTATAATGCGCACCCCAAACTTAGCAAGGTAGTTTAAGGAAAAAAAACTTACATTTTTGCCCTGCGTCCATTGGCGGCCTTGTCCGGCGTCCGTCTGCGGCCTTGCGCGGGGTCCGTACAGCTTGTGGGTGTCCGTCAGCGGCTTCCTTGCGCGGGGTCCATCCAGCCTTGTGGGTGTCCGTCTGCGGCTTTGGAGGTGTCCGTCTGTGGCTTCCTCGCGGGGTCCGTCCAGTCCATCCTTGCCCGGGGTTGCAGCGGTGTTTGTTTTTGAATTAGGCGCCGAGCCGAGAGGAGCCGGATTTCCTGTGTGTTCGGCTCCTCTCGGCTTGTCGTGGCTGCGGGTGGAGCCGAGCGTGGCCGAGCCTAGCCGAGTGCGCAGTACACTCGGCTCGGCTCGGTCTATTTTGGCGGCGCCCGGGAACAGCAGTATCGGCGTATATCGTGCACCCACGATTTTCCCCTGATTTTAAGGGGAAAAAAGTGCGCGTATGCGCCGATAAATATGGTAGTCATGTCATGTACCTATTGACTGCCCCCCCCAGCAGCCTAAAAATATAAAAATATAAATGGTTCTGTTTCTGCCAGGTGGGAGGACGTCAGGATGGGCATGCCAGTGGACAAGATGGCTCCTCTTGGCGGACTCCTGTGTATCTTGACATGCTAATCCACAATCCTCTCATAGACGTTAGAATAAGGCACATGCTAATAGTTATGCGCATGCTCACATGCACCCATGACAGATGGAGACACTGAGAGCCGGTTCACACTGCTGTGAGAAGAGAACCCATGCAAATCCACTACGGGGTCCTGCATCACATGTCACCCGCTGATGGTTCACACTGCCCTATGCAAACTGCTGCGGGTGTCAATAGAAAGTTAATGACAAAGTTAACAGCAAATTCACACTTTTATACAGTACAAGCTGTACACTCACTACTTTACATTGTAGCAAAGTGTCATTTCTTCAGTGTTGTCACATGAAAAGATATAATAAAATATTTTCAAATATGTGAGGGGTGTACTCACTTTTGTGAGATACTGTATGTACAGTAATTTAGTGTATGCATGTGAGTATGTACTGTATATATAGATTGAATGTGCGTGAGGGTGTTCCAGTACAGTATGTGGAAGGGATCCAAGTAGTTTCAAGCACAAAAAAACGCACCTCATCCCAATAAGTAATAAATGGAAACAGAGAGGATGGCGGGATTATAATGGTGCTAAATTAAATAAGTTATAAATATATCAGTAAATTTGAATAATTTATTAAAATATCATGAGAAAGTATAAATCACATGACAGATAATTTTATAAACATATGTATTATTCCAAACAAAACAATATTTCAGGGTCGCTGGAAGTCCCCACTGAGAGTAAATTACTGGTCAGATAGGATGGTGTCTCCCAATATATTTTGCCAAAAATGGCTTCCTCAGGGGTTATACTAAGACCAGTGATTGGGTAGCCAGCTCTAGCAAAGATAGAAAACATAGGGGTAGATTCACATAGATCGGCGCTTCTTTGTGCGGGCGTAACGTATCCTATTTACGTTACACCTCCGCAACTTTTACAAGCAAGTGCCGTATTCTTAAAAGAAAGTTGCGGCGGCGTATCGTAAATAGGCCGGCGTAAGCCCGCCTAATTCAAATAGTGAAGAGGTGGGCGTGTGTTATGTAATATTAGGCTTGACCCGACGTGATTGATGTTTTTCCCGAACGGCGCATTTGCCGTCCGTGGAATTTCCCAGTGTGCATTGCTCCAAAGTACACCGCAAGGACTTCATTGGTTTCCGACGTGAACGTAAATGACGTCCAGCCCCATTCACAGACGAATTACACAAACGACGCAAAAAATTTAAAATTTGACGCAGGAACGACGGCCATACATAACATTGGTACGCCGCACTTACGCCACCATAAAGCAGGGGTAACTATACGCCGGGAAAAGCCTAACGTAAACGGCGTAAATGTACTGCGTCGGCCGGGCGTACGTTCGTAAATTTGCGTATCTTGCTGATTTACATATTTCAACGCGTAAATCAGCATACACGCCCCTAGCGGTCAGCGGAAAAATGCAGTTACGATCCGACGGCGTAAGAGACTTACGCTGGTCGTATCTATTAGAAATCTATGCGTAACTGATTCTATGAATCAGGCTCATAGATACGACCGGCCGGACTCAGAGATATGACGGCGTATCTGGAGATACGCCGTCGTATCTTGTCTGTGAATCTACCCCATAGCATGTGAGTCAAACGTACATACATTATTATATTATTATATACTTAGAAAAAGTTTTTTAGGTTTTAAAACTTTCTTGAAGAGGACGAGTGCTGACCTGCCACCCCGGATGGAGATAAAGCTTGATCCTGCCAGTAATAAAAGGAATCACCAAGGGACCCCACACCCAGAATAAGTGTAGAGCCCTAATCCGAGATTTAGAAGCTGTGTAGGGGCAAAGGCTCGGCCGTAGGAGGAGAAAAAGAGACCCAGCTGTAGGGAACACAAGACACCTAATGAGTATTGTGTTCCAAAAGTACATTCAATAAAAGGATTGATTAGGTATAGTTGTTTAAAATAGCCAACACTTACTATGTTTGGTAATTGTAGACACCTGCGGAGACAGCCAGGCAACCCAAAACTAGCAGTTCACATGCATGAATGGGTAGTCAAGAGTGGAATATATCTAATCATCCAGCCTTGCAAACACAAAGAAAAAGACAAGAAAAAAAAGAGAAATATTCAAAATATCATTGATATCATTAAATATTATAGGTATGCTGGATAGACCGATCATACCAGATAATTCACGCAGTGCAGAATCGCAAAACCTGGCCGGGTCCTTTAGCTGCCTAAAGGTCCGGTTCTTAAGTGGTTAAGTGATTAAAGGCTCTTTTTCTGTACTGCTGTCTACTGTACCTTTTTATTTGACTTGTCCTGTGCCCTATCCATCTCTCACCTAATTTGTTTGCTGTTCTGAGCAATAAACTCCTTGTTGTTTAACCCCCCTGACGGTATCCCCGAGCGTGACTCAGGGTGGGTTTTTTAGGCTGTGATCGGTATCCCCGAGTCACGCTCGGGGTAGCTATGCAGAGCCGGCAGCGCGCGCTGGCTTACCTTGTCCTGGATCCAGGGATGCCACCGCGCTGTGTGAGCGAGCGGGACCTCGCTCGATTCACACAGCATCCTCCTGTGCCGCCGATCTCCGTTCCCTGCGACGTTACGACGCACGGGAGCGGAGATCGGCGCCAAATTCAAAAACATAAACAAACACTATACATACAGTATACTGTAATCTTATAGATTACAGTACTGTATGTAAAAAAAACACACCCCCCTTGTCCCTAGTGGTCTGCCCAGTGCCCTACATGTCATTTTATATAATAAAAACTGTTCTTTCTGCCTGCAAACTGTAGATTGTCCAAAAGTCTCCCTTTTTGTCAAAAATGGTTTTAGATCAGCTAGAAAACAGCGATAATAAATTATAATCTCTTGTAGAATTGTGCGATAGCGATTTGTGGGGAAATTCGTCATAAAAAAAAAAAATAATGACAGCGACAATTCTGCAACTGAGAAAATGTCAGTGATTTTGATTTGATTACATTATTGAATAATTTTTATTAGAATTATATTATTATTTGTTATAATTATTTATAATTATTTATTATATTATAATTTATAATTTTGTTTTAAAAAAATGTCATACCTGGGATGCCTATTAGATTCTTGTTTGGTCAGATTTAAAGGGTCACTAAAGGAAAAAGTTTTTTTAGCTGAAATGACTGTTTACAGGGCATAGAGACATAATAGTTAACTGATTCCTTTTAAAAATGATTAAAAATAGATAAAAAAACAATCATATAATGTGCCTGCAGTGTAGTTTCATTTTTGCTGTTGTTTCCTGGTTCTCTGATGTACAGAGAGCCACTAGAGGGCAGTCAGCCAATAGAGAGCAGTGATACTTTGTCTAAAACTCCTCAGCACCAATCCAGTTTTGTTTTACAAACAGTAATCACACCTCTTTGATTAGTGACCACCGTGAGAAATCTCCCAGTACTGTGGTTATCAGGAAACAGGCAACCAGGAAGTGTCCAGAACAGAGAGGAATTACAGCAACATCAAAGCAAAAACGAACAATGAGGACATGAAACCAGGACTGCAGTAAGGTAAAGGAAGCTATTTAGCTAAAAAAAAAAATTCCTTTAGTGACCCTTTAAGGGAGTTATTCCTAAGAATTACAGGCCTACAGTATAAAACGCCAAATTTCCTTGCAAATAATTGTACCGCTTTTGGTACGCAATTCCAGACAGAATCATACCGCCAGGGAGGTTAAGCATAAAAGTGACTGCGCCCATCTTTTCTTCAACTGTCTACCTTATACACCACCCACCATGCCTAGTAACTTGCACCCCAAGGTGAAATGTCAGCCCTCCCTGTCTCTGGGGGTCGCCACCATGCCTCTGGAGGTCAGGGGGGCATTACATGTAACATATGTAGCACTACCCCCGAAGGAGCTGCTGGTTTGTTTGGGGTGGCACGTTACCTCTATTCCTTCGCTGTCTAGGGTACTTGATGAGAGATGAAAGAAAGCGAATGTCCACACGTTGCATTTCCTTTTCTCTGCTTTATTTACCAAACATGGTAAAAGAACGAACAATAGGTTGAAGAGGTGGAAGGGTATAGATAGTAGGTTTAGGTGTAAAACTTTAGTCGGAAACACTCCTGCTTCCAGTCATGAAACTTTCGTCGCCACTCTAGCCAGAGTAGGTATTGTGCACCTGGATAGGCCTCTCTCACTAACCTAGCAGCCAGGGTGTCACACAAAATTTTGGTAAAGTCTCTGCCACCGACCTTCTCAAAAGTGGAGATACATGCTGTCCAGAATCCTCTCAATTTAGGATTAAGCACCCGGATCTCTTCTTGTAGATTCAGAAAACTCCTTGTAGATTCAGAAAACTGACAGGCGACCGCTGCTCAGCCTTTCAGCATTAGTGCGTCCTTCAATGAAGTTCAGGCCTCTTGCTCGGTGCTCTCCAGAACAGGTACATTCGGTGGCTTCCTCCCTCTAGGACGGACAGCGTAGGACCACTTTGTAGATGTAGACCCAGTCTGACTACTGGGCCTACCTGGTAGATCACGACCCTGGACCAACGTGGTCCCGCAGCCAGGAACTCTTGGACACGCACCTCCGGCCAGGAGGGCCACACACGGGGGTGGTGGGACGACTGACCAGGACGGACAAGGATGACCTTGAACTAGCAACGTCTGCCCCTTAAATACTCTCCCCCAGCATGCACAGCGAGGCGACCAACTCCCACTGATTGGCTGCTGAGGAAAAATATCCAATACACCCTGTCCTGATTGTTTCCACCCTTGGCCTGGGGTGGAACAGACACCCCAGACAACAATAGTGGTCACCTGAAGTACAGCCAGAGCTGGAACAGAGGCCAAATTTGGCAAAACAATTCAGTCAGAGGTAGCTAAATCTCTGACTACCCTCTAAAATTTAAAGCAGGGCCAACTAAGAAAACAGCTGCCCGCTACACATACAATAGTAGTTTTTTTTTAACTGTTTAGCCATGTACCTCCTTCTTCTATCAGTGCTCACCTCTGCACTCCCTGCAACCCCCTTCCAACACTGCTCACTTTTAGCCCACTTGCAATCCTCTTCCAACACAGTTCACGCCTGCACCCTCAGAGACTCCTTTCAAACACTGCCCAAATCTGCACCCACTGCAAAGCTCTTCCCACACTGTTCAACACTTCACCCCTCTTCCAATACTGTTCACCCCTGCCCTTCGCCCCTGCAAATCTCTTCCAGTACTCCAGCACTGTTCTCTTCTGCACCCTCTTCATTGACATATTACTTTTTTCACCCCTCTTCCAATACTGCTCACCTTTGCGTCTCCTGCACCCCTCTTCCAATAATGCACCTCCTGCACCCCTCTTCCAACACTGCTCACCCCTTCCCTTTTGCAACCTATTATTGATTTCTATGAAATTATTCATTTTGTAGGATGTGGCTAAACTATAGTACCACAAGTAACGATTTTGTGTAGTTTGAAAACCTCTCAATATTCTGCAGTATTGGCCTTGAAGAGTACAAAAGTATCATAGCGATGATCGCTGCTGTCGATGAGATTAACCAGGACCTCAATCTTCTGCCCAATATTACCCTGGGCTATCAAATATTTAGTACTTGTAATGATCCAAAGAACACTTTGGGATATGCCATAAAGATATTGTCTGGAGAAAAGGAAGCTCCTAATTATTACTGTAAAAGACGCGGAGAAGTGGCTGGTTTTATTGGTGACAGTAATTTCTATTCAAATCAGGCGTTGGCCCAGTTACTTAATCTGTATCGGTATACACAGGTAAGTGATCACTTCAGTATTTTATGTATGTAATATTGTGTTCAATAGATGGCTTAGTACTGTCTAGGTGGAATGTTTGTAGCTTCACCTTTCTGTAAGGTCTGATGTTTGAGCATCAGCATTTCTGGACAAATTCTTAACGTTTTGTGCTACGCGTATGTAAGGGGTAGGGGCTAGGTGGGGCACAGTTGGTAATCACGTCCTCCAGGTTTCCCTCCTTGTTAGGCATCAAGCAAGGGTCACATGAAAGGCATGCCCTAGAGTGGGTTCTTCTGGGCTGCACTAGGCACTTTTTACAGGGTCACTGACATATACATAGGGAACCTTTTACTTGAGCCACGCTCACAACCCGGACAGATAAATAAACATGAACCAACTCTAGTAAACTCTTGGGCCCAGATTCTCAAAGAAGTTACGCCGGCGTATCTCGAGATGCGCGGCGTAAGTGTATATATACGCCGGCGTATCTATGCGCCATACCCACAGAACCTGATACGCCTGAAAATAGGCTTCTTCCGACCGACGTAACTTTTCTACGCCGGCGTAGCGTGGGCGCATATTTATGCTGGGCGCATTGATTTCCTATTCAAATATGTAAATGAGGGAGATACGCCGATTCCCGAACGTACGTGCGTCCGACGCAGGCTACGCACGGTGCACGTAAGACATATGTCCGGCCTAAAGTTACCCCTCATAAAGCAGGGGTAACTTTGCACCAGACGTGTGAAAGTCAGCTGGAGAGCAACTACAGCAGCACCATTACAGGCGAGCTGAGCAACCACACTTGCAGGACAACACATCCGTATGCCAACATGCCAGGGCAGGCATGGTCATAGCACTACTAGTGTGTGCAGAGGCGCGTAGAAGACCCACCCATGAGCACCTGCAGCATAAGGCAATGCAGGATTTCTTCAGTATTGCAGGATTCCAACGCACCGTGGGGGCTATTGATTGCACACATGTGGCACTAAGGCCCCCCGTGCCACAGAGCACATATACCGTAATCGTAAGCACAGGCATTCCATCAACGTACAGGTGATAGTCGATGGCCAAGGCCACATATGGCACATCCGTGCCAAACACCCCGGGGCCAGCCACGACAGCTACATATACCTTCAAAGCACCATCCCAACGGAATTTGAACAAAACGTGTATGGGGACAGCTGGCTGGTTGGTGAGTGGCATGGGTGTCAGGCATGACTGTCCGACCCCATGATGCAGACATCACGAGGGGCACATGCACGACTAACATCCTCCTGTCTTTTCCCTTCCAGGTGACTCTGCATATGCACTTGGGCCCCATCTCATGACTCCATTCCAGGATCCCCAAACCAGAGGAGAGAGAAACTACAATGAAGCACACATACGTACCCGTGCAGTGGTGGAACGCACATTTGGCATCCTGAAGTCCCGTTTCCGATGCCTGGATGCCGGGAGGACCCTGTTGTATTCCCCAAACTTTGTGTGCCAGATCATCGGTGCATGTTGCATGCTGCACAACTTTGCAGAGAGAAAGGGCCTGGAGATTGACATACGTGATGACCTGACCCCCGAACCAGACATTCCCCCCCTGCCCGAGGCTACCCCATCTGCTGAGGGAACAGCAGTCAGGAGATGCCTTGTGGAACATATCTTTTCACGTTAAACACACACATTCATTATGGCACAAGGACAATGCACGCATGCACACCACTGTGGTCCCTAGATCACACACACCACATCCACATCACATTGGATTAGCCCAAGTCCACGATGCAGGACTTGGGAGCAGCAACGCCACGCCAAGGCCCCAATTATGTCCCTGTCCATTCATACCACATTCACACGGTCGTGGGGATAACTTCTCCCCAACGACCGAGGGTGACACCCCTTTGCTGGCAGGAGTGTCACCCCCAAATTCACACACCAGTCACACTATACTCTGCACACCTCACCGTGTGGAGTAATTTAGCAAAGAAAAAAACTCATGACCTGAGGAAAAATAAAAAAAAACACTCAACACCAGAGCAAAGATAAGGCAAAACAAAAAAATCAGTTGCCCTGTTGTGGGCCAAGCCTGCTGCCACGGCCACGGCTACGGCTCTGTAATTGCCTGGTAGAAGCCTCAGGTGGGGGGGTGGGTCATCAGGTGGAGGAGCATCCCCTGGTCTCTCCCTGGCTGGCGGCCTGCCCTCTAAAGCCACGGCAATGCGGGTGAGGATGGAATTGGTCTCTGCCTGCACCAGCCGCGACTGCCTCCCCTCCGCCTCAATGGCAGCTGTGTTGCCCTGTACGGCCTCTGTCAGGGACTTCACCTCTGCCACAAGGGTAGCCGTTGTGGCTTGCAGCTCCCCCAGGCAGGTGATCACTGCTGCACTGTTGCCAGTGAGATCTAGAAGAGCGTCATTTATGTTGCCCGTAGAGGCCAGGCTGTCTGCCACACGACGCATCTCCACGGTCATCTCACCCATATGGCGGGTCTGGGAATCCTGTGCCCTTGTTAAAGTTTCAGGAAGGAAGTCAGGAACCCCCTGGTCTTCCTGCTAGCCTTCCTGGGGCCAGGAGAGGCTTAAGGCCTTACATATGGGGAGGCCCTTGAGTGAGTGGGTGTGATGGGGATGGATCCTGAGGGGCTGGACGAGATGGGGCTTGAAGTGCGCGACGGCTCAGCCGATAGGGAGGATTTCTCCAAATAGAGGCACACCTCCTCACCCATAGGGACAACATCATCCTCAACCACCTCTTCATTTGAGGTCTGGGCACCACTCCCCTCCACCAATGTCTCTTGGCTTCCCAGGGGGTCAGGGTCATGATGTTCAGGGGATGATGGTGTGGGACGGTCAGAGGCAGATGATGGCCCAGCTCCCTCCTGGACATCTGTGGATGACACAAAACATTCACCTGTTGGTGGACCCACACACTTGTCACATGTTCCCTTCCACCCCCTCACATGTTACACACCAGATAGGAGAAAAAACACATTTACCTGTCCTCAAGGACGGTTCAACTGAGTCATAGCCCTCCACTCCCTCCACTTGCTCCCTCTGAAGGCACCGTGCAACCACCTGCTCCTCAGGAGTCAGCCTAAGAGCAGAGGCTGGTCCACCTCCAGTGGCGCTGGCATGCCTCCTCATTTTGCCCAGCTTCTCTTTGACCTTCCTACGCAGGTCATTCATCTTCTTAACAATGTCCTGGGGCCTCCTTACCTCATTCCCTAGGGCAGGATCTCATCCCTCTTAGCCTTACTCGTGCCTTTACTTTCTGCCCCATGGAGGCAAGCATCATACCTCTCCATGGCAGATATAATAATCGCCCTCTCCTCTGGGGAGAAGTTTTTCTTTCTCTTATCACTGTGAGGAGCAGGCATGGCACAAAGTAAGACACAGCAAAAGTACTTACACCTCAAGAAACCATACGGGCCGGCGTATCTCAGGGTTTACGCTGGGCGTAGTTGTGAGCATGCGCAGAGGGGTGCGGGACAAACAATCACGTCACGGCTCATGCGCCATTCTTTCAGCACTTCGTTTGCATGGGGTCACGCTTCATTTAAATGGATCACGCCCACTTCCTTCCTACTTTGAATTACGCCGGCTTACACCAACGAATTTACGTTACGCCGGTGCAAAATTGGGCGCATTTGCTATGAGAATACGGAGCTTACCTCTCTAACTTACGTTGGCGTAACGCATATGAGATGCGCTACGCCGGCATAAAGATGCGTCGATCTACGTGAATCTGGGCCTTGATGTCATATATGCTAGTATGGTTGCTTATGCATCAATGAGAGATACACAGAGCCAATCTCCACCTATCCAGTGTGTCACAACTAACTCACAGTTACGGTATGGGGTCCCACTGTGCACCTAGCGCAGACTCAATGCATGCACTTTACTTAAAGTGGAGTTCTACCCAAAAGTGGAACTTCCAGTCATCTGTCTCCTTCCCCCTCTGGTGCCTTTCGGGGGGGGGGGGGGCGGATACCCTGTGCCCACTTCTGCCAAACCTCGCCATAGCGAGGTATGTCAGGAGTCTGGCTCCCTCCTCCTCGTCCTCCCCGTCAGGTCAGTAAGAGAGCACATGTGCATTAGGGACCCGACTGTGAAGCCACAATGTTTTACTGCCGGGTTCCCTTACCGGCAATGACAGTGGCAGCACCCAACAGCTGATAGAAACATCAGCTGCAGTGCCGACATCGCTGGACTCCAGGTCAGGTAAGTGTCCTAATATGCAAGAGACATAATGAGTACAGATCAGAATAACAGACATTTTTATATTTCAGGCATTCAGATCATTATAACTTGGGGAAAATATTCAGCGATCATTATCCTCAAATCCCACTGTGTCCCAGCACTTTACTTTTAATTAATATTAATTTCATTTAATAGTTTTAATTTCTTGAATGATAGAACACCATATCCAATTGGTAGGTTCTTAGAGTTGTCTTCTGGTGTTTTTGATCCAGTGCCCAGAATATTAGCTCACCAACCAGGAGCTGTAAGTTGTATTATTTGTTTAAGTCTCCTTTAAGTCCTCCTTTTCGCTCCATAAGACACATCTGACCATATGATGCACCTAGGAGGAGGCAAACACGAAAATAATCATTCTGAACCAAATGGTGTACTAAAATAATTGCCAGTGCCCATAAAATGCAGCCTGGCCAGTGCCAATAAAATGCAACTTTATCAGTGCCAATTAATTGTAACCTTACCAGAGCCCATGAAAAGCAGCCTTACCAGTCCCAAAAAATGCAGCCTGACCAGTCCCATAAAATGCAGCCTGACCAGTCCCATAAAATGCAGGCTGACCAGTGGCCATGAAATGCAGCCTTACCAGTCCTATAAAATGCAGGCTGACCAGTGCCCATGAATTACAACCCTACCAGTCCCCTAAAATGCAGGCCGACCTGACCTGTCACCTGTCACTTAGATAGAAGACAGAACAGACTAAGCTGCCACTGCGGCTGTACTCCATTTGGCCGCTCGGCCTGCTCTGTCTTCTGTCTGTGGCTGAGTGACAGGCCCAGCTGGGAGATCGCCCGCCACTCACGGGGGCTTGGGATGTCTGTCCTCCTCTCTCCTGCCTCTCTTCTGCCGGTATTGGTACATGGCTGGGGGGAGGCTGAGGGTGCCTGGTCAATATTCGCTCCATAAAATGCACAGACATTTCCCCACAGTTTTTTGGTGGAAAAAAAGTGCGTCCTATGGAGCGAAAAATACGGTAGTTTATTTTAAACTGGTCAGCACTGTATCTATGCGGATATCGACCAACATTACTGTATTGTAGAAATTGTTTACCTCAATAGAGTAGTTAGTGGCATCCTTCACAATTAGAGTTTTGAACGAACAGTTCAGGCTGAGCAAAAGTTTGGCCCGAACATCATCTGTTTGCCCATTTCATAAAGTTTAACATCACTTTACAATTTGCAATGATGCATGAAGGTTTAACATTATGACAAATGGTAAGAATATAGACACAGAAGATATGTATGATAATACATCAAAAAAATTAAATTAACAGTAATCTCAACATGTTGTTTAGTTAGAATGTTTGGATTTGGAGCCATGGCTCCCAAGAGTTCCTACATTTCCAAGTGGAGCCCAATTGTAAGGCAGAGTATTATTCATACTCTTTAATCATTTTGAGGTGGGTCTTGACATCCGAGATGTTAGGGACAATGGATTGTCTCCATTTCCTCGTTATTAATATGACAGCTAATAGAATGTGCATTACTATGTTTCTTAACTTAGTTGGTAGGTTGGTGATCCCTAAGCTAAGGATTGCTAGTGGAAGAGAGGGTTTTAGTATGATACCTGTTAGGTCTGAAATGAATGAAAAAAAGGTGGAGATATGAGTTTATTCCCAGAGGATATGAATGAAGGAGCCCTTGTGTGAGCAGCCTCGCCAACATCTATGTTTGCAAATTTGTGCATTTGGATCGGGGTTAGGTACCATAGTAGGTGAAGTTTTTGAGAAAGTTCCCAATAGTTGATACTTTTAGAAGCTGTTTGGTTATAGGAGATAACCTTCCTTCCGCTGAGGAAGTTCCGTCCAGAATGTAATGCGTACGGGGAAGGCAGCTGCGTATGACGTCACCCACCGCTATGCTGTCACGATATGCTGTGTTTGTTCGAACAATATTCTAAGGGGGATTGATTTCTGTTCTTAATTGGAAGACTTTCTTTGTGGCATCATACCTGGTTTCTGTCTGCTTTGCATGACTTCCTGGTGATTCAGGGGTCCATGCTGGGAGGTGAGAGTACCTAGAGAGGGATTGTCACAAATTTTTTCACTTCACACATGATTATTAATTTTATTTATTTATATATTTTTCTTTATTGGATATTAATTTGCACCATTATTATTAATAGAAGGTTATTATTGTGCTGCACTTTTCTTTGTATATGACTTGTTATTAGAATTTTGAGATTATTCTATAGTGTTCAGCTTGCATACGGGGGGTTGTTTGGTTGCTATTTATATTTTTGCGCTGATAATATAGGGGAAAAAAATGCGCTAAACATATAAAATTAGCATCAATAAAGATCAGAGGCAGCAATTACATGCGATAAACACAAATAACATAATACAAAATTAAAAACTGCGCCAATGAAAAAGGACCAGCAGGAGTGCCAGTACTTAGAAAGAACAGAGGGCCATATTCTCGTAGATCGGCGCATATTTACTCAGGTGTAGCGCATCATAGTTGCGCTACGCCGGCTTAACTTGGAGAGAGCTCTCCCATATTCCCGTACCACATGCGTCCTACGTTGCGCTCGCGGAGCTGAAATGTGTCGGCGTAAGTAGGCGCAAGTGACGGTAGGAGGGATGTGGGCATGAAGAATGCTAATGAACCGTGACCCCATGCAAATGATGTCCAGACCGAACGGAGCATGCGCCGGACGTGCCCCGCCCTCTGCGCATGCGCAAAACAACAGTAGGCGTAAATCCCTGCTGAGTTGGGCCGGCCCAGTGCATAAAAGCATCACCACATGCGCCCAACGAGTGCAAAGTGACTCCATTTATTCTGTTGGTGGTGTCCGTGAGATTTTGCTCTTTAGCTTTGCAATGCCTGGACCCAGGAAGGAAAGGAGAAAAAAAAATTTCAGCCAAGATGAGAGGGCCATCGTAGTCTCTGCCATGGAGAGATACGATTCAAGACTCCATGGTGCTGACAGTGGCAGCACAAGTAAAACCAAAAAGGAGGAGATCCTTAGGAAAGTGACTGCCCAGGTCAATGCCTTAGGCCATGAGGCAAGGACCCCCCAGGAAATTCAGAAAAAAATGAATGACCTGCGTGGTGTGGTCAGGAACAAGATGGCCATCATTGCAAAGCATGCCAGGGGCACAGGAGGGGGGCCACCCTGTTCTACCCGGCTCACTCAAGAGGAGGAAGTGATTGCCCACTGCCTTCGGAGGGAGCAGGTGGAGGGCCTGGAGGGCCATGACTCAAGTGAGCCACCCATGAGGACAGGTAAGTGTGTTTTATCTTCTGGTGTGTTGCATGTGTGGTGGGGGTGGTGGGTTATGTGACAAATGTGTGGGTCCACCAACATGTGAATGTTTTGTGTCATCCACAGGTGAGCAGGATGAAGCGGGGCCATCCAATGCTGCCAGTGGCCGTCACAGACCATCATCCACTGAGCAGTCTGCTTCTGTGACTGACCTCCTGGGAAGCCAACAGGCCTTGGTGGAGGGGAGTGGTCAGTCCTCCGCGCAGGAGGTTGTTGAGGAGGAGGTCCATGAAGAGGAGGTCCAGGAAGAGGTGGTCCAGGAAGAGGTGGTCCACAGCGAGCAGGAGGTCTTCCTTTTTTTGGAGGAGTCGCATGTGGTGGCAGGACCATCACAAAGCCCCCGCATCTCCAGCCCCTCAGGGTCCTCCAACACCCTCTCCAGTCCCTCCCGTCCCATCCCCCTCATCTCCAGCCCCTCCAGGTCCTCACTCTATGCAAGGGGCCCAGCCACTCCTGTCCCCAGGAGGGCTACCCACAGGACAAGGGGTGCGGCAGAAATGCTGCATGAGAATCTGGCCAGGCAGCAGGACCAGCAAACCCATCATATGGGGGAAATCTTGGTGGAGTTGAGGCGCCTGTCCGACAGCTTGGCCTCCTCGGGAGCAGTACCAGATGCTCTCCAAGATGTGGCTGGAAACTGCGCAGCCACAATCACCAGCCTGGGTGAGCTGCAGACTACAACTGCCGAACTTGTGGGGGAGGTCAGGTGCCTGCGAAGGGCTGTTCAGGCCCAGACAGCTACCCAGGAGTCATTGCTCACCCGCATAGCACTAGCTTTGGAGGGCAGACAGGCAGGCAGGGAGGCACCTGGGGATGTTCCTCCACCTGAAGATGTTCCTCCACCTGATGCCCCAGCTCCCCCCAGGCAAGTGAGGGCCAGGAACCTGGGCACCAGGCGTAGCCCGCGCCGGGGCAAGTGATTATTTATTCTTCATTTGCTCTGGTTAAGAGCTTTTTTTAGTATTTGCTCTGGTTAAGAGCTTATTTTATTATTTGCTCTGGTTAAGAGCTTATTTTATTATTTGCTCTGGTTAAGAGCTTTTTTTTCAATTTTGGGTGCTGCACACAGGCAGTGTTGCAGAGTACAGTGTGAATGGTGTGTGAATGTGGGGTGGTGACATTCCTGCCAGTAAGGGGTGTCACCCTCGGGCGCTGGTGATAAGTTCTCCCCAGGTCCGTATGAATGACGTATGAATGGACAGCAACATCATTGGGGCCTTGACGCGGCGTTGCTGCTCCTTAGTACCGTGCGGTGTACTTCGGTCTAATCCAATGTTCTGTGCATGTGGGGTGTGTGTTAGGGACCACAGTGGTGTGCATGCATGCATTTTCTGTGTGCCATGTTTAATGTTTGTGTTTAACGTTCAAAGATTCGCTCCACGAGACATCTCCTGACTGCTGTACCATCAGCAGACGGGGTAGCCTCGGTTAGGGGGGGACATGGTGGTTGGGGGGTCAGGTCCTCACGTAGGTCAATCTGCAGGCCCTTTCTTACTGCGAAGTTGTGCAGCACGCAACATGCAGCGATGATTTGGCACACAAAGTTGGGGGAATACAGCAGGGTACCCCCAGTCTTATCCAGGCATCGAAATCGTGACTTAAGTAGGCCAAATGTTCGCTCAACCACTGCACGGGTGCGTGCGTGTGCTTCGTTATATCTTCTCTCTCCTGGTGTTTGCGGATTGCGGAATGGAGTCATGAGATGAGGTCCCAGGGCATATGCAGAGTCACCTGGAAGGGAAAAGACAGGAGGATGTTAGTAATGCATGTGCCCCTCGTGATGTCTGCATCATGGGGGGGGACAGTCATACCTGACACCCATGTCACTCACCAACCAGCCAACTGTCCCCATACACATTCTGCTCAAATTGTCTTGGGATGTCACTTTGCCTGAATATAAAGCTGTCATGGCTGGATCCGGGGTGTTTTGCACGGACGTGCCATATGAGGCCATGTGCATCCACGATCACTTGGACATTGATAGAATGCCAATGTTTTCTGTTGCGGTATATGTGCTCGGTCTCGTGGGGGGGCTGTATTGCCACATGGGTACAATCAATTGCACCCACAGTGCGTGGGAAACCATCAATTAGGCAGAAATCTGTCATTGCCTTCAGCCGCATGTCCTCCTGGGTGGGTCTGATTATGTGGTGCGACATGCGTCGGAGTATTGCGGGGACAACTTGGTGCACGCATCTACTCATGCTGGTTTGGGATATCCCAACCACGTCTCCACTGGTTCTTTGAAAAGAGCCTGTGGCAAGAAAATGCAATGTTGCCAGGACCTTCACCAGTGGCTGCACTGCATGGGATCGTTGTGTTGGGCTGCTGATGTCATTCTTCAGGGCTCTGGTAATTTCAAGGATGGCATCAGGGCTGAATCTATAACGGTGATACACATCCACATCAGCCATGCCAAAGAGGCTAATGCGCTGTGGGTAGATCCTCTCACGTGCCCTCCTCCGTGCCCTCCTCCTTCTAAGTGCCTCTTCCTCCTCACACACTAGCAGTGCTAAGACCACGCCTGCCCCTGGCATGTTGGCATACGAATGTGTTGTCCGCAAAATTTGGTTGCTCAGCTCGTCCGGGATGGTGCTGCTGTATTTGCTTTTTTCAAGCTAACTTACTCAGGTCTGGAGCAAAGTTAACCGAGCTTTATAAGGGGTAACTTTCAGCCGGACAATCGTCTTACGCGCACAGCGCGTAGCCTAAGCCGATCGCGCGTAGGTTCGGGAATCAGCGCATCTACATCATTTGCATATTTGAATACTAATTCTATGGCAGCCTAGGATGCCATCAGCTGAAATATACGCCTACGCTGCGTAAACTTAAACTAGTTAAGACGGACAGGAGTAGCCTGATTTCTGGCGGATCTGGTTCTGTGACTATGGCGCATAGATAGGACGGCGCATCTTTACACGCACGCCGCGCATCTCCATATACGCCGGTGTAACTTGTTTGAGAATATGGCCCAAAGTCTCTAAGCCCCCAAAAATATTTAAATAATAGGGGGAATGATAAAATAAAGTCACAATAGTGCAAAGTGGATCTCAGCAGAACCAACAGACAGGATGAAAACAGCACCACCGTGAGAATGACTCCTTGTGAGGAAACCACCACCTAATGGAAAGCCGCTTACCGCAACAAACAGGTTCACAAGCCTATAGGTAAAAACTCCATCCACGGACTGATACACCGGACCAACAGGGACTCCAAAGGGCAGATATCAACATGTAGTTTTTTAAAAGAATGTATACAAATGCAGGCCGGCACTATAGGAGCCCTTCTTCCATACATCTGTTGATGACGAAACGCGTCTGGGACGGCGCACACTGACGTCACCGTGCTGAGCGTTTGAAAGAAGGGCTCCTATAGTGCCGTCCGGCATTTGTATACATGCTTTTAAAATGCTACATGTTGATATCTGCCCTTTGGAGTCCCTGTTGGTCCGGTGTCTCAGTCCGTGGATGGAGTTTTTACCTATAGGCTTGTGAACCTGTTTGTTGCGGAAAGCGGCTTTCCATTGGGTGGTGGTTTCCTCACAAGAAGTCATTCTCACGGTGGTGCTGTTTTCATCCTGTCTGTGGGTTCTGCTGAGATCCACTTTGCACATTTGGGACTTTATTTTATTATACCCCTATTATTTAAATATTTTTGGGGGCTTAGAGACTTTGTTCTTTCTAAGTACTGGCACTCCTGCTCGTTCTTTTTCATTGGCGCAGTTTTTATTTTTGTATTATATTTTTGCGCTGATTGCACTTCTTTTGCTTTATAATTTTGGGTTATAGGAGATGGCTTGATGCCATTGTTGGTCAGAGAAACATGTATTCAAATCTCTTTCCCAGCATTTGAGGCCTAAATCTTTAGCGAATGTGCTCTTGTCGCGGATGAGTCTGTAAAACAGAGATATGCCTTTTAGTGCTAGCGATGTGGAGGATAGAAATCCCCACACTTTTTTAGGTAGTTGTAGTACTGGGACTGATTTTTTTGTCGTGCAGGAAGCCAACTGTCTGTATGTGTATTGGCTTTTCTGTGATAGATTGTACTGTGCTTGTAATGACTGATAAGGAAGGAGTTTATTGTCCTGAATTACAGTGGACAAAGGTTTCTTTCTAAGGTCGGACCAGTTACTTAAAGAGAGATCAGGGATGATAAATTGGAATATTTCCAATTTCATCGGAACCTTTGTGTCCAATGTTCTTTCCTGGATATTGGAGACAAAATATTTCCACGCCCTAAGGGCTGCTGTGATTGTTGGATGGTTAATGGGGTATTCTGTGTGGGTTACCCAATCAGCTATGAGTAATGGTTCCCAGATCTCCTTTGGTTATAAAGGATTTCAATTTATTTTTCTTTATTAAATATAAAGTAAATACAATATTTCAATCACAATCGAATAGCCTGTACAGGCCCAATACATACAAAATTACTTAATTTTCCGGTTTTAAGAAAAACCCGTCCCTAACCCTTCCCCCGCTACCCACCCTCTTCTCTCCGACCAACCGTCTTGTGTCGTGTCTCCCTTTACCTATCGTCCTTCCTGCTCTATACCATCCATTCTGCAAATCTCTGTGTCTGCTTTTATTTTAACCAGTCTTGCCATTTCAGTTTGAACCCCTGTTCTCCTCTCTCCCCGATAAACCTTAGCTGTTCTGTGTAACACATATTGTTTATTTTACATAGCCAATTCCTCACCGTAGGGCTCTTGGGGTCCTTCCACTGTCTGGGAATCAAACTTTTCTCTGCGTTTAGGAAATAAGGAAGTAGGGTTTTCATGTACTGTTTTATAGGCATTTTAGTCCCGTGAAGCAGGCATTCCCACGGCTCCTCTGGTATTTTAATTCCAGTAATTTCCTCTGTTAATAATATCACTTTGTTCCAGTGTGTTTTAATTTTTGGGCATGTCCACCATAAGTGCGACATGGTTCCCGGTTTCCGAACAGCCCCTCCAACAAAATTTTGAAATTTCCCTTTGATAGTGGTGTGCTATGTCCAGGGTTATATACCAGCATGCAAGGCATTTGTAATTAATTTCTATCAAACTACAGTTGGTTCATGTAGTATGTGTCAGCTTTAATATTTTCCCAACGTCTATCTCAGTATCACCTGTTCCTAACTCCTCTTCCCATTTTTTATAATACGGTAGTGGCCCCAGTATTTTTAGGCCAATCAGATATTTATAAATCGGGGAGAACGCTCTGTTAAGACCTGCAGTGTTTATGGTACCGCGGCCTTCTTTCCATCCCTCAATCGCTGAGCATAAGTGATTATCGCTACCATAGGAGGTAGAGGAATAGTGGAGATGAATGCAGTTTCCAGGATGATTCTTACCAATGGTTAGAATATTCCCCCAAACATGAGCCAAGACTTCATGAAGGGTGTACCAGGCATAGAACATCTTTATTGAGAAGGCAGGCTCTTGTATACACCAAAAAGAATACTTTCACTAATCAAATGGACAATGACACACTCCACCCACAACAGCATACAATGGGTACTAACAAGCCTCCAATACACATCCTTTAGGAGACAGACATACTGGGCTAGATTCACGTACCTCGGCGCATCTTTACGCGGGCGTAGCGCATTGCATATACACTACGCCGTCGAAACTTAGAGAGGCAAGCAGCCTATTCAGCAAGCAAATGCGCGCTGCGATACGCCATCGTAACTTAAATTAGACGGCGTAAGCAGACGCAATTCAAAGTGGGAAGGAGGTGGGCGTGATCCATTTAAATGAAGCGTGTCCCCATGCAAATGAAGGTCCGAACGAACGGCGCATGCGCCGTCACGTGAAAGCATGTCCCGCGTCCCAATGCGCATGTGCGCAACTACGTCTGTCGTATCCCCCGAGATAACCCGGCCCACTGTTTACGCCCCAGGGTATAAATACGCCCAGACATGCGCCCGTCAAGCGCAAAAGTACACCAGCAGGTTTGGTTGGTTTGGTGTGGCTACTTTTGTCCTGTATTTTTTTAAATATGTCTGAAGCAACAGTGCCTAAGGAAAGGAGGCTAAAAAACTTTTCTAAAGAGGAGAAGGCGGTAATTATTGATGGCATGGCAAGGTACAACAAGTACCTCCACGGATCGGAGAGTGGCACGACCAGCAAGGTCCGTAAGGAGGCGATATTGGCAGAGATTGCAGCGGAGGTCAGTGCCCTTGGCCATGCGGAACGGACCCCAGAAAAGATTGCCAAGAAAATCAATGACCTGCGGCGTCTCGTGAAGGAGAAGGTGGCCAAGATGAAGAGGCACAGAAGGGGCACCGGAGGTGGACCAGCCCTGAATATAACGCTGACACCTGATGAGCAGGTCATAGCCAGGTGCTTGGAGAGGGAGCAGGTGGAGGGCCTGGAGGGCTTTGAGTCTGTGGATCAGCCCTTGAGGACAGGTGAGTGTGTTGTATCTTTTATCTGGTGTGTAGCATGTGTGGGGGGGGGGGAGGGAATATGTGACAAGTGTGTGGGTCCTCCAACATGTGAATGTTTTGTGTCATCCACAGATGTGCAGGATGGAGCTGGGCCGTCATCGGCTGCTGCGCAACCAACCCCATCCCATGATGCCAGTGTCCATACCTCTCCATTTTTTTTTTTTTTTATTGTTTATTTATGAAATTTTCCAAAACAGTATACAGCGTATGACAATGTATCAAATAAATTCAACTTTTGGTAATACATAGCAGACAAATCTTAGGCCCCGTACACACGACCAAACATGTATGCTGAAACTGGTCCAGTTTCAGCATACATGTTCGGTCGTGTGTGGGCGCGAGCGGGCCGAATTCCAGCAAACATTTGCCCGCCGGGCCTTTTCCCAGCGGGCAAATATTCCTGGACGTGTTTTAAAACCGTCCGCTGGAATCCTGCCCGCTCGGACATGTACGGTCGTCAGTACAGACCTACCGTACATGTCCAGGCGCCCGCCGTCCCTCGCATGCGTCGAATGACTTCGACGCATGCGTGGAAGCCTTTAAATGGCAGGCCCGCCCACGTCTCCGCGTCATCGCCGCGTCATCGTCGCGGCGACGACGCGGACACGCCCCGCGTATTGTTTACGCGCGGACTTCTGTACGATGGTGTGTACAACCATCGTACAGAAGCCCTCTGGCAGACATGTACGGTGAAAACGGTCCGACGGACCGCTTTCACCGTACATGTTTGTTCGTGTGTACCCGGCCTTAGACATTGTGAAGGTACAAGCACAATCTGACACAATCATGCAAAGTAATCAAGTATCAAGGCAATGTGACCTAGCCACAGTCCAAGACAGACAGAGCTATGAAAAAGATTAGCCATTACCAGATAAAAGATATAATAAAAAAATATAATAAAGAAAATGAAAACAAAGAAATAACAAAAATAAAATATGCACCATGGGAATCAAGACTCTTGAGAGGGTTCAGATAAGTAACCGGATGAGAACTCGGAATCATCCCACAGTTTCCAGATGCTCTCAAACAAAGGCACAGTATCTTCAATTTTAGCAGTCAAGTGTTCCATCCTACATGTATCTACTATAATTGAAAGAACCTGGTGAATAGTGGGGGGTGAAGTGGAGAGCCAGAGCCTAGGGATGGCTCTTTTCGCGGCTAAAAGGACAAAAGACATAAGTTTCTGCGATGTCTTAGGCAGACCCGTAAGGGGCAGGCCCAATATGAAATGTAAAGGTGACAAGGGTACGGGATAGGACAGCAGCGCCTATAGGAGCTCTTGAATCTTTATCCAAAAAGGGCCAATGAGAGGACATTCCCAGAAAATATGAAAAAGAGAGCCCACGGCCCCCACACATCTCCAGCAAAACTTAGAGAGGGTAGGGTCACGGGCATGCAGTAAGTCCAGGGTCCTATACCAAAATAACAACATTTTAAGGGCAGTTTCCCTATGCACTACACAGCGCGAAATCTTTGAAGTGTTAGCCCATATTTTCCCCCAATCTAGCAGCGAAATCGGGCGTTTAAGTATAGAAGACCATTTGTTCATATAGTTATGCGTGGAGTCAGTCAGAAGGGGGGTTTCATGTAAAATGTTATATATTGATGAGATCTGCTTAGGTGCATAGGGACCTGCTACACATAGAAGCTCAAAATCTGTGGGTCTCTCTAGTGACAACGAGGGAAACGTGGAGAGGAAAAAATGCTTAAATTGTAGATAAGAGTACTGAAGAGAAATTGGCAGATCGTGTTTCGTCTGTAATTCTGAAAAAGATAAAAAGAAAGTGTGACCGGATTGACCAAATGTCGCAGCTGAAAAATTCCAGCTTGAGTCCAGGGATACATTCTCCCAAATGACAGGCCATCAGGAATATCTGGATTGAAAAGAACGTTCATTAGAGGGGAACACCTCTAAATAGTCAGGGTAAACAGCATTGGGGCTAGACATAAAGATCTAAGCTGGGGCATAAATTTAGCGGACGATGGCCAAAGCATATAACAGGGATGCACCGGTGCAGTAATCCCCATTTCTATCTCTGCCCACCTGGAAGGGGCCTTTCTAGACACCCAAGAGGTTAATATATGGAGGTGAGAAACATAATAGTATTTAATAATGTCCGGCGCCGCCATCCCTCCTCTATGCTTAAGGGCGTAAACTACTGATTGTGCAATCCTATGGGAAGCATTATTCCAGATAAACTTAAGGCACCTCCTCTGGAGGAGTTTCAACTGCGACATTGGGACAGAAGTAGGAAGTGTCTCGAAAAGATACAGTATTTTAGGGAGTATGGACATCTTTAGGACGTTGATCCTGCCTAATAGGGAGATTGGGAGAGAGGACCATAAATTCAAGAGACGGGTTATCTCTGCAAACATGGGGGGAAAGTTAGCTTGGTATAAGGTGGAATAAGAAGATGTGATATACATCCCCAGATATTTTAATGAGGCAGGGCACCAGTGATAGTTGAACTTGTCTCTGAGAGATGTAAGCATCTCCGGAGACATACTGTATTAATCGGTAAAGCTTCCGTCTTTGACTGATTAATCCTAAACCCGGACATGCTACCATAGATAGAAAGAATATCATGTAGGGCAGGTAAAGAGGTGGAAGGATGAGTTAGGGTCAGTAGAATGTCGTCAGCAAAAAGTGAAAGCTTATAATCTCTCCGCCTCAGCGGGACTCCCCGTATGTCTGGGTGCTGCCTAATGGCCGCCGCCAGAGGCTCAAGACTCAAAATAAACAGCAAGGGCGACAATGGACACCCCTGCCTAGTGCCATTACTTAGGGAGAACCGCTGAGATAGACAAGACGAAAGATGTACTTGGGAAGTAGGGGTGCAATATATGGCTCGCAAGGCTTGGATAAAAGGGCCCGAAAACCCATACCTGTCAAGGACCGCAAACATGAAAGGCCAACCTAGTCGGTCAAATGCCTTTTGTGCATCTAGGCTGAGGACAACTGCTGTCTGTTTGGTTTTGGTTAAAAGATCTATCAGATCCACAGTCCTTCTGGTATTATCACCTGCATGTCTCGTGGGAACAAATCCCACTTGGTCTCTGTGGATTAAAGTCGTCAGAAGCGGGGAAAGTCGATTAGCCAACAGTTTAGTAAAAATCTTGTAATCCGAATTCAATAGCGCAATGGGGCGGTAATTATCTGGCAATGAAGGGTCTTTACCTGGTTTTGGGATGACCGTCAGGAATGCGTGTAGAAAGTGGGTGTGGGGAACAGTGCCCTTGAGTAGTGAGGAGAACAGAGACTGAAGATGGGGGTTTAAAATATCCGAGAAGGTTTTATAGTAAACATATGAGAGTCCATCCGGACCAGGGGACTTGTGAGCGGGGAGAGCTTTCACAACCTCGGCTATCTCTTCAAGAGAGACAGGGGCATTAAGTATAGAGAGCTGATCTCCAGACAATTTAGGTAAAGCTAAAGAGGACATAAAAGCATCAAAGTCAGCCTGAGAGAATTGAGTCAACGGATCCCCGCCCAAGCAATTATACAACTTCTTATAAAAATCGCCAAAAACTTGCGTCACAGCTTTGGGGGCAGTATGTGGGAGTACCATCTGGCTGCATTAGATGATCAGGAATTGAGAGGAAGGGGCGTGGTCTCAATCTGTTAACTAGCATTCTGTGCGGCTTATTGGCGTATTCATAAAATTTCTGTCTAGCCCACAACAAAGATTTAGAAATCTTATTCATATTAAAAGATTTGATACGGTTCCGCAAGGAGACCACCACCCTTAGAAGCTCCACAGTAGGGAAATCAAGAAGATGTGCCTCCGCAGCTCTAAGTTGGGCCAGAAGCTCATCCTTTTGCTTCATGGAGTCTTTTCTCAGACGGGAGCTAGCAGAAATACATTCCCCCCTGAAAAAAGCCTTATGGGCCTCCCACAAAGTGGAAACCTCCATCACTGAACCCACATTTAATTCAAAAAATTCTGACAGCTTTTGTTGTAACTGGGCTTGTATCAACGGATCCTTAATCAGAGACTCATTGAGACGCCAATGGCATGTCCTGGGGGCAGGAGCAGACAAAATAATATCGATCCCAATGTGTGCATGATCCGACCAGGCGATTGGGCCAATCTCGGAAGAGACCACGTATGAAAGCAAAGAAGCTGTTACAAAAAAATGATCCAATCTGGAGTAGAGCTTATGGGGCGGGGAATAAAAGGAGTACCCCCGTTGGGTTGGGTGCTTCACTCTCCATGTGTCAAAAAGATTATATGACCTGGTCAATTTGCGGAACGATGCGGACAGCTTCTGGACAGCACTACTTGGGGAGAACAATGCCCTTCTGTCCCTGGCCGGGGACATGCACACATTAAAATCTCCTCCCAATATCATGAAGGGATGGGAGATTGTTTGAAGCTTCTCAAGAACAGTTGTAAGGAAACCAATCTGACCCACATTAGGGGCGTATATGTTAGCCAATGTAAACTGGGTGTCAAGGTGACTACATTCCAGGAGAACATACCGACCCCTAGGGTCCAAATGGGAGGAGAGGATACGTATCGGACAGGAACGCTTGAAAAGTATTGCTACTCCCGCCTTACCAGATGGGTCCGAAGCTACATAGGCTGTGGGGAAATGTTTGGACGCAAATTTAAAGGACCCCCCAGGTTTAAAATGAGTCTCCTGAATCATAATCACCTCCGCACCGGAGGATCTGAACTCCCTTAAAGCTTGCCATCTCTTGCCAATGGAATTCAGACCCTTCACATTACAAGAATAGATCCTTAGAGCCAAAGGAAATCAGTCAGTAATACAGTTACTGTAACATGTATCTTATCTAAACAGTAAAACATCCATGGTGCAAAACACATTGGGCTAGATTCAGGTACAATTGCGCTTTTTTTACGGAGGCGCAGGGCAACGTTTTTGCCCTGCGCACCCGCAAATTCACTGCGCTGCCCTTGATTCACGGAGCAGTAGCTCCGTAAATTGCGTGGGCGCGCCGGCAAAATGCCCGGCGTAAGCACGCTCAATTTAAATGATCCCGTAGGGGGCAGGAATCATTTAAATTAGGCGCGTTCCCGCGCCGATCGTAGAGCACATGCTCCGTCGGGAAACTTTCCCGACGTGCATTGCGGCAAATGACATCGCAAGGACGTCATTTGCTTCAAAGTGAACGTGAATGGCGTCCAGCGCCATTCACGAATCACTTACGCAAACTACGTAAATTTGAAATTTCGCAACGCGGGAACGACGGGTATACGTAACATTGGCTGCACGGAAATGACGTAAACTGCGTACGCAGGGCTCGCGTAACGTTGTGAATCGGCGTTAGTATGCAATTTGCATACTATACGCTGAGCACAACGGGAACGCCACCTAGCCGCCATCGCAAGAATGCAGCCTAAGATATGCGGGCATAAGAGCCTTATGCCGCGCATATTTTAGGCTGCAGTCGGCGTAACGAGGTTCCTGAATCAGGAGCATTCGTTACGCCGGGCAAGTAAGCAATTGTGCTGTGTAACTATGGTTACACAGGCGCAATTGCTTCTTGAATCCAGGCCATTGAGTCACATAAGCTTGTAAGTTGAATCGGTGCAACAAAAAAAGCACAGGATATCAGTGGGAGGTAAAAAAAAAGACCTGAAAATACAAAAACAAAAAGAAAAAAGAAAAAAAAAATAGAAAAAACAATTGAAAACACATTTGTTCAGAAAACCCTGAAGATAAAAAAACTCCAGGGAACCCAGACAGTAGCCTGGGGTTAGGGCAGGAAGCATGGCAGGAAACGAGAACCGAGGGGGAGTGGGTCCCCTCCCTTCCAAACTTGACAGCCTGCGCCGAACCGTGAAGAAACATCAGGTATATGATCTGAAGGGCTGTCTGAGGAGGCAGTCACTTCTGAGGACAAGAAGGGTCGAAAAGGACAATGCCGGAAGAAAAAAAAAAACCCAAGGGGGCAACAATGAAATATCTGGGAAACTTAAGTCACGAGCCTTGGGACCGAAAGCCCCGACAGAGTCGGGGAACACCTCATCCTACCACGAGAGGGAGGAAATAAAGGGGGCCAAAAGGGATCCTAGAGGGAAGGATGGCTTCAGGTTTGAGATCTAAAATGGTCGACCCGTTGTGGGGTGGAGAATGCTTTCCTTGACTTGCGCTGCACCGGGGTCCAGATCTTGGTCGGAGTCCTCAGAGGTTTAGGGTTCAGTACAGGAAGTTGAAGATCTTCTTCAGAGACAGGGGGAAGACCCAGATTGCGCATGAAGGCATCACTCTCATAGAGATCCCTCAATGAGTACTGGACTCCATCTTTGAGAACAGATAGGCGAAAAAGGGAACCCCCAGCGGTAAGGCACTTGGTGATTTTGCAGATGGGTAGTGACAGGCCGGAAGCTATGGCGCTTCGCCAAAGTGATGGGGGAAAGGTCGTTGAAGATCTGTATTTTGGCCTTTTTAAAGTCAATGCGAGATTTGTTGCGGGTCGCAACAGTAAGGGCTTCTTTGCTCTCATAATAATGGAAGCGAACAACAACATCTCTGGGGTTGGAGCCAGCAGGGGGCTTGGGAGCTAAGGATCTATGAGCTCGATCTAAACGCCAATCAATATCTGGGATGTGGGGCGCCAGGGTGACAAATAGGTCCAGAAGATATTGGTGCAGCTCCTTGTCTGAGACCGATTCAGGGATCCCTCTGATCCGCAGGTTTTGGTGCCTTTCTCTGTTCTCTAAATCCTCTTGTTGCAGTTGGAGTTGGGAGAGGGTATTTTTCATGGAAACATTATCTTCCTCTAACACATGCACATACTGGGTAAGTTCGTCAAATTTATTCTCGAGTGTGTCTGTACGTTCCCCTAGCTGATCTATCTCCTTCCGGAGCTCCTGTGTCATTTTACCCACCTCTTTGGTGATGTTATGGGTCAGGTTCTGAAGGAGCGATTGTAGCTTGTGATCTAGAATGGCTACAGTGACCATATCTGTGGCCACTGCCGACAGGGCATGCTGGGATCCGTCATCCTCCGGAGGATCAGTTAGCATCGCTGAGAGGGAGTCGGAGATCTCTGGCAGGGCAGTCGCGTTACTCGAGGCTGGGGAATGCGGCCTATACAGGAAGCGCTCCATTGTAGAGTTAGATCTCGTGGAAGGCGGCGGAACAAACCCTCTATATATGGCCTTTTGAAAACCAATCTTGCCCATATGATGGCGATGAAGGTTCGGGCAGATGCTCTATTCACTCCAGGGGCTATGGTGGCTAAAGAAGCGTTGCAGGAGCGCCGATTAGCGGGACGGGGACCAAAGTTCACCCCCTACATGTCCTCCATCTTCTAATGCTCACATTAACTTTCCTGACAAGATCCCAGGCATCTCAAAGCAGCAGGGCTCAGGCATAAATCACCTATTCAGGCTGTATGTTAAACCCCTTTTGTTTTTTCCTGTTTTTCCCCCCCAGGAACCCTAGGAGGGGGATGTGGGGAGCAGTCCTAGTTACTGGACAGTACCAGTGTAATTGCTGGAAACAAGCCTGAGGTGTGTGGGCCCCAGCAGCCACAGTACTGGAGGGAGCAGCAATATGGCCACCAATGGTGTGGAAACAAGGCCAGGTATTAGCAGATAAGGCACTTCAATCTGCGGCCTATAAGGTCCTCTGTATTGGTGATCTGGGGTTGTTAAATTACAGGGCCCAGAATCAGTTCAGGAGAGGGTCGGGA
Organism: Rana temporaria; assembly: GCF_905171775.1. NCBI lineage: Eukaryota > Metazoa > Chordata > Amphibia > Anura > Ranidae > Rana > Rana temporaria. The sequence goes on along the minus strand of NC_053489.1, from coordinate 677,397,131 downwards.
GGCTGCTGCAGGGCCTGGGGTGTAGCAATATGGCCGCCGCTCACCTGTACAGAGAGCCGTCTGCTGCAGTAAGTGTTCGCCAGGCCTTTGATCTTCTCCGCTCCGTTCTGCATCCCCTCCAGGTCCGAGAGAGCCGCTGTGGATCGATCCGGGAGCGATCGTCGCTTGCCCCGCGTCCTCGGAACTCGAGCCCGTTGGATTTAGAGGCGCCGTAGGCCTCAAAATGGCGGCGGAGCACTCATGGATGGTGCCGTCTTTGGCTAAATTTTCGCCGCAATCCCTAGCCCCACGGTCTCGAATCAGGTAGGGACCTGCACAGGGGGAGCCCAGGAGCTAGGGCAGGGGGGTCAGCAGTTGTAACTCTGAAGTGCCAAGTCCCCATACCTCTCCTTTAGAGGAAGTAGAGGAGGAGCACGGGGACCTGGAGGATGGCATTTACCTGGGGGACGAGACCACCATCCCAGGACCCTCCCATACCACCACCCCCATAGGGGATAGCCCCCCAAGGGCCTCCAACTTCAGGGGAAGCCCCCCAAGGCCCTCCTCAAATTTGGGAAGTCCCCCAAGGCCCTCCTCAAATTTGGGAAGGCCCCCAAGGGCCTCCACCATTTTGGGAAGTCCCCCAAGGGCCTCTACCATTTTGGGAAGCCCCTCCTCCTCCTCCATAAGGGAAGTACCCTCAAGGGCATCCCTATATAGTCGGCCCCAAGCCACACCTGCACCCAGGAAGGCTACTAGGAAGACGAGGGGTGATCCAGAGACCCTAGAAGCCTCTTTGTCAAGGGACCAGGCCAGGCAGACCCACCATGTTGGTTCTGTGGCGTCTGATATGCACCGGGTGGCAGCCAGCCTGGCCTCCTTGCAGCAGACCCAGGCTGCTTACACTGCCGCCATGACAGAAAGTGCACAGGAGGTCAGTGTCAACAGCAGTGCACTAGTGACCTGTGTGAGTGAACTGGAGGCCACAAATACAGGCCTTGTGGCAGAGGTGAGGAGCCTGGCAGTGGCCATACAGGCCAATACAGCAGCCATTGAGGCGGTGGGGACTCAAACAAATGCGGTCCTCACACGCATAGCCGTGGCTTTGGAGGGAATCCAGGCAGCCAGGGAGAGACCGGGGGGTGATCCTCCTCCCAATGACCCACCCCCCCCCACCCGCGGCTGCCCCCAGGCAACAGAGGGTCAGGAGCCTTGGCACTAGGCGTAGTCCACGTCAGGCCAGATGAGTGCCAGTTATATTATTTTCTTTTTAGACTCGATATGAGTATTATTGTTTTTTTATTATACTCGATATTAGTTTTTATTTTTTTATTATTATACTCAATATGAGTTTTTTTTTTTTATTATTATACTCGATATGAGTTGTAATTTTTTTATTATTATACTCGATATGAGTTGTAATTTTTTTATTATTATACTCGATATAATTTTTTGGGGGGAAAATAATATACAGCAACATAATTGGAGCCTTGACGTGGCGTTGCTGCTCCCTAGTACCGTGCGGCGTACTTCGGTCTAATCCAATTGAATGGGGTTGTGGGGGGTGTGTGCTAGGGACCACAGTGGTGTGCATGCATTCTCATTGTGCCATGTTTAATGTGTGTGTTTAACGTGAAAATAAGCCTACCACGAGGCATCTCCTGACTGCTCTTCTCTCAGCAGATGGGGTAGCCTCGGGCAGGGGGGATTGTCTGGTTCGGGGGTCAGGTCATGAAGTAGGTCAATCTGCAGGCCCCTTCTCATGGAGAAGTTGTGCAGAATGCAACATGCACCGATGATCTGGCACACAAAGTTTGGGGAATACAACAGGGTACCCCCAGACTTATCCAGGCATCGAAAACGGGACTTCAGGAGGCCAAAGGTGCGCTCCACCACTGCACGGGTACGTGCGTGAGCTTCATTGTATCTTCTCTCTCCTGGGGTTTCCGGATTCCGGAATGGAGTCATGAGATGGGGTCCAAGTGCATATGCAGAGTCACCTGGAAGGGAAAAGACAGGAGGATGTTAGTCATGCATGTGCCCCTCGTGATGTCTGCATCATGGGGGGGACAGTCATACCTGACACCCATGTCACTCACCAACCAGCCAGCTGTCCCCATACACGTTCTGTTCAAATTCTGTTGGGATGCTGCATTGACGGTATATGAAGCTGTCATGGCTGGATCCTGGGTGTTTGGCACGGACGTGCCATATGAGGCCTTGGGCATCAACTATCACCTGTACATTGATGGAATGCCAGTGCTTCCGATTGCGGTACATGTGCTCTGCATCACAGGGGGGGCTGTAGTGCCACATGTGTGCAATCAATGGCCCCGATGGTGCGTGGGAATCTGGCAATTTTGTAGAAATCTGCCCTTGCCTTATTCCGCTGGACCTCCTAGGTGGGTCTGAAGATGTGGTGGGACATGCGTCTGAGGATTGCGGGGACAACCTGGTGCACACATCTGCTCATGGTGGATTGTGACATCCCAGCCACATTTCCACTTGTTCTTTGAAAAGATCCACTGGCCAGGAAATGCAGTGTTGCCAGGACCTTGATCAGTGGCTGCACTGCATGTGCACGATGTGTCTTGCTGGTGAGGTCATCCTGCAGGGTTCTGACTATTTCCAGGATGGCATCAGTGTCAAATCTGAACAAGCGATACACCTCAGATTCCCCCATGGCAAAGAGGGTTATGCGCTTTCGGTATATCCTCTCCTGTGCCCTCCTCCTCCTCCTACGTGCCCGTAGACGCAGTAGTGCTATGACCACGGCTGCCCCTGGCATGTTGGCACTCAGATGTGTTGTCCTGCAAGTGTTGTTGCTCAGGTCGTCGGTCACGCTGCTGCTGTTGCTGCTCTCCAGCTGACCTGTGCAAGTCTGGTGCAAAGTTACCCCTGCTTTTATGAGGGGTAACTTTAGGCCGGGCGTACAGCTTACGCGCACCGCGCGTAGCCTGCGCCGGACAAACGTACGCATGTGAATCGGCATATCTCCCTCATTTGCATAATTCAATAGAAAATCAATGCGAACGAAAGATGCGCCCAGCCTAAATATGCGCCTAAGTTCCGCCGGCGGAAGACAGTTACGTCGGACGGATGAAGCCAATTTTCCCGCGTATCTGCTTCCGTCGGAACGGCGCATAGATACGACGGCGCACATTTACATGTACGCCGGCGCATCTCGAGATACACCGTCGTATCTCTTTGTGAATCCAGCCCACTGTCTCCGAGATAATCTACATGAGCTAATTACTAATCATTTACCCAGACAAGGTGACTCCGAGATAAGCTCTTCTCACCTGCTATACAATACACATTTATCATCAATAGAAATTCACACAATACAGTGTCAATTAGCATCACACAATGAAAGGTTCTTGAGAGCCAGACTAAGGTTAATTTATATGACAGTAGCAGACAACATTAAACACCTTAACAGTCTGTGTTCCCACATTGAATGAATCACTCTTTCTATTGACCGGTTGGGTTTAGAATCAACAACCTGTAATATTTCAAGATATCCTGGAATACATGTGAATTATCATTACTGTCCCATCTCCTGTAATCCAAGATATAATTTCTCAGTCATCATATGCCCCTAGTGGACATAGGATGACTTTAGACACAAGAGTCATTGGTGAAGCTGAAACAGGAGTACCCCACACCCGCCCTCTCTCTGCCTGGGAGATATTGAGATCAGTTAAGGAATAAACCAATTATCTCCAGGCAGAGAGCACACAGTTTTCCCAAAAGTTGGAACACCCCCTTCCACACAAGGTATACCTACAATTACATATCCCCTGATAGCCCCGATCTTGGGGACCAACATATCCAGATTTCACCCAGATCGGCACAGGGGTTCTTGAAAAAACACCAAACTATGAGAAAATTCTGAATAAAGTCTATTTTCTTCACACACACCCTTTCTGTTTGGCGCTGAGCACAAGCGCTCTAGTGGGAGTATATTACCCTCCGGCCTAATCGGATATGGGAGGGATTCAACAAATTGTTTCAGCTGTGCATACCGCCACCTGTTTAAATCAAATAGTTCTTTTTTTTATTTTCAATTCCTCATAAGTGCATATTTTACCGTCTTTTAAAATGTCCTTTAATTGTGCATCTTTATTTTTTATCCAGTTACCAAACAAACTTGCTTTCCCTGGTGCAAACTAATTTGTGTCGTTTAGTGGGATTAGTGGGGAATTATATCCCCATTTTTCCTTTTTGTGTACCGTATCCCAAATTGACATTAATGTCAGTGGCCCGGATTCAGGTAGATTTGCCCCTTATTTACGGAGGCGCAGGGCAGCGTTTTTGCCCTGCGCCCCCGCAAATTTACTGCGCTACCCGCCATTCACGGAGCAGTAGCTCCGTAAATTGCGTGTGCGCTGTGTAAACTTGCCCTGCGTAAGAGCACCTAATGTAAATGATCCCGTAGGGGGCGGGAATCATTTAAATTAGGCGCGCTCCCGCGCCGAGCGCAGAGCGCATGCTCCATCGGGAAACTTTCCCGACGTGCATTGCGGCAAATGATGTCGCAAGGACGTCATTTGCTTCAAAGTGAACGTGAATGGCGTCCAGCGCCATTCACGAATCACTTACGCAAATTATGTAAAATTCGAACGTTGCGACGCGGGAACGACGGGTATACTTTAGCATTGGCTGCCCCTGCTATTAGAAGGGGCAGCCTTACGCTAAACACGCCGTACGGAAACGACGTAAATTGCGTACGCAGGGCTCGCGCAACATTGTGAATCGGTGTTAGTATGCAATTTGCATACTATACGCTGACCACAATGGGAACGCCCCCTAGCGGTCATCGCAAGAATGCAGCCTAGATATGCGTGGCATAAGAGCCTTATGCCACGCAGATTTTAGGCTGCAGTCGGCGTTACGATGTTCCTGAATCAGGAGCATTCGTAACGCTGGGGCAAGTAAGCAATTGCGCTGTATAACCTATGGTTACACAGGCGCAATTGCTACTTGAATCTAGGCCAGTGTGATCATGTGTGTGTGCTCGTTTAAGTGTCTAAAATGTGTCGGGATCCAAATCTCTTTCCCTAATATTGCCTTATTCAAACTACTTTCCAATTTAACCCACCTTTTCTCTTTATTTTACCCGTGCCATATGAATTGCCTTGTAATATGTGTTAATGTCCGGTACCCCCAAACCTCCATGTGCTTTATCTCTTGATAATATTGCCATACTTATGCAGGGTTTTTTATTCTGCCAAATAAACCTACCTAATCATTTTTTTAGGAGGCAGTTCCTGATACTGTAAAGTCTCGTACGCACGCTCGGTTTTCTCGGCAAGAACCAGCAAGAAAACTGCTGGCAGAGCTTTCTTGCCGAGTATACTGAGCGTGTGTACGAGGCATTAAGGTTTCTCGTCAAGAAAACTGCCTAAAATCTGGATGAGAAAAATAGAGAACCTGCTCTCTTTTTTCTCGTTGTGATTCTCGGCAGTGTTTTCCTGCCAAGAAACCCAAGAGTGTGTATACTTACCTGTTGCCGTGAAGACCCGTGCATGCTCGAAATGACTTTGACGCATGCGCGGAAGCTCCCTAGGCATAGGCAGGGTGCAGCAAGATGGCGGCGACAAGCGCATGCTCGTCGTAGGCGATGACTTCACCGCGTTCATGCCTTTCAAAAGAACCGTGGTTCTTTTGAAAGAAGTGTCTGTACACTCGGGCGGCAAGAGATTCTTGCCAAGAATCTCGGCAGGAAAAACAATGTTTTTTTTCCCTGACAAGATTCTGGCCCGTGTGTACAGGGCTTAATCCTCAGTGACCCCAAGGACTCTGATTCTCATGCCTCTGCAATATTGCGGTGCACAGGCTCCCTTATTCTTCAAAGCCTGTGAAAAGACCCAATAGTTTGTTTCAGCAAGGAGAAGGATCATTATTAGTTGGCAACCCTCCTTGACCACTGTTACAAGAGGAAATTCCTCAGAGAGGGATGGAGAACAGGATGAAATATCTTGAGGACACCTTAAAGAGGATGTAATACCTTTTTCAGACTCTGGTAGGTTACAGTCTCATTGACATTCTAGTTTTGAGGCTTCTGTGAGTCAAAGGAGGAGCTGTGGAGAAGAGAGCCACCTCAGTGATTTATTTTTTAAAAAAATTGTCCTTGGTGCCCAGGGCTGTCAGCTTCAAGATCCCATCAGCAGCATCTGCGTCATATGGTGGGAGAATATCTAGGGGCGAAAACAGACATGGAGAGCTTTTCAGTAGAGGATCCACTGGGTTTCTGGGTCATGAGAATAGACCACTGGCCAAAACTTGCCCAGTATGCAATTGAGCTGCTGCACTGCCCTGCATTCAGGGTGCTTTCCGAATGGGCATTCAGTGCTGCCAGAGTTTTTTTGGCAGATAAAAGAGCAATTCTGTCCACAGACTCTATTGACTGGCTGACATTTGCCAAAATGAATCAGTCCTGGATTAGCAGCAGCTATAAAGCCCCTGATGCCAATGTCGCTGATTTTCATGGGGCTCTCAGATCTCTGCAAGACTGTCTAGGCTGCCTAGTATTGTGGGTGTTGATTGTATCTTGAAGAAATGTTTTGGTATAGGTTTCATGGGCACAATTAGGGCAATTTTTTTCAGCACCTGTTTGACAGGTGCATCAAAGTATTTTTTTTTTTTTTTTACAGCCAGGCCAATTCTTGCTTTCATCAAGAGTACCTTTATAGTCTTATGTTGTGAAGGCTTCACCAACACCCAAAGACCAATTTGTCTGCAACTGTGTGACAGGAACATACATTTTTTTTTTTTTTTACAGCAAGGGCAATTCTTGCTTTCATCAAGAGTACCTCTAAGGCCACGTACACACGACCGGTCAAAACCGATGAGAATGGACCGAGGTTCAGTTTCATCGGTCCAAACCGACCGTGTGTACGGGCCATCGGTCTTTTGTCCTTCGGACCAAAATTTTAAAACTTGCTTTAAAATCGAACCGATGGACCGCTGACCGATTGGGACAAACCGATGGTTAGTACACAAAAGCATCGGTTCAAAACCCGTGCATGCTCAGAATCAAGTCGACGCATGCTTGGAAGCATTGAACTTCGTTTTTTTCAGCACGTCATGTGTTTTACGTCACCGCGTTCTGACCCGATCGGTTTTTGAACTGATGGTGTGTACACACATCAGACCATCAGGCCACTTCAGCGGTGGACCGATGAAAACGGTCCGTCAGACCATTCTCATCGGATGAACCGGTCGTGTGTACAGGGCCAAAAAGGTTACGGGGTGAAGGCACCACCAACACCCAAAGACCAATTTTTCCACAACTGTGCGACAGGGGAATCATTTTTTTTTTTTTTTTTTACAGCAAGGCCAATTCTTGCTATCATCAAGAATACCTGCATAGGTTTATGGGGTAACCACCAAAACCAAAGACCAGTTTTACCACAACTGCGTTGCCGGGGCATCACATTTTTTTTTTTTTACAGCAAGGCCAATTCTTGCTTTCATCAAGAGTACCTTTTTAGGTTTACGGTGTGAAGGCTCCATTAACACCCAAAGACCAATTTGTATGCAACTGTGTGACAGGGGCATCAAATTTTTATTTCTTACAACAAGGCCCATTCCTGTTTTCATCAAGAGTACCTATAGAAGGTTATGAGGTGAAGGCACCACCAACACCCAAAAATCAATTTTTCTGCAACTGTGTGACTGGGGCATCACATTTCAATTTTTATAGCAAGGCCAATTCTTTCTTTCTCAAGAGTACCTTTATAGGGTTATGGTGTGAAGGCACCACCAACATCCAAAGTCCAAATTTTCTGCACCTGTTATTTCCTTTCAATGTCTGCAAAAGAGAAACCAGACTTTATAAAAAAAAAAAAATTAGTTACTTCACATAAGGCTTGCTCACTGTGGTGCAAATTTTCTGCACCTGTTATTTCCATCCAAAGTCTGCCAAAGAGACACCAAAACAGTGTACTCACTCAGAGGCGGGAGACACAAGGGAGGGGGGGGACTTCAGTCACAGTGGATGGATAGTGAGCTCACTCACCCGACTGAGGATGGAGGCTTGGGCTGGCATCATTCAGCACCTTTCATCTATGTATCTTCCGGCTGCCGGGCTTCAAATTTCCAGCCAACACATGGGCAAACACAGATGGATAGTGGCAGGAGGGGAGGGGCAAATCAAGCCTTCTCTCCTCTCCGTGTTGGAGGGGGACCTGTGCTGGCTTTGGTAAGTGTGACAGTGTCAGTCAGCCTCCCAACATTCATGGACCCTTGTCTGCAAATTTTTCTGTAAAAGCTGAACTTAACCTATAAGCATTTTTCTGTCCTTGATACAGATAGGCTTGACAAAGGGGGGTCCACCCTAAAAACAAGTTGCCTAGGACACCAGAAAGAGAGCAGTAAACTAACCATCTGGTTTTGTAGGTAGGAGGGAGTAAGTGGAGGGAGTCCTGACAGACGAGACACTGGCATGTGGCATAATTTGCCTGGTCTGACAGCAGGAGGTGGAGGAGGAGGACTGTGCCAAGATCCAGCAACACTACTGGTCCCGATGTTTGCCTCCCCTCCTAGACATACAGTCTGTATACAAATCACCCCCCTACCTGGTACATACATAGCTTATGATTTTATTACTAATAAACTCTTTTATTGCACTACATGCATGATCTTCATCTCTTTTGCTTTTGTTATATGGCCTACATGCATTCCTTGTGCTGTATCTAAGAGAGCTGCAGGATCATTTTATTCAATTGAGGAGGATTATATGGACATTGCATTGAGCTGGTAGATGTATGTGTAGGACTACCCCCAAAGGAGCTGCTGGTTTGATTTGGGTGGCACGTTACCTCTTTCTCCCTCCTGTCTAGGGTACTGGATGAGAGCTGTAATAAAGTTAATGTCCTCACTGTCAATGTCTTTTCTGTGCTTTATTACTGTGACGGTATCGGTATGATATCCCCGTCAACGTTCCCTTCTTCCCATAACGAAAATCACCCCAATATTCCACGAGGAGGGATATCCCTGGAATCGCCCAGAAAGCCACACATGAGACCAGCTTACTGCTTGAACAACACAGACTTTAATGTTATAACACACAGCTTATATGTCATTTCCAAAACTGTTACAATGACAAATCTCCGCCCCCCTCACACTGGGGCTTCCATACAGATGAGTAGGTAGACACGACGGGGCCGATGCTGAAACACATTTTCTTTAGACAATGACATCAATGACGCTGAGCACTAGCTGTACTGAATACATCAACCAGACCGCTCGACCCCGCATATAGCGAGATAATTACCACAATGAAGCAATCAGAATAATTAACACAAGCCACTTAAACCCAGCTCTCCTTCACACAACACAATAGATCAATTAACCTTTAAAAATAGTGAGGGGACATTAGCACATCAATAACCTGGCTAGCAGGGAGCAGTAAACTGAGACATATAGGCAAATGTATCACAATGGCCCCCCTTTTGCTCCCTGCTCCGGCAAACCCGGTTGGACCTTCCCTGGTCCAGTAGGGTTGACGGGTTCAGAGCTATTAGTCAGAGGTTAACTCCGTTTGGCATGACTGACCTCCCTTGGCAACTGCTTCAGACTCAGGTATGTCACCGGGTCGTCAGATCACACGCCGGTCAGTCCCCAAGTCTTTGTGCGATCTGCAAAGTCACCAGAAGTCAGTGTGAAGACAGCGAATGGGTCTGTGCGCCGCCGTCTAGGTGTCCCGCTATGGGAGGGGGCAGGTTATGGCTCTGAAGTGACAATCCCAGGAGATTCATAAAAAGAAAAAGTTATATTTGTTGAAATGCTGTAGCACTGGTGCTCAGAGTCCGGGGGGGGAGGGGAATCAGAGCCCCATAAGGTCAGCCACCCCCTGCTCCCTCCGCAGCCGCCGGTTCTCCTCTTGGAGCTTCTCCAGCTCCATCTCCAGTTCATGCTGCTGTGACCTCAGGTGGTTGTTCTCCTCCTCCATGCGGCTTATGCACTCCTCCAGCTCTATGTACTCACGGATCAGCTCCTGCTTGCTCATGTCCTGCAGGCTCTCCACGCGGTCCTTCATCATCAGGAACTGGGTGGTGGTGTAAGGGGCCACCGGTGGGCCCTTGGCGAACATCTCGGCACGCATCTGGGACGCCCGCTGCGACTCCCTCTCCTCCAGTCGCTTCTTCTCCTCCCAGGTCAGCTTGTTATACGGCTTCCAGGACCTCTTCTTCTTGAAGGGTGGCCGGCGGTGCCTCTTTCTGCCCAGCTCCCTCCAGGGCCCCTCCGGCTCAGGGCTGTCGCCCATGACCAGCTGACAATGGTGTTCCCTGTTGTCCGTAATAACAGATTGTACCATGAGGGCTTCGTAAGGGGTGCCCAATGGTTCTTCCTGACCCAGCTCCTGGGGATCCCAAGCCGAGTCTACACAATGGGCTGCTGCTGGTGGGCGGTACCCAGGTTGAGACCAATTTGACCTGGTGTTGTCATTCATGGGGCAATTCTGCTTGAAGTGACCCAGCTGTTTGCACCGGAAGCAGCGTTGTTCGTTGCCCTCCTGGCGATGATAGCGAGGGCTAGATGTCACCGGTCTGTTAGGAGGTTGGTATCTAGCGGTTGGTGGGTGTGAGGGCACCGTTTGTGGTGGAGGTTGTTCCTGTGGTGTGACCTGGTTCGTCTTGCGAGTATCTGCATATTCATCCGCCAACTTCGCGGCCTCTGGTAGAGTCATGGGCCTGCGATCTCTCACCCAATCTTTGACGTCCGTCTGGATGTGATTGTAAAATTGCTCCAGGAGCATTAGTTGCAAAATGTCCTCTGCGGTGGTGGCCTGGCTGCTGTTAGCCCAGTTAGAGGCCGACCGGGACAATTGGCATGCCCATTCCGCATAAGAGTCTTTCGTGGTTTTGCGTGAGTCCCTGAACTTCTGTCGGTGGGACTCTGGGGTTACTGCATAACGAGCCAGGAGCACTTCTTTAACCCGGGCGTAGCTATGAATATCCTGATCTGGCACGGTCCGGAAAGCATCAGAAGCTTTGCCTGACAGTTTGCCTGACAAAATTGCAACCCACTCTCCTCTAGCTATTCGGTGCAGGTTACATTGTCACTCAAAATCCGCCAGGAAGTTATCAATCTCACAGTCCTTTTCATCAAAAGCTTTAAAAGCGCTAAACGGAATCTTCCTTGCGTCTGCTGTGCTGTACTCACTGTTTGGAGAATGTGCGGCTGCTTGTTGGACTGCTGCCAGTTTTAACTGTAGTTCTGCGTCCCTTATTTGTTTATCCTTCTGTAGCTCCGCGTCTCTTATTTCTTTAGCCTCCTTCGCTAACAGGTCCATCACTTTCAGTACCACATCTGGCGTTGGGTTCTGGCCGAACCACGCTAGCTTCTCTCTCATTAGCTTGTTGGCTGGCGATTCCTCCTCCTGAATCACTGGTGTCTCCATCTCTTGTACTGCTGGCGTTGCTGCAATCCCGTCCTCCTGGTCTAGCTCCATTGATTCTGCTATGATGACCCGCTTGGTTTTGTTGCTAGCAATCCTTCCACGAACTTCCAGTAGTTCTTCCAGTGTCTGCTTGGAATCCGGGTGTGAAGGGGAATAGAAGGGAAAAATCCCACTGCTACCAACCAATTGTGACGGTATCGGTATGATATCCCCGTCAACGTTCCCTTCTTCCCATAACGAAAATCACCCCAATATTCCACGAGGAGGGATATCCCTGGAATCGCCCAGAAAGCCACACATGAGACCAGCTTACTGCTTGAACAACACAGACTTTAATGTTATAACACACAGCTTATATGTCATTTCCAAAACTGTTACAATGACAAATCTCCGCCCCCCTCACACTGGGGCTTCCATACAGATGAGTAGGTAGACACGACGGGGCCGATGCTGAAACACATTTTCTTTAGACAATGACATCAATGACGCTGAGCACTAGCTGTACTGAATACATCAACCAGACCGCTCGACCCCGCATATAGCGAGATAATTACCACAATGAAGCAATCAGAATAATTAACACAAGCCACTTAAACCCAGCTCTCCTTCACACAACACAATAGATCAATTAACCTTTAAAAATAGTGAGGGGACATTAGCACATCAATAACCTGGCTAGCAGGGAGCAGTAAACTGAGACATATAGGCAAATGTATCACAATTACCCAACGGGGTAAGATGATAAAAGTAGTAATAGGTGAAGGGGTAGAAGAAATGGAAGATGGCGGATTCAGGGTTAACTGGTTTCTGGAAACAGTCCTGCTTCCAACGACAACTTTCTTCACCACTCTAGCCAGAGTGGGTACAGTGCACCTGGATAGGCCTCTCTCACCAGCCTAGCAGCCAGAGTGTCACATGGAGCCTTAGCAAAGTCCCTGCCACAGACCTTCCCAAAGAGTGGAGATAATCTTGGTCCGAAATCCTTCTCAAACTGGATTTAGCACCCGGATCTCCTTCAAGCAGCTTTAGTGATTTCAGGACTGATAGGCAACCATCATTCAGCCTCTCAGAATGATGTGTCCTTCGATGAAGCAACAGGCCTCTCCTGGGACACCAGCCCTCGTGCTCGGTATTTCTCCGGACAGGTTCCTCATCGGTCGGCTTCCTCCCATGGGACAAACAGCCCAGGACAACTTGTAAATTGCAGACACGGTCTACCCACCTGGCCCACAGGTAGATTAGTTGCTCCAGACCAACGTGGTCCCAGAACCAGGAACCCTCTAACACACACCCCAGCCAGGAGGGCCACACACGTGGGTGGTGAGACGACTGCCCATGCCGATGGCGGCGGGAACGACGACGCAAAACCAATGGCACCTGCCCCCGAAATAGCTCTCCCCAGCATGCACAGTGAGGTGATCAACCCTCCTGATTGGCTGCCAGAGAGAAGCATCCACACGACCCTGACTTCACTGCTGCCACCTGTTGTCTGGGGGGGGGTGAGAGTCCCCAGACAACAAGCATAGGCACACAGTACAGCCAGAGCTGGAACAGAGGCCCTTAAATTTAGCCAAATAACATGGTCAGAGGAAACTAACTTTCCGACCCCCTCTAAATTTACAGCAACACCTGCTATAAAAGGAGCCAGGCACTACATATGGATTGGAGGTGTTGTATGTTCTATGTTAACCCAATTAAATACAGTATATATCAGGGTGGTCTTATTGTTTTACAGCAGCCCCAGTGTGAGCAGTTGTTGTAGGTGAATTAAGAGCTGGATGTGAGGATGGAGAAGGTAAGTAGGCATTGTGTGTTGTCTTATACTTACAGTGGGGATCGAAAGTTTGGGCACCCCAGGTAAAAACTTGTATTAACCACTTAAGCCCCGGACCAATATGCTGGCTAAAGACCCAAGGGGTTTTTACAGTTCGGGACTGTGTCGCTTTAACAGACAATTGCGCGGTCGTGCGACGTGGTTCCCAAACAAAATTGGCGTCCTTTTTTCCCCACAAATAGAGCTTTCTTTTGGTGGTATTTGATCACCTCGGCGGTTTTTATTTTTTGCGCTATAAACAAAAATAGAGCGAAAATTTTGAAAAAAATTCAATATTTTTTACTTTTTGCTATAATAAATATCCCCCAAAAACATATATAAAAAAAATGTTTTCCTCAGTTTAGGCCGATACGTATTCTTCTACCTATTTTTGGTAAAAAAAATCGCAATAAGCGTTTATCGATTGGTTTGCGCAAAATTTATAGCGTTTACAAAATAGGGGATAGTTTTATTGCATTTTTATTAATTTTTTTTTTTTTACTACTAATGGCGGCGATCAGCGATTTTTTTCATGACTGCGACATTATGGCGGACACTTCGGACAATTTTGACACATTTTTGGGACCATTGTCATTTTCACAGCAAAAAATGCATTTAAATTGCATTCTTTATTGTGAAAATGACAGTTGCAGTTTGGGAGTTAACCACAGGTGGCGCTATAGGATTTAGTGTACACTGTGTGTTTACAACTGTAGGGGGGTGTGGCTGTAGGAATGACGTCATCGATCGAGTCTCCCCTATAAAGGGGATCACTCGATCGATGCAGCGCCATAGTAAAGCACGGGGAAGCCGTGTTTACATACGGCTCTCCCCGTTCTTCAGCTCCGGGGAGCGATCGCGACGGAGCGGCTATAAACAAATAGCCGCGCCGTCGTCCCGGATCGCTCCCCGAGGGAACCCGACCGCCGCGTGTAGGGGGGGGGGGGGGGTCTCGATCGGACCCCCGACCCACGTCTAGGCAGGGACGTACAGGTACGCCCATGTGCCTGTACGTGCCATTCTGCCGACGTATATGTACATGCGGCAGTCGGGAAGTGGTTAATGTGCATAACAAAGCCAAGGAAAGATGGAAAAACCTCCAAAAGGCATCAAATTACAGATTAGACATTCTTATAATATGTCAAAAAAAGTTAGATTATATTTCCATCATTTACACTTTCAAAATTACAGAAAACAGAAAAATGGTGTCTGCAAAAGTTTGGGCACCCTGCAGAATTTATAGTATGCAATGCCCCCTTTGCAAAGCTGAGACCTGCCAGTGTGTCATGGATTGTTCTCAATCTTCGTCTGGGAAGACCAGGTGATGTCAATCTCAAAGACTCATCTGACCTTGCCCCAACAATCAACACCATGGCTTCTTCTAAGCAGTTGTCTAGAAAACTGAAATTGAAAATAGTTGACACTCACAAAGCTGGAGAAGGCTATAAGAAGATAGCAAAGCGTTTTCAGATGTCAATATCCTCTGTTCAGAATGTAATTAAGAAATGGCAGTCATCAGGAACAGTGGAAGTTAAAGCAAGATCTGGAAGACCAAGAAAAGTATCAGGATTGTGGATTGTGAGAAAAGCAATTCAAAACCCACGTTTGACTGCACGATCCCTCCAGAAAGATCTGGCAGACACTGGAGTTGTGGTACACTATTCCACTATAAAGAGATACTTGTACAAATATGGTCTTCATGCAAGAGTCATCAGAAGAAAACCTCTTCTATGTCCTCACCACAAAAATCAGTGTTTGAACTTTGCAAATGAACATATAGACAAGCCTGATGCATTTTGGAAACAAGTTCTGTGGACCGATGAGGTTAAAATAGAACATTTTGGCCGAAATTAGCAAAGGTACGTTTGGAGAAGAAAGGGCACAAAATGTAATAAAAAGAACCTCTGTCCAACTGTGAAGCATGGGGGTGGATCAATCATGCTTTGGGGTTGTATTGCAGCCAGTGGCACAGGGAACATTTCACGAGTAGAAGGAAAAATTGATTCAATAAAATTTCAGCAAATTTTGGATGGTAACTTGATGCCATCTGTGAAAAAGCTGAAGTTAAAGAGAGGATGGCTTCTACAAATGGATAATGATCCTAAACACACCTCAAAATCCACGGGGGATTACATCAAGAGGCGTAAACTGAAGGTTTTGCCATGGCCTTCACAATCTCCTGACCTCAACATAATTGAAAATCTATGGATAGACCTTAAAAGAGCAGTGAGTGACAGACAGCCCAGAAATCTCAAAGAACTGGAAGACTTGTGTAAGGAAGAATGGGCAAAGATACCTCAAACAAGAATTGAAAGACTCTTGGCTGGCTACAAAAAGCGTTTACACGCTGTGATACTTGCCAAAGGGGGCAGTACAAGATATTAACTCTGCATGGTGCCCAAACTTTTGCAGACGCCATTTTTTTTTTTGTTTTCTGTAATTTTAAAAGTGTAAATGATGGAAATAAAAACTAACTTTTTTTTTACATATTATAAGAATGTCTAATCTGTAATTTGATGCCTTTTGGAGATTTTTCCATCTTTCCTTGGGTTCGTTATGCACATTAATACAAATTTTTACCTGGGGTGCCCAAACTTTCGATCCCCACTGTAGATCTCTATGATACAAATTCAAGTACTTTTTTATTATAACAAAAAATACAATTATAATAAAGAGATCTTTGTGTGTCATTTATATATTACATGTCTCATCTTTTTTATTGTTTGAATAATAACATCCCATTAAAATGTTCCCCAACATCTTACCCAGATCATGTATCAAGTCACTGACACTCGTGGACAAATGTTTCCAGCTTTATTCCGTATGACCCCAGGCGATCGGGTCTGTTATGCCACTATTATAAAATTTCTGCAGCATTGTGGGTGGAATTGGGTTGGAATATTATCATCACATGATGGCAGCGGTGATGAGGAATCCCAAGAAATGAGCAAGATGATGAGCCAACATGGGATCTGCACAGAATACATCCTTCAAATCACTCCACATATTGAAAATGATATTAAAAAAATAAAGACAATTAGTGAATCAGCAGCTAAAGTTGTCATAGTGTGTGGAACTTCCACTGAGCACTTTTTTGAATTTGCTTCCTATATGCATTATCATATAAATTATATCACCTTTATTTTCCCGCCATCTTGGAATAAACTAAGTAATACATACAACGGTGACAATAAACCAATTAACTGCAGCTTCATATTTCTATGGCCACAAATAAAAAACATGAATTTCAATATTTATGGGCAATATGTCAACTTCTCCAGCTGCTTAACTGACCCAATACTGGAAGATATATGGATTAATTGGTATCGTTGCCTTTCCCCAAACACACACAAAAATGACTATTTTGAATTAGTCATTGGGTTATCTCTTTGTACAGGTGTAAAAGATGTTTCACTCATATTTCCATATTATACATCTATACCTTCCTATGCATACAGGGCTGTATATGTTCTGGTCAGAGCTCTACATGATATGTACATGATGAACAATAAATCTGATCAAAATGGATTCCAGCACATAGTGAGTTAGATAATAAGGCCCAGATTCACGTACAGCTGCGTATCTTTGTGCGGGCGTAGCGCATCTCATATGTGCTACGCCGACGTAACATAAAGAGGCAAGGCCAGTATTCACAAAGCACTTGCTCCCTAAGTTACGGCGGCGTAGCGTAAATGGGCCGGTGTAAGCCCGCCTAATTCAAAGTAGGCAGGTAGTGGGCGTGATGTATTAAAATAAAGCCCATGTAAATGAAGGGCCGAACAAACGGCACATGTGCGCGCATGCTCAGCAGGGCCCTGTGCCCCCCACCCCAAAGCACCTTGTCCCTATGTTGATGAGGACAAGGGCCTCTTCCCATCAACCCTGGCTGTTGGTTGTTAGGGTCTGCGGGCAGGGGGCTTATCAGAATTTGGAAAATAACTTCTTCTCCCCGCTCCGGCACTTCTGCACGCTCTCTCCAGCTCGTCTGTTTCCTACGCTGATGTCTTCTAGTCCTCTCCAGTTCTTCTCCACTCTCCGGCTCTTCTCCGCTCTCTCCGGTTCTTCTCCCTCTGTCCGCTGTCTTCTGCTCTTTTGCTCGCTCTTATGCCTGGTCTTCTCCTCTGTCTGCTCCCTCTGTTCTTCTTCCAATTTTGACTCTTTGTGCCGGCGTAGCACATCTTATATGCGCTACGCCGACGTAACATAAAGAGGCAAGGCCAGTATTCACAAAGCACTTGCTCCCTAAGTTACGGCGGCGTATCGTAAATGGGCCGGCGTAAGCCCACCTAATTCAAAGTAGGCAGGTCGTGGGCGTGATGTATTGAAATAAAGCCCATGTAAATGAAGGGCTGAACGAACGGCGCATGTGCGCGCATGCTCAGAATCACGTTGCATATACTCCCTAAGATACGACGGCTCAACACCTTCGACGTGAGCGTAACCTACGCCCAGCCCCATTCACGTACGACTTACGCAAACGACATAAAATCCGACGGCTGTTCCGACATCCATACCCTAACATGACTTACCCCTGCTTTATGAGGCTTAACTTTACGCCGGCCGTACGCCTTAGGTAAACGGTGTAGATTACAGCGACGGGCGTAAGTACGTTCGTGAATCGGCGTATCTAGGTCATTTGCATATTCGACGCCTAAATCAATGGAAGCACCCCTTGCGGCCAGCGTAAATATGCGCCCAAGATACGACGGCGTAGGAGACTTACGTCGGTCGTATCAAGCCAAAATTCAGGCGTATCTTGTTTGCTGAATAAGGAGCATAGATACGACGGCGCATCCGTGGACTTACGCAGCGTATCAGAAGATACGTCGGCGTAAGTCCTTTCTGAATCTGGCCCCATGTGTTTATATTACTATGATCCTATATTATATTATATAATAATTATGTGAATGGGCAACCATCTCCACCCTCCCTCTCACTGTCTGTAATCAGAAAAATTCAAATCACCTAAATGTTTTATTATTTTTTTTAGGCCGGTTCACACTGATACAACACTACGGTCGTACTACTTTGGATCCGACTTTGCCCTGTGACTTGAAGTCCGACATGTGTTCGACTTCAATGAACAAGGATCCGACTTCAATCCCCAACAATACCAGGCACTGTGTCTGGTATGAATCTATATGGGGAACTCCACACAAAATGTAAAAAAAAAGTGATGGGTTCCCCCTGTAAGAGCATACCAGGCCCTTTCGTCTGGTATTATTTTTAAGAAGAACCCCTATGCCGAAAAAACGACATGGGGGTCATCCCAAAATCCATACCAGATCATTATCTGAGCACACAGCTCGGCAGGTCAGGAAAGGGGGTGGGGACGAGCGAGCGCTTTCCCCCCTCCTAAACCGTACCAGGCAGCACGCCCTCAAAATGGGGGGGGGTGTGCTTTAGGGCAGCAGGGCCCTGCGCCCCCCACCCCAAAGCATCTTGTCCCTATGTTGATGAGGACAAGGGCCTTTTCCCGACAACCCTGGCTGTTGATTGTCGGGTCTGCGGGCAGGGGGCTTATCAGAATCTGGAACAGATTCCTTGTTCCAGATTCTGATGATTCCCTGTTCCCCTTTAACAGATCCCGGCCCCCCACCATATGTGAATGAGTATTTTAGTACATTGTACCCCTACCCATTTACCTGAAAAAAAATGACAAAAATAAAACAATGTTTTTTAAAGTAATTTATTAAGCAGTGTTGGGTGCTCTTTTCCGACTTCTTCTCCCCGCTCCGGCACTTCTCCATGCTCTCTCCAGCTCTTCTGTCTCCTCCGCTGATGTCTTCTAGTCCTCTCCGGTTCTTCTCCCCTCTCCTGCTCCTCTCCGCTCTCTCCGGTTCTTCTCCTTCTGTCTGCTGTCTAGCTGCCGGGTCTCCTCCGCTGTCTTCTGCTCTTTTGCTCGCTCTTATGCCCGGTCTTCTCCGCTGTCTGCTCCCTCTGTTCTTCTTCCAATTTTGACTCCAGACACAGTGCCTGGTATTGTCGGGGACCAAAGTCAGATCACTGTTCATTGAAGTCCAATGCATGTCGGACTTCAAGTCAGAGAGCAAAGTCGGATCCAAATTGGTACAACTGTTGTGTCATACCAGTGTGAACCCGGCCTAAAGGGAATTACAGACTGGAATCGTTCAGCAGACTGGACTGGAACTAGGAACAGACAGGAACCATTCAGCAGACTGGAGAAGACTGGATGGTCAGACAGGCCGGGTCGATTATCAGGCGGTCGGCGAAGTACAGAGGTGCAGACAGAAGGGTGGTCAGAACAGGCCATGGATCAGGTGCAGGCGGATGGCTGGAATAGTCACAGGTAAGCCGGGGTCTTTCACAGGTCAAGTCACAGATAAGGTTTCAGATACACAAACGCTATAGAGCAGACAGCGGCGAGAGAGGCCGGCTTAAATAACCCGCCTGGCTCCAACAGGGGTGTGCACACGAGCACACACATGCAGCCGCGATCGGGAACCACAGAGTCTGAGGCGCCTGTTTCTGGCAGGATCTTAATGACACTCCCTGACCAGTTTTCTTCTTGTCTTTTTATCAATTTTGGAGAGATGTCCAGTTCTTGGTAATGTCACTGTTGTGCCATATTTTCTCCACTTGATGATGACTGTCTTCACTGTGTTCCATGGTATATCTAATGCCTTGGAAATTCTTTTGTACCCTTCTCCTGACTGATACCTTTTAACAATGAGATCCCTCTGATGCTTTGGAAGCTCTCTGAGGACCATGGCTTTTGCTGTAGGATGCGACTAAAAAAAAAACTGGAGAGCTTGCACATAGGTAATCCAGTCCGATGTAAGGTACAGCTTGTACAGAAACAGAAAGGATTTCCGTGCAGGGCTAGAAAACACAACCCCCCCCCCCCCCCCAAAAAAAAAGACCACAAAAAAATGTAAGCCTCCTGGCTAATACATAGACCTCACTAGGTCTACTCCAGTCCTGCAGACATGTTTCCTCACAGGAACATTACCCAGGTAAGGCAAATTATACCCCAGGTGGGGAGCAAGGTGTGGCCAGACCTCAACCTCATGAAACTAAAAATTCTGTGTGACAGATACACACATTTGACAGGGCTGTCTGTCACATACCAACCCCCCTGCCCTTTTTGTTTGGACCCGTGGGTAGAGTTGAGCGGACACCTGGATGTTCGGGTTCGGCCGAACTTCGGAAAAAAGTCCGGGTTCGGGACCCGAACTTGATCCGAACTTGACCCCGAATAATATGATTTCTGTAGCAGGACAGTCTGACTCCTATCTAATTCTCTCCCTCAGATCAGATCAGCAGCAGCCTTTCCCTACCCTATCTAAAGCAGAGTGACAAGCTGTGCTATGTCCCTCTAGCTTATATAGAGTCTGGGTCACATGCTGGGTCACATGCTGCACTGGCCAATCACAGCCATGCCATTAGTAGGCATGGCTGTGATGGCTTCTAGGTCACAGGAGTAAAACAAATGGTGATTGGCTGCCCTGCAGCGCGCCATTACATTGCCGAACACCGGACCCGAACCCGAACTCACAGCAAATTGTTCGGGTTTGGGTACAAAAAAAACAAAAGTCCGTACCGAACCCGAACTTTACAGTTCGGGTTCGCTCAACCCTACCCGTGGGTTTTCAGCTATGAAACAGTGAGTTCTCGAAAGAGCATCTACATTCTTCTAGTTAAAACCAGCCCTGTGCTCAACTTCTTGGAGCGCCAGGAATCAACAGGTAACCCTTGCATTATGTTCCTTGGACTGGGCCATCCATTTTAACCACTTCAATACTGGGCACTTATACACCCTTCCTGCCCAGACCACTCTTGGACTTTGAATTACTCAGTCATGCAACACTGTACCCAAACAACATTTTTATATATTTTTTCACACAAATAGAGCTTTCATTTGGTGGTATTTAATCACCATTGGATTTTTTATTGTTTGCGACATAAGTGAAAAAAGAGTGAACATTTTGAAAAAATAAACACTTTTTTTAGTTTCTATGATAAAGTTTTGCAAATAAGTAGTTTTTGTTAAAAAATTTGGGCCACAATTTATACTGCTGCATATCTTTGGTAAAACAATAACACCTGATGTACTGATGGCCTATCTAATTTCTTGAGGTCCTAAAACGCCAGGAAAGTACAAATACCCCCAAATGACCCCTTTTTGAAAAGTAGACAGTCCAAGGTATTTAGTAAGAGGCATAGTAAGTTTTTTGAAGTTGTAATTTTTTCCCACAATTCTTGGGAACTTTAAGAATTTTTATTTTATTTTATTTTTTACACAAAATTGTCATAATAATGTAATTTCTCACACAGAGCATATGCATTCTTCCAATTACACCCCAAAATACGATCTGCTACTCATCTCAAATATGGTGATACTACTTTTGTGAGACTTTTCCACAGCCTGGCCACATACATAGGCCCAACATGCAGGGAGCACTGTCAGGCATTCTAGGAGCATAAATTACAACTCTAATTTCCTAATGACCTATTACACTTTTGAAGGCCCTGGAGCACCAGGACAATAGAATTACCCATAAAATGACCCCATTTTGGAAAGCAAACACCCCAACGTATAATCTATGAGGCATTATGAGTCTTTTAAAAGTTTCATTTTTTTTCCACAAGTCTTTCCAAACGTGAAAAGAAAATGAAAACATTTTTTTTTTTACACAAAGTTGTCATTTTATAAGATATTTCTAACACTTAGCATGTACATCGCAACAATTACACCCTAAAATATATTCTGCTACTCCTCATGTGTGAGACTTTTACACAGCCTGGCCACATAGAGAGGTCCAACATTGAAGTAGTACCTTCAGCGTAATAATTACCCACAAAATTACCCCATTTTGGAAAGCAAACCCACCAACGTATATTCTGTGAGGCATGGGCTGCAGATAGGTACTCTGGTACTCTGAGGGGCTGGAGACAGGTACTCGGGTAAAATGTGAAAAAAGAGTTGAAGAAGCTGCAGAGAGGATCAGGTAAAGTAGAATATTGGGGGGGGGGGGGATTTCTTGTCTCCATATTTCCTGACCACAATTGTTTTCCCATGGTCTCAGTTTTTGCTAACTAAAATTGGTATGTTTCAACTTGTTTAGTAGAAAGTTAAATTTCAAACATGTCCTTCAGGGAAATATATTACAAAACAAAAATCACCCACACGGTCGGAATTTCCGATGGAAAAAGTCAGATGGAATTTTTTCAACGGATATTCCGACAGTGTGTATGCCCCATCAGACTTTTTCCATCGGAAATTCTGATGGACTTAGAAAGAGAAAAAAATTATATCTGAAATTTCATTTGTCTGTATGTAATTCTGACGGAGAAAAAAACATGCATGCATGGAAACAGTTAGACGAATGCTCAGAAGCATTGAACTTAATTTTTCTAGGCTCGTCGTAGTGTTGTACGTCACTGCGTCTTTGACGGTCGGAGTTTGGTGTGTCCATGTGTATGAAAGACAGCTTGAGCGGAATTCCGTCGGAAAAACCAGTCGAAGTTTACTCCGACGGAAAAACCGTTCGTGTGTATGCGGCATAAGGCTTCCTGCATACCAGAAGCTAAAAACTGCCAAAGAAAAACGCTGGGTAAAAACAGCTTATATTTTAGAATTTTTTTTTCCAGCATTTAGCACCATTTAGCACAATGTGTAAGCTTTGTTTAGTAGTGTCAGCGTTAAGGAGTGGGGTCGTCCAAATCCATACCAGAAACTTATTCGAGCATACAGCCTAGAAGGCCAGGAAAAATGGGGACGAGTGAGTGACCCCCTCCTAAATCATACCAGGCCACCTGCCCTCAACATGGGGGGTGCTTTGGGGTAGGGGGCTCCCCCCCCAAAGAACCTTGTCCACATCTTGATGAGGACAAGGGCCTCTTTCCCACAACCCTGGCCAGTGGTTGTGGGGGGTTTCCTGGCCTGCCGGGCTGTATGCTTGGATAGAGGTCTAGTATGGATTTTGGGAAGGGGGCATCATGCCTTTTGTTTTAAATTTTGGTATGGGGTCCCCTTATAATCTGTACCAGAGCCTGGTATGGATTGGGGGGATGCTTGTTATTAATTGTTTTATTGCTGGCAATTGACAATTTTGTTGACAATTAGCTGTCAGCAGGGAATCCCGCTGCCAGCTAATGACTCATCTGCTGTTAAGGGCCTTGGGGGCTGGCTTGCCAGCCTGCTCCTTAACAACCAGCTAGTCACTGGTTGTTAAGGACACCGGCGGGCTCCACTTTGAATTTTTTTTATATATGTAGCGCCCTGTTCCCATTGATCAGGTGCTATGCTATTATTGGGTGTCTGGGCCGATAGTTGGCTCAGACTTTAATGATTTATGTTAAATCAGCCTCTGTTCCTTCTGTGGCTGTGTCTGAAAGGCTTTTCCCACTGTTGCCTGTAGGTGGCGATACCACCACAAGCCTATGTTGGAACATGGGCAGGCTATGGTGTATTGAGTGTCTTTTACCGGGACCAGCCCAGTGGGAGTGGTTTCCCTGCTGGGCATGCTGGGAAAGGGTACTTAAGGGGCAGACGCCAATTTTTGGGGTCCTTCGCCTGGTGGCCCTCCTGGCGCGAGGTACGTGTCGTTGTATTATCCAGTCTCTGGGCCACGTTGGCCCGAGGCTGCCTTTCTATCAAGTAGGCTGGCTATCCTGGCTGGGGCCTATAACTGCAAAGAGATCCCAAGCTGTCCCAAGCTGTCCGTCTACTAGAGGAAGCTACTTAATGGAGGAAACCAGGGGAGGACCTGCCCAGGAGGATACCAAGCGGAAGGCTAATGTATCGGGATAGGTCTGGTGATCCTATTGGGTCGGCTTAAAGGCTCTTTAACTATATGGCTGGAAGTTCGGGTGTTAAAATCCTGTGGCAGAGGATTCCGGACTGTTCGTTTTGCTCATAACCAGTCTGTGGCAGAGACTGTTGCTGATTATTGTCCGTGCATCATTCCGGCTGCTAGGCCAGGTGAGAGGGGTCTATCCGGGTGAGCAATACCAGGAAGTGGTAAATGATTATTGGGACTTAAACGTTTTTCTTCAGTGATCTGTACTGTGCACCTGAAACTTACCCCCCCCCCCCTTTCATTCTACTACTTTCCTGCAATTTAAGAGAAAAATAAAACCTAACAGCTTAAGGTTTTACGTCTCGTGTGGACATTGGAGTTCTTTACAGACTGTCTTCCCCTAGACAACGAATATTGACGTAACGTGCAAGACCCAAAACTAACCAGAAGCTCTTACCGGGGTATATATATATATATATATATATATATATATACAAATCTGAAAATAAAATGAATGAATGATGATTCTCTGGATTATTGGGTCTGGGGATTCTTTTCATATCAGAGAGATAGAAGCATTGCAAGAGAATCAGAAAATAAAGAATGAGTGATTCTCCTAAACCAATCATTCCTATTCACATTTCTAGAAATGCCATTGAATCTGACCATTTTGTATTTTTTCAGCAAACTTTTATTATAGAACTCCTATAACTGTATATAATAATGTGTGTATTTCTGTCTTCCATGAAAAGCTGCACAAATATGTGAGAAATGTTCATTACACGGACCCAACCGGAGCCAAGATGTACTTTAATGAGAGGAATGAAATTCCGTCTGATCTTATTTTAGAAAGTTTGATTGTTATGAAAGATATAGATTTGTATTATGAACCAATTGCCACTATTCGAGGCCCAGACTTTATGCCTGAAATGTTTCCCAATATGAGTGATCCCAACATCTGGAAAAGTGGCAAAGTAAGAAAATGTGACATTTCACTACATGGGCTGGGTATAACAAGATGTCCGCTACCGCCTTCTGACTGGAGGCTTACTGTGGCTGAGTGCAGGGTGTACCAAGATGGACGTTGCAGTGTTCTGACAGATCGGTTTTGATCAGGTCTCCGATGTAAATGTCACTTTCGTTACCAAATCTGATGGGCTGCCAATTCTGATGGAACACCTGTAATTTGACTTTGGAAAATAGCGGCTGTGCCCCACGCCCCGTGCCCCTGCCCCGGCCAGCTTATCTGCCAGCATGTTGTTGACTCCCTCTGTCTTCTCTTTGCCCACTGACTTTCGGGAGTGATGCCTCTTTGTTTCTGGAGGTATCAGATCACGTATCGGCACATTTGCAGTGCAAGTACTCGTGCAAATGCTTGGTATCAGCACCGATACCAGTATCGGTGCAACCCTAGTCTTTACACTTCTCCACTCCACGCTAATATCTTCATACTCCAATGTGTTTAAAAGATATGTTCACCTTTTGCTAAAAATAATAAATGCACATTTTTTTGCAGGTAAAAAAAATTGCATTTATTATTTTATATTGCAGGAGCTTGTAACCCGGGAACAACCCAGTGGGAGTGGTTTCCCCACTGTGATCAGCACATCACTGGTGCTATGCAGGTCACCTGCAGACCTGTCAGTATATATACTGACAGGAAGAATCAATGAACTACCACAATACTCACAAGACTATCTATGAGGCCCCGTACACACGACCAGTTTCCTCGGCAGAATTCAGCTTCCGACCGAGTTTGTGGCTGAATTCTGCCGAGAAACCCGGCCGTGTGTACACTTTCGGCCGAGGAAGCCGACGAGGAGCTCGACGAGGAAATAGAAAACATGTTCTCTATTTCCTCGTTGTTCTATGGGAGCTCTCGGCCCGCCGAGCTCCTCGGCGGCTTCAGGGCTGAACTGGCCGAGGAACTCGATGTGTTTGGCACGTCGAGTTCCTCGGCCGTGTGTACGAGGCCTCAGTGATGTGGTAAGGCGGGCAGGGCCCTGCACAGCCATGTTTTTTTTTTAATTGACAGGTAGCGGGGGGGGGGTTATCTTGTGCACAGAAAGGTTTTGTGTGACAATGGCCCAATCTGCTGTCCACTCTTCAGGAGGGAACGTTAACACACATGTCATCCTCAGTAACCCCAAGAACTCCTTAGCCTGAGAAAGGACCCTGGAATTTGTGGTATCAAGGAGAGGGATGATTACTGTATGGCAACCCCCCTTGGATTAACGGGGGAAAGTTGCAGAGGTCATCTTGCAAAATGTATAACAACTGGAGGGCGTACTGTGGAGGAACCTGTCAACCTCCTTTCCAGGAGCTGGTAGCATACCATCTCAAGGACAATATAGTTTGGATCCTGTTGTTGTTTAAGAGGAACATCGGCTGAGAGACATCCAAAACATTTTTCTCTACCCAGTAATGAGGGCTTTTCACTTCCAGTAGCTTTTGGCAGTGGTTGCATCAAATGGTGGGAGATTACATGGGGTCAAGGGTGGATATGGACACCCTTCCATCATCCAACCCCTTTGATTATTGAGTAGCAAAGATGGACCACCGGCCAGAGCTTGTCCAGTATGTGGTAGAGCTTCTGGGATTCCCTGCAGTTAGAATCCTCTCTGAACATTTAGTGCTGTGGGTGGCTTTGTAGCAGACAAAAGAGTGTGTTGAGAGGTTTTCATTTGTTAAAATTAACCAGTCCTGAATAAGCGGCATTGGTAGTTGTCACTCATCCAGAACTGTCCTAAGAACAGATCTGGCCAAGAACAGGACAGGTTAGTTACCAGCGAATGTTGTGCTTTGAGCGCCTCAAAATTGAAAGCCCTAGCAACATAAAATTAAAATGTAAAAATAAGAAAAAAATTATAATACATCCCAAAACACCCCTTGAAACCAAAACTCTCTATTTTTATAGGAACATGAAAAAAAAAAAGTTTAACATAAAATAGAGGCCCTCTCAACATACGATAGAAAATCAATAAACACCCTAAATGAAAGAAAAACTCAAAATACCGACCCCTGAATGGATCTCAGAACTGAAAAACTCACCTTGAATCCATGGGAGAGGAAAACCTGAACCTCATTCCTATTTGTATCAGATTGTATGTGGAGTATATGGACATTTCCATAATAATAATAATAATAATATCTGATTTCAGGTTCCGGTATCTCGGTGCTCAGATCCCTGTTTACCTGACAGCAGAAAAAAGTTTGGATCTTCCATCCATAAATGCTGCTATGAGTGCGTCCGATGTCCAGAAGGAGAGATCTCCAATATTTCCGGTTTGTACTCGTTAGCAAATTATTGTTGGACTGGTCAGAAGTTTCCGATGTAGTTAAAGTGACAGGAAAAAAATATATGAAGTAAATCTCTGTAATGTGTGCACATTTTCCCATGTTTTATCACTTTAAAGACCCTGCAAGTGCACCTGTACCTGTTGATTCTCCCAGAAATTAATTTTGTGTCTGAATCCTGTTGTTGGCTGACAACACACAGGGGTTTGTAGACTGGAAATGTGGGATCCCGGGTGTTCCAGAGTAGAAGGAACATCTGTCATGGAATGGAGCAGGGATGTATCTGTACCCTTTCAGACTACCAAGTGCAGTGGATACACTCACTGATAAGTAGCACAGATCCTATGAAGCTTCTCTAAAAGGAGTTCCTGGAACGTCCGCCATCGTAGAGTATACCTGGACAGATCTTGAAGGGTTTGCAAGGTCGCTCCATCAGCGTTAATCCTTTGCTTTTGTCAAGCCTTATAGATCACTGTGGCATAAAATATTGTGAGGGTGACTGGGGTTTGAGGTCTTGAGACCCAATGTCTTATGGATTCTGTTCACTTCTATATCCTTGGTTAAACATCTCCCAGGAGCTGACTTAGGCTCCACTGTGTTGGATATTCTAAGTCTGAGAAAGTAGTAGCCTTTGGCAGACCCCAGATCATGATAGTGTTCCTCCTGTTGCAGTCTTCTAGATCTTCAATATATAGCTGCATGTGTGCCAGATAGGTAAGTGCAGAGAAGCGTTGGCTTTCAGCAGCTTGTAGTCCATGTGTGGTGTCAATGATAGAGGATTCCACACAGACTAGTCTCCCTGACAGTTGGGAGGACAATGTGCTTATGAAAAGAAAATTCCAACCATTCAGCTAGAGCATCAAAGTCCCCCTTAGTTGGCAGGTATTTTAGCAGCTCTCTGAGCTGAGTTGTTAAAGCGGATGTGCCACGGGG
Organism: Rana temporaria; assembly: GCF_905171775.1. Classification (NCBI taxonomy): domain Eukaryota; kingdom Metazoa; phylum Chordata; class Amphibia; order Anura; family Ranidae; genus Rana; species Rana temporaria. The sequence goes on along the minus strand of NC_053489.1, from coordinate 677,368,930 downwards.
AAAAAATATTAAAAGCCAGCAGCTACAAATACTGCAGCTGCTGACTTTTAATATTAGGACACTTACCTGTCCTGGAGTCCAGCGCTGATCGCAGCAGAGCACGAGCGATCGCTCGTCTCTCTGCTGCTCCCCCCGCCATCCACGCTGAGGGAACCAGGAAGTGAAGCGCTGCGGCTTCACTGCCCGGTTCCCTACGGCGCATGCGCGAGTCGCGCTGCGCCCGCCGATTGGCTCACACGCTGTGTGCTGGGAGCCGAGTATTCCCAGCACACAACGGGCGACAGACGGGAAGTCAGAAAAACCCGTCTTTCGCCCGTAGCGTGTGGCCGGAAGTGGGTGCAAATACCTGTCTTTAGACAGGTATCTGCACCCCCTCCCCCCTGAAAGGTGTCAAATGTGACACCGGAGGGGGGGCGGGTTCCGATCAGCGGGACTCCACTTTAGGGTGGAGAACCGCTTTAAGCCAGTACATCAAAGGAGGAAGGCAGATGTGTCTGGCTTATGTAATATTGGGAGTCCTCCACACCCAGCATTATCACAGGAGAAGGGGCATCCAGCAGTTGGGCTCTGTCTGGTAGAAGAGGGCTATTAGGCACCATATGGGATATAGCCACGGCCATAACACATTTCCTCTGCATTCCTTTTTTCTTTTATTTCCCCACTTGCCAATATGGCAGTCTCCACATATAGGAGTTCAATTGTGTGATCTATATATTGTAAGATGGGGGTGATCAGACTCCAGAGGTAGGTGCGTTTTCAAGGCCTCTGATGATATTTTTCTGCGATGAAACATGTCAGGCTGACCGATGCAAGTACGCTGAAAGCCGCGGAATTTATACATGATGATGTCTGTTCTTTACACCTGTAAGTAGACTACAATAAAATATTGCTTTTTTTTACCTTACGGGCTACACTATTATTGCCTTTTCCTTCTATGTGGTAACATCTTGTTGGTGAATGCATATCCTATCCATATATATATATATATATGTTATATTCTTTTAAATATGTATCTTCTTTTACTCTCCCACAATACACTGATGAAAACGCCATTATTATCTGTGAAAAAACATAAGACAATTTATTTCCTCAGAAGCTCTGACCCAGATACTCATTGTGTTTGTATTCTTCTTCCTGCAGACAGTGAAAACTGCATGAAATGTCCTGATGATGAATGGCCAAATGAGAAGAAGGATCTGTGTGTTCCAAAATGGATGGAATTTCTCTCCTACACTGATGATCCCATTGTTGCAGTATTTTCAGCTGTCTCCATCCTCTGTTGTCTTCTGACTGGTTTAATATTGGGGATATTTATACATTACCGGGACACCCCCATTGTTAAAGCTAATAACCGGAACCTGAGCTATCTTCTCCTGGTCTCCATCATGTTGAGCTTCCTCTGTGTCTTCTTGTTCCTCGGACGTCCAGTAGATATAACCTGCATGCTGCGTGTCACCTCTTTTGGAGTCATCTTCTCAGTTGCTGTCTCTTCTCTACTTGCCAAAAGTATCATGGTGTGTATTGCTTTTAAAGCCACCAAACCTGGGAGTCCCTGGAGGAAATGGATGGGAGGCAAACTGCCCAATTGTATCATTTGTGTCTTCTCACTGGTTCAAGTCATAATCTGTGTCTCTTGGTTGTCTATTTCTCCTCCCTTCCAGGATCAGGACACTCACTCTTATCAGGGGAAGATCATCATTCAGTGTAATGAGGGTTCAGTTATCGGCTTCTACTCTGTCCTGGGATATATGGGGCTTCTGGCAGCTGTGAGCTTCATTATAGCTTTTTTAGCCAGGACATTACCGGACAGTTTTAATGAGGCCAAGTACATCACCTTCAGCATGCTGGTGTTCTGCAGTGTCTGGATTGCCATGATCCCGGCCTATCTGAGCACCAGAGGGAAATACATGGTGGCTGTGGAGGTTTTTGCTGTAATGGCATCAAGTATTGGACTTCTTGGCTGTATATTTTTCCACAAATGTTACATAATTCTGTTCAGACCTGGCCTGAATATAAAAATAGTTATCCGCTAATATTTATGGAGGAACACTGGGTTACCAGTAGTTATAGTTTTATAGAGTTGTAACTTTATTGTTAATTTTAGTATTTTGTTAGCGTATTGAAAATGAATATGGTTAAAATTAAACATTAAATACTTACCTCTCCAGTAGACGATGAGTCAAATTTTTGCTCTCTTGAAGAACTAAAGAAAAAACGCCGGTATCTGACACTTTGGGTTTGTTGGAAACCTTGTCCCCTGCTGGGTGTAGTGGTTCTTCCCACCGGCTGTTACATCACTACAGAACAAAGTAGTCACTTAGTGAGGAGGAACCACAGAGTCCAGAGGGGAAAAAAAAAACATCACAAAGTGTCAGATACCAGCACCACCCATCACTCTTCAAGATGGTAAAAGTTTCACTCACCACCCCCCAGAAAGGTAAATATTTTACATTAAACAATATGATACGCTGCCCGTAAGGTCATTTTTTTGTGTCAGTGTCACTTGTCAGTGTCAGTGTCACTTTAATTATATGTATTATTGTATCTAGATGTATCCAGTTATATTAATACATTCATTTGGCTTGGTGTATTTTACAATAATTTGTAATATTAGTAATGTAATTTGTAATATTAGTTGAAGTTGATGAGATCGTGTTCTCAGTAAGGTCACATTTTGATGAGTTGACTTGATTTTCTTTCCAATAGTTTTTATTGACTTTATAAAACAGTAGAGGGGTACAGAAGGATGAAGCCGTACAAATTACAGCAGAATGAATGACAAGAGCAGAATTATGAAGAAAAACAATCATTCAATCAGCGGGTGAGATCAGATAGAATTAGTAGACTGAAAATAAGCTTACAGCCAGTAGTGTTGGTGTAGAACCAATGTCTTCACCCTGGGGATGTAGGAGAAAAAATAACAAAACAGTAAAGTTAGCTCAATTTTTTTGTATAATGTGAAAGATGATGTTACGCCGAGTAAATAGATACCTAACATGTCACGCTTTAAAATTGAGCACACTCATGGAATGGCGCCAAACTTCGGTACTTAAAAATTTCCATAGGTGACGCTTTAACATTTTTTACAGGTTACTATTTTTGAAATACAGAGGAGGTCTAGTGCTAGAATTGTTGCATACGCTCTAACACACGCGACAATACCTCACATCTGGGGTTTGAACGGCGTTTACATATGTGGGCGGGACTTGCATGCATGTTTGCTTCTGCGCGCGAGATAACGAGGACAGGGGCGTTTTGAAAACATTTTTTTACATTTTATTTTTATTTTACTTAATTTTTTTATTTTTACACTTTTTTTTACATTTTTTTTATCACTTTTATTCCTATTACAAGGAATGTAAACATCCCTTGTAATAGGATTCAGTGTGACAGGTCCTCTTTATGGAGAGATGTGGGGTCAATAAGACCCCACATCTCTCCTCCAGGCTTACAAGCATGAAATCGGTGAAAAAAAAAGCACAGATCACATGCCGACAGCCGCAATTGCGGCTTTGTTTACTTCTGGGTACCGGGGACCAGGCGTGACCATCTGGTCACCAGTCATCTCTATGCTTTCCAGGCAGCGCCGACCGGTTCGCTCTCCGGGCCCCCGATGGCACGGGAGAGCCCGGAGAAGCACCGGATGGCGGTGGGAGGGGGGACGTCCGCTTTGATCGTTCTTATCGTGCACAGAATCGGCGACTGAAGACAGTGATATCTGAATGATGCCTGTAGCTGCACCCATCATTCAGATATCACCGCACAAAGTCGAGGACGTCATATGACGTCCTCCGGTGGACAAGTGGTTAATACCTAAATGCAGTAATGAAAGGTTAGGTTTAGGTAAGGTCTGAGTGCCTATAATATTGGAGTCTAGGAAGTAGATGGAGATCCAGTAAGAGTGCCATAAAACATGGAGAATTTCTCCACAACATATAAGCCCTGTACACGCATCCAGAAATCCCGTCTGTTTGAAAAACGTCAGTTTTCCCGACGGGATTCCTGTCAAGCTTGCCTTGAAAAGCCATGTATACACACGGCCACACAAAAGACCTGCCGTTCTTTTGAATGGCAAGAACGCGGTGATGTCAAAAGCTACGACGAGTCGGCTAAATTAAGTTCTATGCTACCGCACATGCGTCTAATTGTTATCGAGCATGATCGATTTTTTTCCCCTTCAGGTAAGCATACAGACGACCGGTTTTCTCAGCAGGAAACATTCTGCCGGGAATCCCGACAGGAAAATAGAGAGCAGGTTCCCTGTTTTTTTCGGCAGTTTTCCTGTCGGGATTCCCGGCCAAAAGCTCTCCTGGCAGTTTTCCTGCCGGGAAAAGCGGTCGTGTGTACGAGGCTTTAGGGGAATTTGTCAGATTGAATTAATTTAGATAACTTCAAGGGGGCGGGGTACCAATGATGGAGTGCTTTTTGGTAAAGTTTTCCAGCTGGCCCCCTTTTTCCTTCTTCTTTTCCTCCCCCCTCTTTCCCTCTCTCCCCAATAACATCCACCCACCCTCCATTCCCCCCGGTCTTTCCTCCCCCTCCCGTCTCGCCCCTTCCTTCTCCCTGATTCCTGGTGCACTTTGAAATCCATATATGGGCATTGCCTGACCCATTACCTTGTATACGTTTACTCCTATCTCTATCTAGACTTAACTCCCCCTCTCCCGCCGCGGGGGGAGCCTTTTGAGCTACCGGGTTGTGTATTTGGCAATTGACCTACTGGGTAAGCATCTCTCCAATGTTACTGCTGAGCTTTATTTATATCTCTATTATGTGTTTTTTTTATTTTATTTGATCATTTGTCTTATGACGAAGCGGTGTTTGTACTGTGAAACTAGTAGAGGACTAGCTAATACTCACGGACATCCGCTTGGAAGAAAACTATCTGGCCTTCAGGAACAAGCTTAAAGGGGTTGTAAAGGTAAAAAAAAATCCCTAAATAGCTTCCTTTACCTTAGTGCAGTCCTCCTTCACTTACCTCATCCTTCTATTTTGCTTTTAAATGTCCTTATTCACTTCCTGTTCTTCTGTCTGTAACTACACACAAGGCTTTCTCCCTGGTGTGGAGTGTCGTGCTCGCCTCTCCCTTGAGGGGGGACGGGGCGAGTAGGAGATCCAAGCAGGCTGGGGAACTTTACAGGACCACATTGGAGATGTATTTAGATAATGTTTTGTGCGTATATAAAGATAGAGGTCTGAGTTGGGTACTTGCTTTAAAATTTGACCGATGGACGCCTAACCGATCGTTCAAAACCGATGGTTAGTACGCAAAAGCATTGGTTCCAAACCCATGCTTGCTCAGAATCAAGTCGACGCATGCTTGGAAGCATTGAACTTAATTTTTCTCTGCACGCCGTTGTGTTTTACGTCACCGCGTTGCTTTTTTGAACTGATGGTGTGTAGGCACATCAGACCATCAGTCATCTTCATCGGTTAACCGATGAAACGGACCTTCAGTCCGTTTTCATCAGTTTGGACTGATCGTGTGTACGGGGCCTCAGGCCCCGTACACACGGTCGGACAAAACCGATGAGAATGGACCGAGGTTCAGTTTCATTGGTCCAAACCGACCGTGTGTATAGCCCATCGGTCTGTTGTCCTTCGGTCCAAAATTTTAAAACATGCTTCAAAATCGAACCGATGGCCCGCTGCCCGATCGGTCCAAACCGATGGTTAGTACAGAAAGCATCGGTTCAAAACCCGCGCATGCTCAGAATCAAGTCGACGCATGCTTGGAAGCATTGAACTTCGTTTTATTCAGCACGTCGTGTGTTTGACGTCACCGCATTCTGACCCGATCGGTTTTTGGAACAATGGTGTGTACGCACTTCAGACCATCAGGCCACTTCAGCGGTGAACCGATGGAAATTCTCATTCTCATTCTCATCGGTTTGGAACAACCTAGCAACCGGAGTGGCGCACGGAACAAAGTACAGTCTCTGGCACAGAGACTTTCGGTACAGAATCCCCTAGCTCAGGATTCAGCATCCGGATCTCTTTAGGTTAATTCCTGCAGAATTCAAGTCTGAGGCCCCGTACACACGGCCGAGGAACTCGACGTGCTTGGCACGTCGAGTTCCTCGTCGAGTTCTGGGATGAAGCCGCCGAGGAGCTCGGCGGGCCGCCTTCTCCCATAGAACAACGAGAAAATAGAGAACATGTTCTCTATTTTCTCGACGAGCTCCTCGACGGCTCCATCGAGCCAAAAGTGTACACACGACAGAGATTCTCGGCAGAATCCGGGTTTTGACCGAGTTTCTCGGTGAATTCTGCCGAGAAACTCTGTCGTGTGTACGAGGCCTGATAGGCGATCACCATCAAGCCTCTCAGTACAAGGTGCATCCTTGGATGAAGTCTCCAGGCCTCTCCCGAGACACCAGCCTCCAGCTTGGTCCTCTCCAAGATAGGTCCTTCATCAAGCGGTTTTCTCCCTCCACAGGATCACGTTGAAACTGGGCCTACTCAACAGATCACAACCCCGGACCAACGTGGTCCCGGAGCCAGGATTGCAGGAGCACGCACCCCCGGCCAGGAGGGCCACAAGGTGGTGGGACAACAGACCCAGGATAGACGACCCTGGCTTTGTGGTGTCTGTTCCTTAAGTACCCCTCCCCAGCATGCACAGCAAGACGATCAACCCCCTACTGATTGGCTGCCGGGGGGAGACACCCAATATCACCCTGACTTAGCTGCTGCCACCCTTGGCCTGGAGTGGTAACAACACCCCAGACAAACAATGGTGGTCACTCTCAGCACAGCCATGGCTGAAACAAAAGCCAAATATAGCCAAAATTATACATATCTGAGTCAACTAACACTCAGAGTCCCTTCTAAATTTAAAGCAGCGCCAGCCCAACAGGGGCAGCCGCTACAACTGTTTAAAAAATAAATATTTCCTATACTTTCTTGAGCCACTTACTCACTGTCGGGGGTTGTATTTGTTTCCACTTCAGCGGAATGCAAGCCTTGGCTGCATTCACCAAGTGGCACAGAATCGAATTCCTATATTTTTTTCCCGGGATCTCTGACATATGCAGAAGAAAGAAAGCTGGATCTTCCTGTATTTCCACATCACTGAATTGTTGAATTATCCCCCGGACCTCCCTCCAGAATGGCCTCACTCTGGGGCAGGACCAGAAGATGTGTAACAAGGTCCCCCGTTCTGTCTGGCATCGCCAACAGCTTTCTGAAACGTTTGGGAAGCATTTTTGAAGTATGTCTGGGGTTCTATACCATTGTAAGGTGATTTTATAGTTAGTTTCCTGTGTTTTGGTGCACGTTGCTGTCTTAAATATTGATTGTATGATGTTCGTTTTTTGTTCCTCTGAAAAAGTCCTCCCCATATCTATCTATATCAATATGGTTACATTTAATGAAGGTACAACATTTAGCAACTCACGTGGTTGATTATTAAAACAGACACATCTAAGCAGCGGCGTAACCAAAATTATGGGCGTCTGGGGCAGAATTTTTTTTCCGCCCCCCCCCCCCCCCCTTATATAAACATCCACTCTGGTTATAAGGATAATTAAACACATGTAAAGGGCATTACATTTTTAATGTTAATAAAGAGCATTACATTTTTAATGGTGGTAAAGAGCAATACATTTTTTATGAAACACCTTCTCCTATATCCTATAGGGAGCAGATCCCCTACATACACCCTCAGATCATATCTGTTTTATTTCCATATAGCCAACCTATATGATATAGGCAGGCAGTAGATCCTCTCTCTATAGGCTGGGCCCTGGGTACACTACCAACGCCTACCTTCCTTCAAATATATTGAAGACAAGTTGTCTTAGACAACGTGAGCCTTGTGTTCCCGGCCCGCTCCATCCACCATCCATCCAGATCCAGTCCACATGCCCTAGTCCTCCTGGACCTCCGGCACCCAGGCCGCTCTCCCCCAGACTGCCACACTCCCACTCGGGCAAGCAACATGACTCTCAGACTCAGTCTCACCTCACCTGCTCTTCCTGTCTTCCATGATATGCGCTGCCTGCCACAACGGTCGGTGAAGTGATCCGGACCGGCGGAGGAGAAGACGGCGGCATCGGCGGCTCTCAGACTGACAACGAGACAGAGGCGGGAGACTCCAAGAGCATGCGCCACCTGCGATCACAGACAGGCCAGCTCCGCCACCGCACATGACCCTATTCACCCAATCACAGCACGCCGGCTGGCCATTGTCGAGACTGAACATGGCGGCCGGCGCACAGTGACACGGTGAATACAAATTATTAATAGAAGACAGAGTGACACACACTGGCCCCCCTCTAATGTTGCGCCCGGGGCAACGGCTCCCTGCATCTAAGTATGTCCACATAGACTGTGCTCCTCACCGCCATTGACGTCATCTCTTCCGCACTGCGCTCCACAAGCGATTAAAGCCTCACTTTCAGATTCCGGGAAGACTACTTTACTGCAGGTTAGTCTTCCCGGTCACGATTGCAGACTGACAGCGGTGAGAGCAGGAGGTGAAGAGGATGGTCTATGTGGATCGCTTTACCTCAGATCCCTGCATACTTAGATGTGCTTCTTTTATTCATCAACCATATGAGTTGCTGAATGTTGTACCTTCATTAAATGTAACCATATTGCTGCACTTAGAGGCGCCTCTCTTCTCTTTTATACTCTGGAGCTCCTGCTGGATTTTGCTTCTAATCCCCTTGTGGAGACTTCCATTTGTGGATGGACGTTTTATGGTTACACGACCAATCACATTATTATAATCTTTTTATATGGACTATAAAATGGAGGACGTATGAATAAATGGTTGTGGAACGAATCATCTGAGTTCCCATATGGGGACATTTTCTTCAATATACTAGTGCTTTAGATTACAAGCATGCTTCTGGGACGAATTATGCTCGCAACCCATGGTTTTACTGTATTGAATTACTTATAGACCCCTCGTCTTCTTCTTTTCATTCCTAAAAATGTGATTATTTGATGACCAGCTCCCGCCTACAGTATGATCCCACTTGGTGTAGGCGGTAGAAGGATAACAAACTTCAGATATTGTACCTTTAAAGCGGATGTCCGCTGAAAAAAAAATATTAAAAGCCAGCAGCTACAAATACTGCAGCTGCTGACTTTTAATATTAGGACACTTACCTGTCCTGGAGTCCAACGTCGTCCGCAGCAGAGGATAAGTGATCGCTCGTCACTCTGCTGCCCCCCCCCCCCGCCATCCTCGGTGAGGAAACCAGGAAGTGAAGCGCGATTCCCTACGGCACATGCGCGAGTCGCGCTATGCCTGCCGATTGGCTCCCGCTGTGTACTGGGAGCCGAAAGTTCCCAGAACACAATGGGGGGGGGGGGACGGGAGGTGACGTCATGCCCGCAGTCTGCCCGAGACTGTGTGGCCGGAAGTGGGTGCAAATACCTGTCTTTAGACAGGTATCTGCACCCCCCTCCCCCTGAAAGGTGTCAAATGTGACACCGGAGGGGGGAGGGTTTCCGATCAGCGGGAGTTCCACTTTAGGGTGGAGCTCCGCTTTAAAGTTATTATTACTTATGGTTATTTATTCCTCAATTTTTGTTATTATCTGTTCTATGCAATATGATAAGCAATACCAATTAATTGTATTCATCTATATTGGAATGTATTTTGTCAAAAATAATACAAATTTAAAGTTTAAAAAAATAAAGAAAATCACTTTTTATAATGGTAGTTTTAAAATAGTAATAATAATAATAATAATAATAATGATATTTGTAATATTATTATTCTATTTATTTGTATGTATCGTAATACTATTAACCTAAACTGGATTGCTCAATGAATAGTTAAAGTGAAGAGACATAATAAGACTTGTATGATGAGAGTTTGAATTGGAAAGCAGATGGTGATCGGTAAATTCAGCGTCTGTTTCCTGGGGGAATCCGGCAGAAACTTTCATCCAATAAAATCTCAGGTTTGTTCTTTGGTGACTTAGTTGTTCTATTCTGAATGGAGCGGTCCCACCCCTGTAATCATGTGTCGTCTTGTGGACGTCTCTGGTGATCGCTCAGCTCAGGTGTCAGTAGTCCCGGGAGAACGGCACACAGAAGGTTTAGAATCCTCTAAAAATGAAGAATGATGTCACCGGCTTTACTATTTTCTACAATCTGATGCAATGTGTGAGATATTGTTTTCTCTCAGTCCTCATATGGCGATTAGTGTTGCTCACGAATATTCGCATTGCGAATATTCGTTACGAATATGGCATATTCGAATATTCGCGAATAACTCGAATTTCGCGGCCAAAATTCGCTATTCCGAATATTCGTATTTTTTCAAATTTATTTTTAAAACAGATCACATCCTAGTGATCTCCATCGACGTCTAAAAGCATTGCTGGTATGATTAGAGACCCTGGGCCGAGTAGCTAAGCTGAGGCGATCCTTTTATGTTGCCGAATATTCGCAATCGCGAATATTCGTATTACGAATATTCGCGAATACTTTCTCCACCCTTCTTTTGCATCAGAGCCAATCAGAGTTCTCCTACCACAGTTGTCATAGGAGAGAGTGGAGTGTTTCTGTGCGTTTTTCCAGTGTATCACATCTTCAAAGAATTTTCCATCTTTTGTCCCGTGTCATCATTTGCATTTCACCTCTTTAATGAGAATAATAACTGTTTAACATAAAGACATTTAAGAGATGTCAACGTAAACGGTTTACTTGGCTTTTTTTTTAACTCAACAGAATCAGGTCAGTCTAGAGGAGAGATCTGTATTTTCCAAATCTATGGTTATTCAATATTTATTAAACTAATCAATATACAAATTGGTCAAAGTAAACCCTCAAATCTATATAATAATGTATTTATTTTATTAATACCTTGTTGTTAGTTGCAGGGTCCATTACGTAAAACCACACTTTTTCCAAAGGGCAGGTGAAATTTAATGTTTCAAAATTTCACAATCAATTTCGCATTCGCATTAACGAAATTTCTCAAAAAAAAAATTTTTGATAAAATATCACGAATATTCGATTTTAGCGAATATTTCACGAATATTCGTCTATATATTCGTGATATATCGCGAAATCGAATATGGTGTATTCCGCTCAACACTAATGGCGATCAGCCTCCAGAATATGACCTATCAGGGGAATCCAACACAACAGTGATAGTAAAAGATTTTACTGTATAAGACACAAGAAATACAAAATTCTAAATGTGTCTCTAAACTTTCATCCAATAGAAGAATCTCCGGCTGTTCTCTGAAGTAGATGTTTAATAATGTTTTACTAAAGAAATACTTTCCTGTATGAGCAATGCGAGAGAAATAAAAGTTATACAATTTAGTAATTTCTTATGCTAGATATTCAGTATATATTACATTTAATATTCAGATGCAAGTATACAAATTAATGTAATTGTTATTAGCGTGTAAAATATTAAGAAAATATATAGGATAATTAAAGATGAAATGTACTGTTCATTAAAATATCAATAATAATTATAATAAATACTTTAAATAATGGACTTATGATTTGTGAAGAAAGGTTATATAATACATACTGTATGGATGTTGTTCCAATGAAATGCAACTACAGGTCCAAATTTAGGGCCGGATTCCCGTACAGCCGCGTAAAATTGTGCGGGCGTAACGTATCTGATTTACGTTACGCCTCCGCAACTTACACGGGCAAGTGCTATATTCTCAAAGCACTTGCTCCGTAAGTTGCGGCGGCGTAGCGTAAATCGTCCGGCGTTAGCCCGCCTAATTCAAATTTGGATCAGGGGGGCGTGTTTTATGTAAAACTACTGTGACCCGACGTGATTGACGTTTTTGCGGAACGGCGCATGCGCCGTCCGTGGAATTTCCCAGTGTGCATTGCTCCAACGTACGCCGCAAGGACGTCATTGGTTTCGACGTGAACGTAAATGAAGTCCAGCGCCATTCACGGACGACTTACACAAACAACGTAACTTTTTCTGATTTTGACGCGGGAACAACGGCCATACTTAACATTGTTACGCCGCACTTATGCCTCATATAGCAGGGGCAACTGTACGCCGGGAAAAGCCTAACGTAAACATCGTAACTTTACTGCGTCGGCCGCGCGTACGTTCGGGAATTCGCGTATCTAGCTAATTTGCATACTCGATGTGGAATTCAACAGAAGCGCCACCTAGCGGTAAAAAAAAATGCAGTTAAAATCCGACGGCGTAAGAGACTTACGCCTGTCGGATCTAATGGATATCTATGCGTAACTGATTCTAAGAATCAGGCGCATAGATACGACGGGTCGGATTCGGACTTACGACTGCGTACATGGCGCTGCGCCGTCGTAAGTCCTTTCAGAATCTGGCCCTTAATGCTTTTATCTTTGTAACCACTTCAGCTCATACACTTGTACACCACCTATAAACCATTTACATTTCATTACGAGCCTAGTGATGCAGCAATAACTTTTGTAATAGCAAAGTAATATTTTTCTTAGGACAAAAAAAAATAATTGTTTTATTGCTGATACTGCCTTCTTATTATTTTTATGCAATCCATAGACAAAACAATAGCCAAACTTAGGCTTGAGGGAGAGGGGGGAGATAGGGGAATTGATATAGACAAACTTAACCACTTGCCCACCAGGCACTTCCACCCCCTTCCTGCCCAGATCAATTTTCAGCGCTGTCACACTTTGAATGACAATTACACGGTCATACAACATTGTACCCAAACAACATTTTTTTCATTTTGTTTCCACAAATAGAGCTTTATTTTGGTGGTATTTGAACACCACTGGGATTTTTTTTTGCTAAACAAATAAAAAAGACTGAAAATTTTGAAAAGTAATTTTTCTCCTTCACTGATGGGCGCTGATGAGGCTGAACTGATGGACACTGATAAGGTGGCACTGATGGGCAATGGTGAGATGGCACTGATGGGCACTGATGATGAGGCACTAATATGCAGCACTGGTGGGCACTGATAGGCGAAACTGATGGGCACTGATAGGTGGCAATGATATGCAGCACCGATGGGCATTGATAGACGACCCTGATGGGCACTGATGGACACAGGTGGCACTAAAAGGTGGCACTGATGAGCACAGATAGATGGCTCTGATAGGCAGCACTGATGAGGAGGCACTGGCAGGCTTTATTGCTGGGCTCTGTTTGGAATCTACAATGGGCACTGATTTGGCAACCCTGGTGTCATGGGTGGGCATGCCTGGTGGTCCTGGGTGGGCATCCATGATCAGCATACAACTCTATTGGTCCTTTGTAAATGGCCAATTGGGGTGAACCTGCCTGGGAGAGTCTTTTGCTGGATACACCTGACACAAGAGTGACAGTAACTTTCCATTTCCGTTCTCATGTACGGCCAGTAGAATCAGTCCCTGACTAGTTTGAAAGTTCTATCTGGGCCTAAATGACCATGGTCGTCACGAAGGGCAGTTAACACAGTAAAGCAATGTTTCTCTGGAAGGAACAGCTGGCTTACACTTTCTGCCTCTTCTTAGGGACCTCTTCGATATAGGATCCCCTCTTCTATTTTCATTTGTTGGCATTCTCTGTGAATCACCTTGGCGATCTCAATGGGACTATTCGTATTCGAGGTACTTTAGTCGATAGTGACTTCCCTTTTCGATCTCCTAGCGAATCTTCCCGCTGATCTCTCCCCATGTCCCCTTTAGTCAGTTCAGGCAATTCTTTGTTGCGTACTTGGGTCAGGTTACAGTAGTTTTGTGGTACTCCCGTTGGGGTGACTCCCGCAGATTCAGCCCCTATGGCCCCATGTGTTTATATTCCACTCCTTGGCAGACTGCTTGTACTCCTTTGGGGGGGTAAGTGAACCCAACTTCTCTGATCATTCTGTGTGAAGTGTGGTTTTGGGGAAAGCATGTCGGCATCTCTTTTTCCCAGATGTGCCTCTTTTATTCATCAACCATATGAGTTGCTGAATGTTGTACCTTCATTAAATGTAACCATATTGCTGCACTTAGAGGCGCCTCTCTTCTCTTCTATACTCTGGAGCTCCTGCTGGATTTTGCTTCTAATCCCCTTGTGGAGACTTCCATTTGTGGATGGACGTTTTATGGTTACACGACCTATTACATTATTATAATCTTTTTCTATGGACTATAAACTGAAGGACGATGAATAAATGGTTGTGGAACAAATCATCTGAGTTTCCATTATTTCTTATGGGGAAAATTTTCTTCAATATACGAGTGCTTTGGATTACAAGCATGCTTCCTGGACGAATTATGCTCACAATCCATGGTTTCATACACACGATAGGTTAACCAGAGGACAACGGTCAAAACCGATCGTGTGTGGGCCCCATAGGTTATTTAACTATAGGTTAAAAAAAGACAACTTGCTTTAAAATTAACCTATGGATTGGTAACCGATAGGTCAAAACCGATCGTTAGTAGGCACAACCATCGGTTAAAAATCCACGCATGCTCAGAATCAAGTCGACCCATGGTTGGAAGCATTGAGCTTCGTTTTTTTTCAGCACGTCGTTGTGTTTTACGTCACCGCGTTCTGACACGATCGGTTATTTAACCTGTGGTGTGTAGGCGTGATGGACCATCAGTCAGCTTCATCGGTTAACCTAGGACAACAGTCCTTCAGATCGTTGTCCTCTGGTTAACCTATCGTGTGTTCGAGGCTTTACTGTATTGAATTACTTATAGACCCCTCTTCTTCTTTTCATTCCTAAAAATGTGAGCATTTGATGACCAGCTCCAGTATGATCCCACTTGGCGTGAGCGGTAGCGGGATAACAAACTTCAGATATTGTACCTTTAAAGTTATTATTACTTCTGGTTATTCATTCCTCAATTTTTGTTATTATCTGTTCTATGCAATATGATAAGCAATACCAATTAATTGTATCCATCTATATTGGAATGTATTTTGTCAAAAATAATACAAATTTAAAGTTGAAAAAAATAAAGAAAATCACTTTTTATAATGGTAGTTTTAAAATAATAATAATGATATTTGTAATATTATTATTTTATTTATTTGTATGCATCTTATTACTATTAACCTAAACTGGATTGCTCAATGAATAGTTGAAGTGAAGAGACATAATAAGACTTGTATGATGAGAGTTTGTATTGGAAAGCATATGGTGATCGGTAAATTCAGCGTCTGTTTCCTGGGGGAATCCGGCAGAAACTTTCATCCAATAAAATCTCAGGTTTGTTCTTTGGTGACTTAGTTGTTCTATTCTGAATGGAGCGGTCCCACCCCTGTAATCATGTGTCGTCTTGTGGACGTCTCTGGTGATCGCTCAGCTCAGGTGTCAGTAGTCCCGGGAGAACGGCACACAGAAGGTTTAGAATCCTCTAAAAATGAAGAATGATGTCACCGGCTTTACTATTCTCTACAATCTGATGCAATGTGTGAGATATTGTTTTCTCTCAGTCCTCATATGGCGATCAGCCTCCAGAATATGACCTATCAGGGGAATCCAACACAACAGTGATAGCAAAAGATTTTACTGTATAAGACACAAGAAATACAAAATTCTAAATGTGTCTCTAAACTTTCATCCAATAGAAGAATCTCCGGCTGTTCTCTGAAGTAGATGTTTAATAATGTTTTACTAAAGAAATACTTTCTTGTATGAGCAATGCCGAGAGAAATAAAAGTTATACAATTTAGTAATTTCTTATGCTAGATATTCAGTATATATTACATTTAATATTCAGATGCAAGTATACAAATTAATGTAATTGTTATTAGCATGTAAAATATTAGGAAAATATATATGATAATTAAAGATGAAATGTACTGTTTAATAAAATATCAATAATAATTATAATAAATATTTTAAATAATGGACTTATGATTTGTGAAGAAAGGTTATATAATACATACTGTATGGATGTTGTTCCCATGAAATGCACCTACAGGTCCAAATTTAGGGCCGGATTAATGTACAGCCGCGTAAAATTGTGCGGGCGTAATGTATCTGATTTACGTTATGCCTCCGCAACTTACACGGGAAAGTGCTGTATTCTCAAAGCACTTGCTCCGTAAGTTGCGGCGGCGTAGCGTAAATCGTCCGGCGTAAGCCTGCCTAATTCAAATTTGGATCGGGGGGTGTGTTTTATGTAAAACTACTGTGACCCGACGTGATTGACGTTTTTGCGGAACGGCGCATGCGCCGTCCGTGGAATTTTCCAGTGTGCATTGCTCCAACGTACGCCGCAAGGACATCATTGGTTTCGACGTGAATGTAAATGAAGTCCAGCGCCATTCACGGACGACTTACACAAACAACGTAACTTTTTCAGATTTTGACGCGGGAACAACGGCCATACTTAACATTGTTACGCCGCATTTATGCCTCATATAGCAGGGGCAACTATACGCCGGGAAAAGCCTAACATAAACATCGTAACTTTACTGCGTCGGCCGCGCGTACGTTCGGAAATTCGCGTATCTAGCTAATTTGCATACTCAACGTGGAATTCGACGGAAGCACCACCTAGCGGTAAAAAAAGAATCTGGCCCTTAATGCTTTTATCTTTGTAACCACTTCAGCTCATACACTTGTACACCACCTATAAACCATTTACATTTCATTACGAGCCTAGTGATGCAGCAATTGAGGGAATTCTGGGAAAGCATTCGGCAGAACAATACCCCCTTCAATCAACCATATAACACCAACGAAAACTTCCCACAGTCGACAATGTTCACTCTGGAACCCACTTCCATCGATGCCACAAAAACCATCATTGGTACTTTGCGAAACAGCTCAGCACCTAATGATATTATCCCTACTAAACTGCTGAAGGAATGTGCCAACATCCTGGCACCACCCATCACGCAGCTTATAAATCAGTCATTTAAGGAAGGCACAGTGCCCTCCCTGCTGAAAGAGGGCACAATCCAGCCCATCTTGAAAAAACCTACCCTAGACCCTAAGGACCCAACTCATCGCCGTCCCATAACAGGCCTAAACGTTCTCTCCAAGGTAATGGAGAAAGTAGTGGTATAACAGCTGCAACAGCATCTGGATACCCATAATCTACTCGATCCATTTCAATCAGGTTTCCGCCCCGGACACGAGACGGAAACAGCATTACTGAAAATATGGGACGACGTTCTTGAAGCAGCAGACGAAAGAGAATCCTGTCTCCTGGTTTTACTGGACCTAAGTGCCGCCTTTGACACGGTAGACCATAAACTGTTACTGACGCGACTGGCTGAAGTAGCAGAAGGTGATCTACCATGGTTTTCCTCTTTTCTTGAAAACCGATCACAAACAGTGAAACTGGGATCTTTCACGTCGGAGAAGCGCACAGTGTCATGTGGAGTCCCCCAAGGTTCCCCCCTGTCGCCGGTGCTTTTCAACATCTATCTTCGGCCTCTCTTTAAAATCATCAGTAGCCAAGAACTACTTTATCACTCATATGCAGACGATACGCAATTGTATTTTCGCATCTGCAACAAAAAGGATCATCATCTCAGTTTAGAGAAATGTCTCTCTTTAATAGAAAACTGGATGACTAAGAGTTATCTTAAATTCAATAGCTCTAAAACAGAACTTCTCATGTTTCACGCCAGCCGCAAGAGTCAACCGGCACCAACCTGAACACCCCCACCCATTCTGGGCCAAATCATCACCCCTAGCTCCAAAGTCAAAAGTCTCGGGGTCACCTTCGACACCTACATGACAATGGACGCACAAATAGGGTCAGTAGTCAGCGGATCTCACCATCTGTTGAGCCTACTACGCAGACTTATTCCATTTATTCCCAAAGAAGACGTAGCAGTCGTGGTGGGAACAATTGTGAACTCCAGACTGGACTATGCAAACGCCCTTTACCTCGGACTCCCAAAGTACCAAATCGCTCGTCTGCAAGTCGTACAGAATACGGCCGCCAGACTGGTGACTGGGAAAAAAACATGGGAATCAATCTCACCTTCGTTGAGAAACCTTCACTGGTTGCCAGTAAAGGACAGAATTGCATTTAAAGCACTCTGTCTGACGCATAAGTGCATCCATGGGAAGGCTCCGCAATATCTTTGCGACAAGATAGAACCCTATAATTCCAATCGCGTTCTGCGATCTACCGACCAAAGTCTGGTCAAGGTACCCAAAGCAAGATACAAGTCGAAAGGAGAAAGAAGGTTTGCTTTCCAGGGTCCTAGACTATGGAATGCTTTACCAACCAGCATTCGGTTGGAGGAAAACCACCTGGCCTTCAGAAGACAGATCAAAACTCTGCTCTTTTGATGTCAAGAGACAGGAACAACAAGCGCCCAGAGGCGATTCAGTTCGCATGTGCCGCGCTATATAAGTCTTTCATTCATTCATTCATTCAGCAATAACTTTTGTAATAGCAAAGTAATATTTTTCTTAGGACAAAAAAAAATAATTGTTTTATTGCTGATACTGCCTTCTTTTTATTTTTATGCAATCCATAGACAAAACAATAGCCAAACTTAGGCTTGAGGGAGAGGGGGGAGATATATATTTTATTTATATAGACAAACTTAACCACTTGCCCACCAGGCACTTCCACCCCCGTTCCTGCCGAGATCAATTTTCAGCGCTGTCACACTTTGAATGACAATTACACGGTCATACAACATTGTACCCAAACAACATTTTTATCATTTTGTTTCCACAAATAGAGCTTTATTTGGGTGGTATTTGAACACCACTGGGATTTTTTTTTTTGATAAACAAATAAAAAAGGCTGAAAATTTTGAAAAGTAATTTTTCTCCTTCACTGATGGGCGCTGATGAGGCTGCACTGATGGACACTGATAAGGTGGCACTGATGGGCAATGGTGAGATGGCACTGATGATGAGGCACTAATATGCAGCACTGGTGGGCACTGATAGGCGAAACTGATGGGCACTGATAGGTGGTACTGATATGCAGCACCGATGGGCATTGATAGACGACCCTGATGGGCACTGATGGACACATGTGGCACTAAAAGGTGGCACTGATGAGCACAGATAGATGGTTCTGATAGGCAGCACTGATGAGGAGGCACTGGCAGGCTTTATTGCTGGGCTCTGTTTGGAATTTACAATGGGCACTGATTTGGCAACCGCCCCGCTGAGGAAGTTGATATTCCCGCCCCGCTGAGGAAGTTGATATAACCCCGCCCCGCTGAGGAAGTTGATATAACGTAACGCGTCCGGTGGTTTAGGAGCCTGAAACATCACGTCGCTCATCTGCTGTTCATTCCTAAAGATTGTTACTTCATGCCGTTTTTTGTCTGGCCAAATGTGAGTAGCCTGACTTTTGCTTCTTTTAAAGAATAAATCTACACATTGCAACAGTGAGCACTTAGTCTGTGATTATCTCTTTACATGCACCTGTCCTTTGCGGTTTGGTTGTCTTATGAGGATCTAATACATCAGCCTGGTTCCTGTTCATGACCTGCCTATTTGATTTGCTTTATTGACCATCTGTTAACTCAGTGGTCCATATATGAAGGTGAGAGTAGCCATCTACAACGGTGGAGGGATCACTTCAAAATTTTGGTGGATTGTCACATGGTGGAGATTTATTTTCATTTAATTCACTCATCTTCTGACACTTATGGACTTTTGGACTGTTTGTTTGAATTGTATTTAATTTTTAATATATTTTTTTTTTTTTTTTTTTTTCATTTCTTCTGCATATTCATATTCACACTTATGGTATTGGTGTTTGAGTATACCAGTATCATTTATATATTTGAGTTTTGCGCTGCACTTTTTCTATTTTATTTTTTACTTGTTTAGGATTTTTGCGAATTTCCCTTAGTGTTCAGCTGGCATTACCAGTGATCTGAACCCTGGGGGTCTGTATCACATAAATACACTTTAATATCATCATTTTTTGATCTATATATTTGCGCTGATTGCACCCTGTTTTTTATATAAACTTAACCACTTGCCCACCAGGCACTTCCACCCCCGTTCCTGCCGAGATCAATTTTCAGCGCTGTCACACTTTGAATGACAATTACACGGTCATACAACATTGTACCCAAACAACATTTTTATCATTTTGTTTCCACAAATAGAGCTTTATTTGGGTGGTATTTGAACACCACTGGGATTTTTTTTTTTTGATAAACAAATAAAAAAGGCTGAAAATTTTGAAAAGTAATTTTTCTCCTTCACTGATGGGCGCTGATGAGGCTGCACTGATGGACACTGATAAGGTGGCACTGATGGGCAATGGTGAGATGGCACTGATGATGAGGCACTAATATGCAGCACTGGTGGGCACTGATAGGCGAAACTGATGGGCACTGATAGGTGGTACTGATATGCAGCACCGATGGGCATTGATAGACGACCCTGATGGGCACTGATGGACACATGTGGCACTAAAAGGTGGCACTGATGAGCACAGATAGATGGTTCTGATAGGCAGCACTGATGAGGAGGCACTGGCAGGCTTTATTGCTGGGCTCTGTTTGGAATTTACAATGGGCACTGATTTGGCAACCCTGGTGTCATGGGTGGGCATGCCTGGTGGTCCATGATCAGCTTTCAACTCTATTGGTCCTTTGTAAATGGCCAATTGGGGTGGCCCTGCCTGGGAGAGTCTTTTGCTGGATACACCTGACGCAAGAGTGACAGTAACTTTCCATTTCCATTCTCATGTGCGGCCAGTAGAATCAGTCCCTGACTAGTTTGAAAGTTCTATCTGGGCCTAAATGACCATGGTCGTCACGAAGGGCAGTTAACACAGTAAAGCAATGTTTCTCTGGAAGGAACAGCTGGCTTACACTTTCTGCCTCTTCTTAGGAACCTCTTCGATATAGGATCCCCTCTTCTATTTTGATTCGTTGGCATTCTCTGTGAATCACCTTGGCGATCTCAATGGGACTATTCGTATTCGAGGTACTTTAGTCGATAGTGACTTCCCTTTTAGATCTCCTAGCGAATCTTCCCGCTGATCTCTCCCCATGTCCCCTTTAGTCAGTTCAGGCAATTCTTTGTTGCGTACTTGGGTCAGGTTACAGTAGTTTTGTGGTACTCCCGTAGGGGTGACTCCCACAGATTCAGCCCCTATGGCCCCATGTGTTTATATTCCACTCCTTGGCAGACTGCTTGTACTCCTTTGGGGGGTAAGTGAACCCAACTTCTCTTATCATTCTGTGTGAAGTGTGGTTTTGGGGAAAGCATGTCGGCATCTCTTTTTCCCAGATGTGCCTCTTTTATTCATCAACCATATGAGTTGCTGAATGTTGTACCTTCATTAAATGTAACCATATTGCTGCACTTAGAGGCGCCTCTCTTCTCTTCTATACTCTGGAGCTCCTGCTGGATTTTGCTTCTAATCCCCTTGTGGAGACTTCCATTTGTGGATGGACGTTTTATGGTTACACGACCTATCACATTATTATAATCTTTTTCTATGGACTATAAACTGAAGGACGTATGAATAAATGGTTGTGGAACAAATCATCTGAGTTTCCATTATTTCTTATGGGGAAAATTTTCTTCAATATACGAGTGCTTTGGATTACAAGCATGCTTCCGGGACGAATTATGCTCACAATTACTTATAGACCCCTCTTCTTCTTCCTCTTCTTCTTCTTCTTCTTCTTCTTCTTCTTCTTCTTCTTCTTCTTCTTCTTTTCATTCCTAAAAAATTGAATATTTGATGACCAGCTCCCGCCTACAGTATGATCCCACTTGGCGTGGGCGGTAACAGGATAACAAACTTCAGATATTGTACCTTTAAAGTTATTATTACTTCTGGTTATTCATCCCTCATTTTTTGTTATTATCTGTTCTATGCAATATGATAAGCAATACCAATTAATTGTATTCATCTATATTGGAATGTATTTTGTCAAAAATAATACAAATTTAAAGTTTAAAAAAATAAAGAAAATCACTTTTTATAATGGTAGTTATAAAATAATAATAATAATAATAATGATATTTGTATTATTATTATTTTATTTGTTTGTATGCATCTTATTACTATTAACCTAAACTGGATTGCTCAATGAATAGTTAAAGTGAAGAGACATAATACGACTTGTATGAGGAGAGTTTGTATTGGAAAGCAGATGGTGATCGGTAAATTCAGCGTCTGTTTTCTGGGGGAATCCGGCAGAAACTTTCATCCAATAAAATCTCAGGTTTGTTCTTTGGTGACTTAGTTGTTCTATTCTGAATGGAGCGGTCCCACCCCTGTAATCATGTGTCGTCTTGTGGACGTCTCTGGTGATCGCTCAGCTCAGGTGTCAGTAGTCCCGGGAGAACGGCACACAGAAGGTTTAGAATCCTCTAAAAATGAAGAATGATGTCACCGGCTTTACTATTCTCTACAATCTGATGCAATGTGTGAGATATTGTTTTCTCTCAGTCCTCATATGGCGATCAGCCTCCAGAATATGACCTATCAGGGGAATCCAACACAACAGTGATAGTAAAAGATATTACTGTATAAGACACAAGAAATACAAAATTCTAAATGTGTCGCTAAACTTTCATCCAATAGAAGAATCTCCGGCTGTTCTCTGAAGTAGATGTTTAATAATGTTTTACTAAAGAAATACTTTCCTGTATGAGCAATGCCGAGAGAAATAAAAGTTATACAATTTAGTAATTTCTTATGCTAGATATTCAGTATATATTACATTTAATATTCAGATGCAAGTATACAAATTAATGTAATTGTTATTAGCATTTAAAATATTAAGAAAATATATAGGATAATTAAAGATGAAATGTACTGTTCAATAAAATATCAATAATAATTATAATAAATACTTTAAATAATGGACTTATGATTTGTGAAGAAAGGTTATATAATACATACTGTATGGATGTTGTTCCAATGAAATGCAACTACAGGTCCAAATTTAGGGCCGGATTCCCGTACAGCCGCGTAAAATTGTGCGGGCGTAACGTATCTGATTTACGTTACGCCTCCGCAACTTACACGG
Organism: Rana temporaria; assembly: GCF_905171775.1. Lineage (NCBI taxonomy): Eukaryota > Metazoa > Chordata > Amphibia > Anura > Ranidae > Rana > Rana temporaria. The sequence continues at coordinate 677,346,030 of NC_053489.1, read as the reverse complement.
GCAAGTGCTATATTCTCAAAGCACTTGCTCCGTAAGTTGCGGCGGCGTAGCGTAAATCGTCCGGCGTTAGCCCGCCTAATTCAAATTTGGATCAGGGGGGCGTGTTTTATGTAAAACTACTGTGACCCGACGTGATTGACGTTTTTTCGGAACGGCGCATGCGCCGTCCGTGGAATTTCCCAGTGTGCATTGCTCCAACGTACGCCGCAAGGACGTCATTGGTTTCGACGTGAACGTAAATGAAGTCCAGCGCCATTCACGGACGACTTACACAAACAACGTAACTTTTTCTGATTTTGACGCGGGAACAACGGCCATACTTAACATTGTTACGCCGCACTTATGCCTCATATAGCAGGGGCAACTGTACGCCGGGAAAAGCCTAACGTAAACATCGTAACTTTACTGCGTCGGCCGCGCGTACGTTCGGGAATTCGCGTATCTAGCTAATTTGCATACTCGATGTGGAATTCGACAGAAGCGCCACCTAGCGGTAAAAAAAAATGCAGTTAAAATCCGACGGCGTAAGAGACTTACGCCTGTCGGATCTAATGGATATCTATGCGTAACTGATTCTAAGAATCAGGCGCATAGATACGACGGGTCGGATTCGGACTTACGACTGCGTACATGGCGCTGCGCCGTCGTAAGTCCTTTCAGAATCTGGCCCTTAATGCTTTTATCTTTGTAACCACTTCAGCTCATACACTTGTACACCACCTATAAACCATTTACATTTCATTACGAGCCTAGTGATGCAGCAATAACTTTTGTAATAGCAAAGTAATATTTTTCTTAGGACAAAAAAAAATAATTGTTTTATTGCTGATACTGCCTTCTTATTATTTTTATGCAATCCATAGACAAAACAATAGCCAAACTTAGGCTTGAGGGAGAGGGGGGAGATAGGGGAATTGATATAGACAAACTTAACCACTTGCCCACCAGGCACTTCCACCCCCTTCCTGCCCAGATCAATTTTCAGCGATGTCACACTTTGAATGACAATTACACGGTCATACAACATTGTACCCAAACAACATTTTTTTCATTTTGTTTCCACAAATAGAGCTTTATTTTGGTGGTATTTGAACACCACTGGGATTTTTTTTTGCTAAACAAATAAAAAAGACTGAAAATTTTGAAAAGTAATTTTTCTCCTTCACTGATGGGCGCTGATGAGGCTGAACTGATGGACACTGATAAGGTGGCACTGATGGGCAATGGTGAGATGGCACTGATGGGCACTGATGATGAGGCACTAATATGCAGCACTGGTGGGCACTGATAGGCGAAACTGATGGGCACTGATAGGTGGCAATGATATGCAGCACCGATGGGCATTGATAGACGACCCTGATGGGCACTGATGGACACAGGTGGCACTAAAAGGTGGCACTGATGAGCACAGATAGATGGCTCTGATAGGCAGCACTGATGAGGAGGCACTGGCAGGCTTTATTGCTGGGCTCTGTTTGGAATCTACAATGGGCACTGATTTGGCAACCCTGGTGTCATGGGTGGGCATGCCTGGTGGTCCTGGGTGGGCATCCATGATCAGCATACAACTCTATTGGTCCTTTGTAAATGGCCAATTGGGGTGAACCTGCCTGGGAGAGTCTTTTGCTGGATACACCTGACACAAGAGTGACAGTAACTTTCCATTTCCGTTCTCATGTACGGCCAGTAGAATCAGTCCCTGACTAGTTTGAAAGTTCTATCTGGGCCTAAATGACCATGGTCGTCACGAAGGGCAGTTAACACAGTAAAGCAATGTTTCTCTGGAAGGAACAGCTGGCTTACACTTTCTGCCTCTTCTTAGGGACCTCTTCGATATAGGATCCCCTCTTCTATTTTCATTTGTTGGCATTCTCTGTGAATCACCTTGGCGATCTCAATGGGACTATTCGTATTCGAGGTACTTTAGTCGATAGTGACTTCCCTTTTCGATCTCCTAGCGAATCTTCCCGCTGATCTCTCCCCATGTCCCCTTTAGTCAGTTCAGGCAATTCTTTGTTGCGTACTTGGGTCAGGTTACAGTAGTTTTGTGGTACTCCCGTAGGGGTGACTCCCGCAGATTCAGCCCCTATGGCCCCATGTGTTTATATTCCACTCCTTGGCAGACTGCTTGTACTCCTTTGGGGGGGTAAGTGAACCCAACTTCTCTGATCATTCTGTGTGAAGTGTGGTTTTGGGGAAAGCATGTCGGCATCTCTTTTTCCCAGATGTGCCTCTTTTATTCATCAACCATATGAGTTGCTGAATGTTGTACCTTCATTAAATGTAACCATATTGCTGCACTTAGAGGCGCCTCTCTTCTCTTCTATACTCTGGAGCTCCTGCTGGATTTTGCTTCTAATCCCCTTGTGGAGACTTCCATTTGTGGATGGACGTTTTATGGTTACACGACCTATCACATTATTATAATCTTTTTCTATGGACTATAAACTGAAGGACGTATGAATAAATGGTTGTGGAACAAATCATCTGAGTTTCCATTATTTCTTATGGGGAAAATTTTCTTCAATATACGAGTGCTTTGGATTACAAGCATGCTTCCGGGACGAATTATGCTCACAATTACTTATAGACCCCTCTTCTTCTTCTTCTTCTTCTTCTTCTTCTTCTTCTTCTTCTTCTTCTTCTTCTTCTTCTTCTTCTTCTTCTTCTTCTTCTTTTCATTCCTAAAAAATTGAATATTTGATGACCAGCTCCCGCCTACAGTATGATCCCACTTGGCGTGGGCGGTAACAGGATAACAAACTTCAGATATTGTACCTTTAAAGTTATTATTACTTCTGGTTATTCATCCCTCATTTTTTGTTATTATCTGTTCTATGCAATATGATAAGCAATACCAATTAATTGTATTCATCTATATTGGAATGTATTTTGTCAAAAATAATACAAATTTAAAGTTTAAAAAAATAAAGAAAATCACTTTTTATAATGGTAGTTATAAAATAATAATAAAAATAATAATAATAATGATATTTGTAATATTATTATTTTATTTATTTGTATGTATCGTAATACTATTAACCTAAACTGGATTTCTCAATGAATAGTTAAAGTGAAGAGACACAATACGTCTTGTATGATGAGAGTTTGTATTGGAAAGCAGATGGTGATCGGTAAATTCAGCGTCTGTTTCCTGGGGGAATCCGGCAGAAACTTTCATCCAATAAAATCTCAGGTTTGTTCTTTGGTGACTTAGTTCTTCTATTCTGAATGGAGCGGTCCCACCCCTGTAATCATGTGTCGTCTTGTGGACGTCTCTGGTGATCGCTCAGCTCAGGTGTCAGTAGTCCCGGGAGAACGGCACACAGAAGGTTTAGAATCCTCTAAAAATGAAGAATGATGTCACCGGCTTTACTATTCTCTACAATCTGATGCAATGTGTGAGATATTGTTTTCTCTCAGTCCTCATATGGCGATCAGCCTCCAGAATATGACCTATCAGGGGAATCCAACACAACAGTGATAGTAAAAGATTTTACTGTATAAGACACAAGAAATACAAAATTCTAAATGTGTCTCTAAACTTTCATCCAATAGAAGAATCTCCGGCTGTTCTCTGAAGTAGATGTTTAATAATGTTTTACTAAAGAACTACTTTCCTGTATGAGCAATGCCGAGAGAAATAAAAGTTATACAATTTAGTAATTTCTTATGCTAGATATTCAGTATATATTACATTTAATATTCAGATGCAAGTATACAAATTAATGTAATTGTTATTAGCATTTAAAATATTAAGAAAATATATAGGATAATTAAAGATGAAATGTACTGTTCAATAAAATATCAATAATAATTATAATAAATACTTTAAATAATGGACTTATGATTTGTGAAGAAAGGTTATATAATACATACTGTATGGATGTTGTTCCAATGAAATGCAACTACAGGTCCAAATTTAGGGCCGGATTAATGTACAGCCGCGTAAAATTGTGCGGGCGTAATGTATCTGATTTACGTTATGCCTCCGCAACTTACACGAGCAAGTGCTGTATTCTCAAAGCACTTGCTCCGTAAGTTGCGGCGGCGTAGCGTAAATCGGCCGGCGTAAGCCTGCCTAATTCAAATTTGGATCGGGGGGCGTGTTTTATGTAAAACTACTGTGACCCGACGTGATTGACGTTTTTGCGGAACGGTGCATGCGCCGTCCGTGGAATTTTCCAGTGTGCATTGCTCCAACGTACGCCGCAAGGACGTCATTGGTTTCGACGTGAACGTAAATGAAGTCCAGCGCCATTCACGGACGACTTACACAAACAACGTAACTTTTTCAGATTTTGACGCAGGAACAACGGCCATACTTAACATTGTTACGCCGCACTTATGCCTCATATAGCAGGAGCAACTATAAGCCGGGAAAAGCCTAAGGTAAACGTTGTAACTTTACTGCGTCGGCCGCGCGTACGTTCGGGAATTCGCGCATCTAGCTAATTTGCATACTCGACGCGGAATTAGACGGAAGCGCCACCTAGCTTTAAAAAAAAAATGCAGTTAAGATCTGACGGCGTAAGAGACTTACGCCTGTCGGATCTAATGGATATCTATGCGTAACTGATTCTAAGAATCAGGCGCATAGATACGACGGGTCGGATTCGGACTTACATGGACGTACATGGCGCTGCGCCCTTGTAAGTCCTTTCAGAGTCTGGCCCTTAATGCTTTTATCTTTGTAACCACTTCAGCTCATACATATAGACAAACTTAACCACTTGCCCACCGGGCACTTCCTCCCCCTTCCTGCCCAGACCAATTTTCAGCGCTGTCACACTTTGAATGACAATTACGCGGTCATACAACCTTGTACCCAAACAACATTTTTATCATTTTGTTTTCACAAATAGAGCTTTCTTTTGGTGGTATTTGAACACCACTGGGATTTTTTTTTTTTTTTTTGCTAAACAAAGAAAAAAGACAGAAAATTTTGAAAAGTAATTTTTCTCCTTCACCGTTGGGCGCTGATGAGGCTGCATTGATGGACACTGATAATGTGGCACTGATGGGCAATGTTGAAATGGCACTGATGGGCACTGATGATGAGGCACTAATATGCAGCACTGGTGGGCACTGATAGGCGAAACTGATGGGCACTGATAGGTGGCACTGATATGCAGCACCGATGGGCATTGATATATGACCCTGATGGGCACTAAAAGGTGGCACTGATGAGTGCAGATAGATGGCTCGGATAGGCAGCACTGATGAGGAGGCACTCTGCAGGCTTTATTGCTGGGCTCTGTTTGAAATCTACAATGGGCACTGATTTGGCAACCCTGGTGTCATGGGTGGGCATGCCTGGTGGTCCTGGGTGGGCATCCATGATCAGCATCCAACTCTATTGGTCCTTTGTAAATGGCCAATTGGGGTTGCCCTGCCTGGGAGAGTCTTTTGCTGGATACACCTGACGCAAGAGTGACAGTAACTTTCCATTTCCGTTCTCATGTACGGCCAGTAGAATCAGTCCCTGACTAGTTTGAAAGTTTTATCTGGGCCTAAATGACCATGGTCGTCACGAAGGGCAGTTAACACAGTAAAGCGATGCTTGAAAGGAACAGCTGGCTTACACTTTCTGCCTCTTCTTAGGGACCTCGATATAGAATCCCCTCTTCCATTTTCATTCGTTGGCATTCTCTGTGAATCACCTTGGCGCCCTCAATGGGACTATTCGTATTCGAGGTACTTTAGTTGATAGTGACTTCCCTTTTAGATCTCCTAGCAAATCTTCCCGCTGATCTCTCCCCATGTCCTCTTTAGTCAGTTCAGGCAATTCTTTGTTGCGTACTCGGGTCAAGTTACAGTAGTTTTGTGATACTCCCGTAGGGGTGACTCCCGCAGATTCAGCCCCTATGGCCCCATGTGTTTATATTCCACTCCTTGGCCGACTTCTTGTATGCCTTTGGGGGGTAAGTGAACCCAACTTTTCTGATCATTCTGTGTGAAGTGTGATTTTGGGGAAAGCGTGTCAGCATCTCTATTTCCTACTCCTGGCCGATATTTCAAACTGAATTGGAACTCCGATAAAGTGGCTAACCACCGATGCCCAGTGGCTTCCGACTTAGCGGAGGACAACACGTAGGTCAGGGGGTTGTTATCAGTCTTCACCACAAAGGCGGCTCCATACAGGTAGTGTCAGAGTTAGTCCACTATGGCCCACTTGAGGGCCAAAAACTACAACTTGTGCACCGGATAATTCTTCTCAGGAGAAGTGAGGCTGTGGCTCACGTATGCTACTGGGGGAAGTTTCCCCTCTGATTCTTGGTACAGCACTCCCCCAATACCATCTCTACTGGCATCCACGTGTAATTCATAAGGCTTTGAGGAGTCAGCATAGGCCAACACCGGAGCTTTGACCAGACTCCCCTTCAACCTCTCAAAGGAGCTCTCACACTTTCCTGTGCACTGGTCCTGGATAGATTCCATAGGCTTCCTGCCTCCTCCTTTCTGGGTTTTCTGCTGTTCTCGAGAACAATTTGGGAGAAGTTCTTTATAAGCTGTCTCTAATAGAAGCAGAAGCCCAAAAACGACCTCAATTCAGTGACTGTGGTTGGGCAAGGCCAAGAAGTGACCGCCTCTAGCTTTTGGGGGTCAGTGGCTATCCCCTCTGCGCATACCACGTGTCCTAAGTAGGTGACAGAGGCCTGATAGAATTGGCACTTCTCCAATGACAGCTTCAACTCCTCTTCTTGTAATCGCTGGAAAACCTTTTACAATCGGGCCTCATGTTCTTCCAAAGTTCTGCCAAACATGATGATTTCATTAAGGTATACTAGTACTTCTACCAAGTTCATATCACCCACAGTATTCTCCATCAGTCGCTGTAACGTGGCAGGAGCCCCAGTCAGTCCCTGAGGCATCCAATCAAACTCTAAGAATCCCAATGGGCTAATAAAGGCTGTCTTCTCTCGGTCTTCTGGGTGCATAGGGATCTGGTAGTATCCACTCTTTAAGTCCAACACACTGAACCATTTGGCCCTGGATAAGCACTGCAAGGCTTCCTCTATGGGAGAGGGTCGTGTATTGATCTGGGATAGTCCTCCGATTCAAGGTTCGATAATCAATGCACATCCAGAGAGACACATTCTTCTTTCTCACAACCATTATGGGAAAAGCATAAGGGCTTCAGGACTCTTTAATCACTCCTGACCTTTTCAGCTCAGCCAGTTGTTCCCGAAGGTCTTCTAAATCACATAAAGGGACCCGCCTTGCCCTCTCCCAGAAAGGCTGAGCACTTTTGGCACAGCCCACATCAAAGTAATTTTTCGAGAACATTTTCTCCCACCGAGCTATTTGAGCTGTAATCCTTCCTTCCCAAGCAGGAGGGAGACTTGGGCAGTAGGCAGTGGCATTCCTTCCATCTCCCACTTGGGCTGTCTCATTCTACTACAGCGGGGTGGCAGCGCTCACTTTCCCAATCACCATTTGAGGCTTCAGACTGACTGAGTGACTAGTGACCTTCTGCACACTAATAGAAATTCGCCCCCCACTCCTTAGCAAAGCCAGAGTGGGTATAATCTCTGGAACTAGCTCTATCCCAGCTTTTTCTTCTGTGGGATCAGCTTCTACCAACACGTATGGACCCAGATGGTCCCAGAAAAACTTAATGGTGGCTTTGAGGCAGACTCTTTCCCCAGGCTGCAGCACCCTCTCGAGTGTCTAGTCGCCACAATCTTCCCACTCCTACGGTAGGTGCCTTCTTTTCCGGCAATACCCTCTGAAATGCTTGCCTCAACTGAGGATGGATTTTTCCAACAGGTGCACCCTCCAAGGCCAATGGAGTGAGTAGCCTTCTCACGAGATTGGTAATATTGCCTATCAGCAGGGAATTTTGGCCTGGCTCCAGGCGGTCAAAGACATATGACTGCTAATGTGTCGAAAGTCTCTGGCCTTCCAGCTAGAGCATAGTCAAAGGTTATCTTGATAGGTATGTAATTATTGTATGGGTACTTCTAAATTCCAATGCCCCAAATTTCTAGCTCGTCAAGTATGCACAAGGGGATATGTTTCAAGTACTTATGATAGAAGTCTTGATACAGCAACATTACTTGAGCTCCAGTATCCAACAGTGCTTGCATATAGAAGCCCACCATCTGGATTGATACTATAGGGAAAGGCCCCACTAAGTTCTTGGATAGGTTTAACCCAGGTGACTCTAAGGTATGAGCTCTAACAGGCCTCTTGGGAGGCAATGCTTGTGATTTTACGGCTTGTTTAGCAAGGTGTGCATTGATTTCCTGTCCCCTTCTCTCATTGTCCAGGGGTTTCAATTTTGGGTCGTGCTTGGGCACTGACGGGTACAAAAGAACTGATGCCTTACGTCCTCCTCTCTTGATTTTCTTCCAGTCTCCTGTCTTATCATTGGAGCACAGTCTTCTCTTGGGACACCCAACCAGCTCCCTCACGGAGGTCCTTTGAAGTTTCCCGCCGGCTTGGGAAAAAGTTGTTTCTGTAATTCCGCGTACACAAGATCGGAATTTCTGACAAGAAAAGTTTGATGTGAGCTTTTGGTCGGAAATTCCGACTGTGTTTAGGCCCCATCTGACTTTTTCTATCGGAATTTCCAACAGCAAAAATTTGAGAGCTGGTTCTTAAATTTTCCAACGGGAAATCGTCTGTATGCAATTCCGAAGCGCAAAAAAAGACGCATGCTCGGAATCAATTCGACGCATGCTCGGAATCATTGAACTTCATTTTTCTTGGTTCGTTGTAGTGTTGTACGCCACCATGTTCTTGACGGTCGAAATTGTGTGTGACCGTGTGTATGCAACACAAGTTTGAGCCAAAATTCTGTTGGAAAAAAATCCACGTGTGTAGACAGCATTTTAGGACTTCATTGAGGAGTTGAGGGCTGACACCATTTCTTGGGACACTTGGTTCAAAAATATCCTGCCTCTCCACATCCATAATATCTCCTTTCTTGCTCTCTGGTCCACTTACATGAGTCCCTCGCTCCTGAACTTTTGCTTGGGTCTCCATCACTCTCATCAGTGCATGGTAAATCTGAGTCTGAGCCACCTGTTGGCCCTAATTCTGCAACTGGTTTATGGATGTCAGGGGGAGTTAATCCCTTCGGTTCAGATTCATTTCCACTGTCATCATTGGAAAACTCTATTTCTACATGGACAGGGTGGGCCACAACGCTCTCTTTGTTCCCAGCAAATGGGTTCACATCTCTTGTTCATTGACTCGTTTCTTCCAACAGAGCCTCTTCCTCTCGAACCTCCCTTATTAACTCTGGATAGGTTGGTACCACCTGGGTTGTCTTTAGTAACAACTTCAACACAACACAATAGTATTCATAACAAACGCTGCACACGTGTAGAATTGGCGGGAATCCAAGTCGGATCTCCCGTCGCTTCTATGACGGCTTTGTCTCTATCGCGGCAAGCCAGCTCGGCGCTGGCTCCCGCGATGGGGCTCGTAGGTGCTCAATCTCGCAGAGAAAGGGAGCGAGATTGACACAATATCGCGTGCACCTACTGTATTTTGTGCGTGTACTCGAGAGAGGAGCCGGACTGCAGGAGTTGGAAGTAGGCAGGCCTCCCCCAGAGGCAATCTGCCACCTTTCTCCATGCCCCGGGTGGCAATATCGGGTGCGTGAGGGGGTCCTCCCACATAGCCCGCCCTACCTGCTCCGCTTTGAAGCCCAACGGGGCAGAGGGACTCCCTATAAGGGAGTGAGAGGATCAAGCCCGCTCAACCAGCCCCGTTAGTCCTTCGCCTCTCTTTTTAGAGACCGCGTGGTCAAAGTGCGTGCATGTTAACCCAATTTCGAGTGCGTGTAAGTGTGGTGGTTTTTGTGGGAGGGGGGTGGGCGTACTAAGCGCAGGCTTACCTCGCATAGCACACCCACCGGGAGCCGGACTGAAACCACCAAACTCAATTCACATGTAGCCGAGACCGGGATCCGAACCCCTAGCTGCAGAGGTGAATGGCTTGTCAGCGCAGTGCCAATCGCGTTGAGCCACCGCAGCTCCAAATCAACAGTTTAGCCTCCTGACTTCCACACTTGCCATCTGGCTGTTTCAGGCCTTTAGCCTAGGCCCCAGTTCTGTTCCTCAGAACAAACAGTGTCCCAGAGTTAAGCACACACCTAGCTTACTCCTATCAGCGACTTGCTGCTCATTTGGGAATTCACCTGATTCCTAGGACAGACTTCCTGTCTGTGGGTGGGGCCCTGAGCTATGTCAGGTCAGAAGTAAATAGCTGAACACACAGCTGTGCAATTAGTGTGTCTTTCTCTCCAAAATATGGCGTAACCCAGCAATCTTTCCCATAGCACAGAGTCCCACCCTCACAACATGTATGTACACTATACTTATTTGGCTACTTGAGAAAGGTGTAATCTTGCCAGCCTAAGCTATCCTAACAAAAGAGCAGGTCTACTGAAAGTAATATATATATATATATATCTATATATATATATCTATATATATATATATATATATATATATATATATATATATATTTTCCTAGGAGTGATCACAAAAGAGTTCCACGTTTCAGGCCCCGTACACACGGCCGAGGAACTCGACGTGCAAAGCACGTCGAGTTCCTCGTCGAGTTTTGGGATGAAGCCGCCGAGGAGCTCGGCGGGCCGCCTTCTCCCATAGAACAACGAGAAAATAGAGAACATGTTCTCTATTTTCTCGTCGAGCTCCTCGGCGGCTCCATCGAGCCAAAACTGTACAGACGACAGAGTTTCTCGGTGAATTCTGCCGAGAAACTCTGTCGTGTGTACGGGGCCTCAGATTTGATTTTCTTCGCTAGCTAGTTGGAGCTCGTAAACTGTAATCCGTTTGGTTGTAGATAAATCAGTAGGTTCCTAGTGGTGAAGATCTAAGGCATCTGAGCACAGTGTTCAAGCAATGCAGAAAAGTGTTCTTGGGATAAAGATATCTGTGCCCAGTGTTCGGTAATAGTAACAATTAATAAATAAAAGGTTGAGCAATTTTCCCTCTCACCAACGACCAAATCGATCCGAGGCCTTCCGGACAGGAACACTGTAGCAGCACTCAAGGAAGCAGATCCACTGTCTCGGTCTTCCGAAGTGAAACTTTCCCACACACCCACACCGATGGGCAGGCGATCGAGTGATATTAGCGGCAGGATGTTATTAGGGATGGGCCGAATACCCCCAGTTCGGTTCTCACCAGAACACACGAGCAGGCAAAAAGTTCTAGAGAACATGCAAACCCTAATAAAGTCTATGCGACACAAACATGAAAAATAAAAAGCGCTAATTTCAAAGGCTTATATGCAAGTTATTGCCATAAAAAGTGTATGGGGACCTGGGTACTGCCATGTATCAATGCAAGCCTGGTATGGATTTTAGGGGAACTTTTAAAAAAAAGTAGGCTAACTTGTCTGTAATTCCTAGGGATGTATTTTGGGCCCTTTTTAAATATAAGTGCTACATTGGCTTTTCTCCAATCAGCTGTTACCATTTCAGTCAGTAGACTGTCAGTAAAAATTAGGAACAATGGTCTGGCAAATACTTGACTGAGTTCCCTAAGTACCCTCAGGTGCAAGCCACCTGGTCCCGGTGATTTATAAATGTTAAGTTTCCCAAGCCTGTTAACCATGGGGGTGCTTCCTGTGATGTGTCATGAGGATAAACACTACAGTTTTCGTTACTGAAGCCCCCAATCAGATGCTAAGCAAGAAATACTCAGTATCAGGTGATGCTGGGAAGGCAGGAGTGAGGCCTGGTGAGGCAGGGGGGAATGAGTAGGCAGGAAAGGGCGGGGGGGCCAAATCCCAACAGTCCAGGTAGGCAGTTATAAGGAAGGTTAGCCTGGTTGAGTCGAGAAATTTTAAGTAATTTGGGTCGGGAATAGTTTCGGATGCTAGACATTTCTTCATGGAGCAATATAAGGGTCATATGGCCTTTGACTTCTTGTATGGATGCTGTGGGCTTCTTCCAGGACTTGACTATTGCCTTTTTAGCTGCCAAGAAAGGCAAGATGGCCAATCGGAATTGTGGAGCATGAAACCCTGAGATTGGGAAGTGCGGAAAGGCATATTTAGCCTCCTTAGGGATGATGAGATGAAATAGGGTATGAAGAAGCCTGAAAACTCTAGACCAAAAGGAGAGCAGTCTTGAACAGGACCATCATGTGTAGTACATCCCCACGCTGGCCACTACCTCAGAAACATCTGTCAGAGTAGTTTGAGTTCACCAAGGCTATTTAGGCTGGAACCTAGTGCAAGGGGCCTTCTCATGTTGTTTGCAGCTTATTTGGAGGGTTTAGGACAATCATAAGGGCCTGCTTGTTTTCTTTGAACTCCTGATTGTGAGCCTTGCAGTTATACCAAGTCAGTTGGCTCATTCTTTGTTACACTTCTAGGATGTAGGGAACCATAGGGACCCCAGTATTGGGCAGCTGGTTATCCCATTACCTTTTTAGTAGGGTCAAGGGGCCTCAAACCTCCCATAGAGCAGCTCAAATTGGGAGAAACCGGTTGATTCCTGGGGTGCCTCATGCTATGCGAAGAGAAGGTGGGGTAGATATCGCTCCCAAATCTGGCTTCTTGTCTATAATGGTACAATGCATGGCCTTCAGGGTCCTGTTAAAATGCCTACATAATGTGTTTATTTAGGGTGATAGGGGTAGTCCAGATAGCCCGCAACCCACAGGTTTTTAGGAATGACTGAAGTTCCTGTTGAAACTGCATCCCTTGTTTCAACAAGATTTCAGCTGGAAAGCCCACTCATTAACTAGGGCCTATTCAACATTGGGTGCTGTAATGCTGGAAACGGCCACCGCTTTGAGGTAACAGGTAGCATAATCTACAATGGTCAGGATGTAGCACTTTTTTGCTGGGCTAAGCTAAGGGCCCAAGGATGTCGATAGCTACCTGCATGAATGGCTTGTTAATAATAAGCTAGGGCTACAGTAGGACTCAATGGCCACTGGTCCTCCCACAAAGCTGACAGATATCCCAGGTGTGACAGTAGTGAGCCACCGATAGGGACTTCCCAGGCCAATAGATGCCCTAGCCTCTTCCCTGTTGATAGCTTGCCTGATACCCCGCCATAAGAATGTCATGGGCAAGGTACAAAATTTGGGTCTGAAATCACTGAGGCATCAGCTGTTTGGTAATGGTTTGTGTTTCACCCTCTGAAACTGTCTCTATGATTCAGTAAAACAAACTATTTTCCAGCACCTTTATTTCTTCTTCTTGACCAGTCAGCCATTCCCTTGTCCAGAAACTTGTCAGAGTGGGGTTAGAGGCTCCTTAAACTGGTCCCAATCTTTGGGTATCCCACTAGCAGCAAAAGCCAAGGAAGTGTCACTCATCACAGGTGGCAGAGTTCCATCTGCTGGTTAGGGGTCCCCGTCTCTCCTGGTGGCTTCCTGGTGACTGCTATATGTGACTGTTCCAACAAAATGGCACCAGATGTCACCCACGCCTTTTCCAAGGAGTTCACTCACTGATAGTGACGCTTACCCCGACTTGTTCATTCCCCGACTTGTTCGTTCCCCGACTTAGTTGGGGTAGGTGGTACACTTTGGTGGGGGTGGGTCAGCCATGCCCTATGACCTTTGACCTCTGGGAACCCGCCTTCTGACCTTTGACCTCTGGGGGAGGTCCCTGTTCCAATTCCTGAGTCCTAGCCATATTCTTCAATGGGAAACACTAACCCAGCCCATAACCCTAACCCTAAACCCTAACCCTAGCTGACCTTTGACCTATGAACTTTAACCCTAAGTGCATCTCCACTTAGTGACTCTCCCACCCTAAACCCCTACCTTTCCCAGATCCCGCTCGGTTTGTTGGAAAAAAACATAAGTGCATCTCCACTTAGTGACTCTCCCCACCCTAAGCCCCTACCTTTCCCAGAACCTGCTTGGTTTGTCGGAAAAAGGGGAGATTGTAGAGATTACCCTGGATAGTCCTCCCATCACTCTCACATTGCAGCGTTTAGGCCTCAGCCCATAATCCAGGTGGACAGTAGCCAACCAGGACTGGGATTGAGTGCACCAGGGCATACAACTTGTGGGTCCACAATAGTAAAGAAATGTCTTGAAATGTAATGGCCTTCTGTCCATCGGCAGTAACCTCTTGAACTTGTTTCCTTTGGGGTATCGAGGTAGTAACTGGACTGTCATTGAACCACTCTACCTGTCTGCCAACCACAAGTACCTGTTTGCTTAGCTCATTTTGTGCCTGTCCTGGCATTGTAGCCATGCACTATAGCATTGTTCATAAGTCCTGGGGGCAACTGAATACTGCTAGGCCTGCTTGCCTTATGGGAAAGGTAGCTGCTATAGGTGAACAACATATAAGATAGCTATAGTGCCTGATTACCTGCATTAGGGGTAAGCTTAACACTCAGGGTGCCTCAGTAGATTTCTTCTTCAGTTAGGGAAAAATCATGAAGGCCTCATGTGCTAAGGCTTTTGCTCCCTCCAGGGTATCTGGTTCACAATCTCGCACAACTGTCATAGTTCAGAAGGCCATTTTTTATGATTGCTTGGATAATTTCCTCATGGGGGGTTGCTTTCTCTCCATCCAGCCACTATGAAATGTGTTGTCTTGCCTACAGTCAAGCATGGTGGTGGGAGTGTCGTGGTCTGGTGCTGTATGAGTGCTGCTGGCACTGGGGAGCTACAGATCATTAAGGGGACCATGAATGCCAACATGTACTGTGACATACTGAAGCAGAGCATGATCCCCTCCCTTCAGAGACTGGGCCACAGGGCAGTATTCCAACATGATAACGACCCCAAACACACCTTCAGGATGACCACTGCCTTGCTAAAGAAGCTGAGGATAAAGGTGATGGACTGGCCAATAAGGATGAGCCGAACACCCCCCTGTTCGGTTCGCATCAGAACTTGCGAACACACCAAATGTTCGTGTGAACTTTAGAACCCCGTTAAAGTCTATGGGACTCAAACATTTGAAATCTAAAGTGTTAATTTTAAAGGCTAATATGCAAGTTATTGTCCTAAAAAGTGTTTGGGGACCTGGGTCCTGTCCCAGGAAACATGTATCAATGCAAAAAAAAGTTTTAAAAACGGCCGTTTTTTCAGGAGCAGTGAATTTAATAATGCTAAAAGTGAAACAATAAAAGTGTAATATTACTTTAAATTTCGTACCTGGGGGGGGGGTGTAAAGTCAGCATGTGAAATATCGCATGTTTCCCGTACATAGAACTGTCCCTGCACAAAGTGTAATTTCTGAAAGAAAAAAAGGCATTTAAAACCGGATTTGCGGCTCTAATGAATTGTCGGCTCTGGCAATTCAGAGATGATTCATTCATAAAAAGTAAAAATAAAAAAGCTGGGGGTCCCCCTAAATTCCATTAACAGGCCCTTCAGGTCTGATGTGGATATTAAGGGGAACCCCGCCGTCAATTTAAAAAAATAATTACGTGAGGTTCCCCCCAAATATCCATACCAGACCCTTCAGGTCTGGTGTGGATTTTAAGGGGAACTCCACCCCAAATTAAAAAAAAATGGCGTGGAGTTCCCCCAAAAATCCACACCAGACCCTTATCCGAGCACGTTAACCTGGCCGGCCGCAGAAAAGAGGGGGGGACAGAGTGTACTCCCCCCTCTCCTGAACCGCACCAGGCTACATGCCCTCAACATGGGGAGGATGTCATCCCCACAACCCTTGCCCAGTGGTTGTGGGGGTCTGCGGACGGGGGGCTTATCAGAATCTGGAAGACCCCTTTAACAAAGTGGGACCCCCAGATCCTGCTCCCCCCATGTGAATTGGTAATGGGGTACACTGTACCTCTACCATTTCACGAAGGAAGTGTAAATAGTTAAAAAAAAACACACAGACACCGTAGAAAAAAATCCTTTATTAATAAAAAATAAAATAAAAATCCAGCGATGTGAATCCACTCTCGGCCCGGCCCCCCGCTCCAACGTTGTCTTCTATCGAGCGACGGATGATCTCTCCAGCGACGGGTGATCAGCGGTCCAGTCCAGCGATGAGAAGATCCATCCGTCCAGAGCGCAGGAGGCAGCTCCTCTCTCCGCTGGACACAGCCCAGCGGAATGACGTGCTGGAGCTGTGACATTTCTTATATAGGGGAAGCGGCCACCTTTCACGTGACCCCGCCCCCCTGACGCACCCTTGTACGTCACTGGGAAAGCCTGGTATTTCCTGGTCTTTCCCAGTGATGTAGGAGGGTGCGTCAGAGGGGGCAGGGTCACGTGACGGGTGGCCGCTTCCCCTATATAAGAAATGTCACAGCTCCAGCGCGTCATTCCGCTGGGCTGTGTCCAGCGGAGAGAGGAGCTCACCTGCTGCGCTCTGGACGGATGGATCTTCTCATTGCTGGAGCGGACCGCTGATCACCCGTCGCTGGAGAGATCATCCGTTGCTGGATAGAAGACCACGTTGGAGCGGGGGCCGGGCCGAGAGTGGATTCACATCGCTGGATTATTATTTTTTTTTTTAATAAAGGATTTTTTTCTACGGTGTCTGTGTGTTTTTTTTAACTATTTACACTTCCTTTGTGAAATGGTAGAGGTACAGTGTACCCCATTACCAATTCACATAGGGGGGGGCAGGATCTGGGGGTCCCCTTTGTTAAAGTGGTCTTCCAGATTCTGATAAGCCCCCCACCCGCAGACCCCCACAACCACCAGGCAAGGGTTGTGGGGATGAGGCCCTTGTCCCCATCAACATGGGGACATCCTCCCCATGTTGAGGGCATGTGGCCTGGTGCGGTTCAGGAGAGGGGGGGGGCCGCACTCTGTCCCCCCTCTTTTCTGCGGCCGGCCAGGTTAACGTGCTCGGATAAGGGTCTGGTGTGGATTTTTGGGGGAACTCCACGCCATTTTTTAAAAAAATTTGGGGTGGAGTTCCCCTTAAAATCCACACCAGACCTGAAGGGTCTGGTATGGATATTTGGGGGGAACCCCACGTAATTTTTTTTTTAAATTGACGGCGGGGTTCCCCTTAATATCCATATCAGACCTGAAGGGCCTGTTAATGGAATTTGGGGGGACCCCCAGCTTTTTTATTTTTATTTTTTATGAATGAATCATCTCTGTAATTGCCAGAGCTGACAATTCATTAGAGCCGCAAAGCCGGTTTTAAATGCCTTTTTTTCTTTCAGAAATTACACTTTGTGCAGGGACAGTTCTATGTACGGGAAACATGCGATATTTCACATGCTGACTTTACACCCCCCCAGGTATGAAATTTAAAGTAATATTACACTTTTATTGTTTCACTTTTAGCATTATTAAATTCACTGCTCCTGAAAAAACGTCCGTTTTTAAAACTTTTTTTGCATTGATACATGTTTCCTGGGACAGTACCCAGGTCCCCAAACACTTTTTAGGGCAATAAATTGCATATTAGTCTTTAAAATTAACACTTTAGATTTCTCCCATAGACTTTAACAGGGTGTTCCGCGGCTTTTCGAATTTGCCGCGAACACCCCTAATTGTTCGTTGTTCGCCGAACAGGCGAACAGGCAATATTCGAGTCGAACATGAAGCTCATCCCTACTGGCCAAGCATGTCTCCAGATCTAAACCCTATTGAGCATCTGTGGGACATCCTCAAGTGGAAGGTGGAGGAGTGCAAGGTCTATAACATCCACCAGCTCTGTGATATTGTCATGGAGGAGTGGAAGAGGACTCCAGTGGCAACCAGTGAAGATCAGGTGAACTCGAAGGTTAAGGCAGTACTGGAAAATAATGGTGGCCACACAAAATATTGACACTTTGGGTCCAATTTGAATATTTTCACTTAGGGGTGTACTCACTTTTGTTGCCAGCAGTTTAGACATTAATGGCTGTGTGTTGAGTGATTTTGAGGGGACAGTAAGAGCCGGTTCACACTGGGGCGACTTGCGATCCGACTTCATGTCGCCTCAAGTCGTCCCAAGTCGCGCTGTATAGAAAAACAATGGAAGTGAATGGGAGCGGTGTTAATACACACGACTCAAGGCGATCCGACTTCAGAAAAGGTTCCTGTACTACTTCAATCCGGCTTGTAGGCGATTTGTACCCATTGATTTCAATGGAAGTCGCCTCAGAAGTCGGATCACTGTCTTATCTGAAGCTACTTTCCAGGAAGATAACATACATTTCTCAGGCAAACTTCTCCTGCCCCCCTCCCTCCCCCTCCCTCTCCCAGAGCTGATTGTTGTTTTATTGGCCACTGGAAAGTCTCCTGTCCTGGAGACGACTTCAAGTTGTGTTGTAAATCGCCCCAAATCGCCCTGTGGTTCATGTTCAAGTCGTGTCGGAGTCGCCTCTGAAAGTCGTGCTGGAAGTCGTGTCGCCCTAGTGTGAACCGACTCTTAATGTACACTGTTATACAAGCTGTACACTCACTACACAACATTGTAGTAGTGTAATTTATTCAGTGTTGTCACATGAAAAGATAAAAGAAAATATTTACAAAAATGTGAGGGGTGTACTTACTTTAGTGAGATACTGTATATACATATATATATTTATTTTGAGAAGTATATCCTGAAAATGAATAAATACAATTCTGAATTACTGAATGTTTACTGAACATGAAGTATAAGAATAAACCAACTGTATTAGATCAGTTGCACTGCCTGATATAGATGTTATATTTACAGATTGATGTTACTATTTTTCCGTTCTTTGTTCTGTAGTGTAAGTCGGTCTCAGCCGATGTGTATAAAGTTCCGGGGATTGCGTCTACTTCTGAGCAGAGCTGCCGGTGACTGAGAGGATCTGCTGTGTGCCATGAAATGTTCTCCGGTCTTCTGTGTCTTTTATCTGCCGATAATCATCATTCCCATCACATCCTATGGAAAAGTACTGACCCGGAGATCAGCGTCTGCTTGTAGACTCGGAAGGACAAAGCCGTGGTTTGAGTATGAATATTACCAGAAGGGAGATGTCATGATTGGAGGATTAGTCTCTGCTCACTTGATCAGCGAATTCACTACAAAAATTACAGAAGTAAAAATTGGTTTGGACGGTTCTAAATCCTTTTCCTTTTCTGCCATGTAAGTCTCTTTCTCACCTCTCTCTGTATAATGCAAAAAAGATAAATAGAATGTTTTGTCTTCATTATCACTGTATTGTTTTTTGAAAATATACAAATTTAACAATTTAAAAATGTATCTGCTGATGAGGGTGTACAGTCTGTGTTTCTCCAATATACATTTAATACACGGGGCTTCCATAATATTGTGTCTTCAGGCCATGCTGGGATTTCTGATAAATAGTCATGTCCTTATAGACAGCTCCTGAAGATGGTTCCATCTCTTCCAGGAGAGAGGGAGGGGGAGGG
Organism: Rana temporaria; assembly: GCF_905171775.1. NCBI lineage: Eukaryota > Metazoa > Chordata > Amphibia > Anura > Ranidae > Rana > Rana temporaria. The sequence continues at coordinate 677,326,750 of NC_053489.1, read as the reverse complement.
GGGTATGCTGACTTTCTATAACTTGTGTTTAGACATGTACACAACAAAAAAAAATCGTATTTTTTTGTTCCGTTTCGTCTCGTTCCGTAGATTCGTACCGTAAATCGGCCGGAGATACGCCGTTGTATCTCTATCTGAATCCGGGACACTACGTCCCCCCCTAAAAAAAAAAAAAAAATCACTGTAAAAAAAAAATAGTAAAAAAAAATATCATCGAGTACTTGAAAAAAAGTATCGGTACTTGTACTCGGTCTCAAAAAAGTGGTATCGGGACAACCCTACTATAAACTATAAAAAAAATAAAAAATGATAGGTAATCTAAGTAAAGGCGCCCTCCTGACTACCCACCGTTGCGCTGGCTGGAAAAAAATGTCTGAAAGATTCTAGCCGCCGCTTTAGAGTTAAGTAATGTAAAAAATAAAACTAGTGACTGCACCCACTAGAAAGTGTCAGCAATATTTAGCAGCGCTTATGTGAATAAGTGTATATTCCTCTAAACAAGTAACCACAAATAATGAATACATAAATAAATGTAACTCATGTGAAAATAGATTTCATGACAGAAAATCCTTTAAAGCATTTCTTTCATGAAATCTATTTTCACATGAGTTACATTTATTTATGTATTCATTATTTGTGGTTACTTGTTTAGAGGAATATACACTTATTCACATAAGCGCTGCTAAATATTGCTGACACTTTCTAGTGGGTGCAGTCACTATTTTTTTTTTTTATAAAAAAAAAAATACTGAAATAAAAAAAAAAAAAAAGGTTTTTCTTAGTTTTTGTTATAAAATTTTGCAAATAATCATTCTTCATAAATGTAGGCCAAAATGTATTCTGCTAACTTTTTTTTTGGTAGAAAATAACATAAATCAGTGTATATTATTTAGTATTTGTGGAAGTTATAGGGCCAGATCCACAAAGAACTTACGGCGGCGTATCTATTGATACGCCGCGTAAGTTCTACGATGCGCTGTCGTATCTTTGTTTTGTATCCACAAAACAAGATACGCCTGAATGTGGGCTAGATCAGACTGACGTACGTCTTAGTACGCCGTTGGATCTTAGGTGCACATTTACGCTGGCCGCTAGGTGGCGCTTCCGTTGATTTCCACGTAGAGTATGCAAATTAGCTAGATACGCCGATTCTCAAACGTACGTCCGCCCGGCGCATTTCGGCGTAACGTTGCCCCTGGGTCTATGAGGAGTACGCAATGTTAGGTATGGACGTCGGGACAGCGTAAAATTTTTCGTCATTTGCGTAAAACCCCCACCGACGGCGCATGCGCCGTTAAAAAACAACGTCATTTACGTGGGGTCAAGATGAATTAACATAAAACACGCCCACATCTTAGTAATTTGAATTTCGCGCCCTTACGCCGACACATTTACACTACACCGCCGTAACTTACGGCGCAAATTCTTTCTGGATAAGGAACCTCCGCTCTAAGTTACGGCAGTGTAGCGTATCTGAGATACGCTACGCCTGCCTAAAGATAGGCAGTTCTTTGTGGATCTGGCCCATAGTGTTTACAAACTATGGTATATACAGTATATTTGAGAATTGATCAGTCCCATTGAAATGGCTACTTATATAATTTATTGACTGAAGCCTCGTACACACGCTCGGGTTTTCTCGGCAAGAAACAGCAAAAAAACTGCTGGCAGAGCTTTCTTGCCGAGTATACCGAGCGTGTGTACGAGGCTTTGAGGTTTCTCGTCAAGAAAACTGCCCAAAATCTAGACGAGAAAAATAGAAAACCTGCTCTCTATTTTCTCGTCGTGATTCTCTGCAGTGTTTTCCTGCCTAGAAACCCGAGCGTCTGTATACTTACCTGTCGCCGTGTAAGCATTGCGATTGCGCAATCGGCTCTTGTGCCCATTCATGTGAGTTTTTACATTGCGTGGCCAAAATCTTAGTAAATGTTAAGCAACGTGAGTGAGTGAGAAACTTATATAGCGCAACACATGCGAACTGAACCGCCTCTGGGCGCTTAGTATCCATTACCTGCTGTCCTTTTGCCTTCAGAAAAGATGGGTTTTGAGTTTTTTTCTGAAGGCCAGGTTATTCACCTCTATTCGAATGCTGGTTGGTACATGCAGTTGCATGAGTTGTAAGGGCGCACCTCTAATATTAGTGGAAATATGTACCTCACAGGGGCGGACTGACTATTCAGATACTCGGGCACTGCCCGAGGGCCCCATGCCACTAGGGGGGCCCATCAGGTTTGCCAGCCTCAGTAAAACCAGGGACAGTATGTAAAAATCTGTGTTTTTAAAAAAATCTCAAAATTATAGCAGCCACGCCTCTCCAGTACCTTTTCAGTGTGTGTATGTGTATTCTGTGTATGTACACTGTGTGTGTATATTGTGTGTCTGTGTGTGTATACTGTGTATGTATACTGTATGTGTGGCCTCATAATCTATTGCCTGGTTGGCCCATAATCTCCTATTGCCCGGGAGCCCCATAATCTCCTATTGCCCGGGGGCTCCATAATCTCCTATTGCCCGGGGTCCCCATAATCTATTGCCTGGGGGCCCCATGAGTTGTCAGTCAACCCCTCATGACTATTTTTTTAAGCTGGTTCACCTTTTATGTTTTTTTTTTTTTTTTTTAGGAGATTTGCACACAGGTCTCGTGAGCATGTTACATTGCCAACATGTGACATGTACCTTGTCAGAATTATGTAAAAAGACTCTCGCTCCTCTAGCTCCCTTTTTAAGGCCTAAAGCCTGGTACACACAATCAGATTTTCCGCGGACGAAGCCTCTGGCTTTTGTCTGAAGGGCGTTGGCCATGAACTTGTATTGCATACAAACGGGGGACAAGAGGCCCTTGTCCCCCTGAATAAGGGAACAAGGTGGTTGACTTTTGGGGTGCCCAAGTTCCTTCTGCCTCCAAGCATCCACCCCCTTTCATGGGCTGGCTTGGTGTGTGTTAGGCTAGAGGTTCGTTAGTGTTTGGGAGGGACACTATATTTCACATTGGGTTTCTCATTTAAAGCTTTAACAGACCCAAATGTCCTGGTATGTATGGGGGGGGGATGCCATTTTTTTTAACAGGTCAGTTCCCATAGACTGCAATGGTATTTATCATATAACTTTTGTCCATGTTAGGCTGTTTGTTTGCCCCCCCTGTACCTGGGGGGGGGGTGTTTATCCCATCTGTAAATTTGTAACATGCTGGATGATGTGCTTCATTTTGGACAGGGTGGGGTAGCTTATTTTGTGGTAGCTGCATTCGGGTTGGTCTGGGCACGCTCAGGGACTTTGAGGGGTGGGGGGGTTGTGCTTTTTGTGCGTGAACAGCACTTGGATGTTTCTGGGCATGCTCAGAGAGCGTGTTTTTTGGGTTAGTAACTTAAGGACATCCTTAACAGGTGTACCCACTTTGAAGTTCAGTCTCTACAATGGTTGAACTTGCATTTTGTGTGTTTCATGGGCAGTACATGTGTTTTCAATTGCCTCATTAGCACACAAACCTATGTTAAATAAAGCTTACAGATTGCATTCTTCACCTTGCCCTAAAAAAGAGGCCAGATTGCTTGGTGTGTGTGTGTGTCTGTGTGTGTGTCTGTGTCATCACGCCCCTCCAGGAAGTTGCTTGTACTGCTACTAATTTCTTCCCACCACCATGCTCCGCTCACTGTTCTCTGAGGAAGAGATGATCCTTATTTGCAAATTAACATATTTTTTTTTTGCATGGGGTGGTGTTTGTGTGGCATGGGCTGGTGTTTGTGTGGCATGGGGTGGTGTTTGTGTGGAATGGGGTGGTGTTTGTGTGGCATGGGGTGGTGTTTGTGTGGCATGGGCTGGTGTTTGTGTGGCATGGGGTGGTGTTTGTGTGGAATGGGGTGGTGTTTGTGTGGCATGGGGTGGTGTTTGTGTGGGTCATGTTTGTATGTCTTAAATGATTTGTCCTCAATACACACACCTACTTCCTGTGTACAGATTCACTTCTGGGCCAATGTATATTGCTTCCTCTCCCCAGCCTGTGTGCATGTGTATGTATGTATATATACTGTATATATATATATATATATATCTATAGATGTAGGTTCTTGTGTCCACCAGCAGAGAGAAGTTGGGTAGATGCAACACTCATAATTCTGGAGGCATAATAATGGTCCAGCACAGGGGTCTTCAAACTACGGCGCTCTAGTTGTTCGGGAACTAAAATTCCCATCATGCCTAGTCTTGTCTGCGAATGTCAGAGTTTTACAATGCCTTTATGGGACGTGTAGTTCCGCAACAGCTTGAGGACCTTAGTTTGAAGATTCCTGTTCATTCTAGCATGTCTTGAAAAAAGGTGTGTTCTCATGCGCCTTGTATAATGCCCATAAAATATTGTTTGGAAAATACAAGTGGGTCATTGCACATCTACATTCTAGAATGGCACGGCTGGGCAAATCAATGTATATATACGTTGACCCTTTAACCACTTAAGGACCGCCTCCTGCACATATACGTCGGCAGAATGGCACGGCTGGGCACATGCACGTACAGGTACGTGCTGTGCTATTGTCCAGCCGTGGGTCGCGAAGCTCCGTGACCAGGACCGCGGGACCCGCGGACTCGATCGCTGCTGGAGTCCCGCGCTCGGTCCCTGGAGCTGAAGAACGGGGAGAGCTGTATGTAAACACGGCTTCCCCGTTCTTCACTGTGGCGGCGTCATTGATCGTGTGTTCCCTTTTATAGGGATACATAATCGATGACATCACACCTACAGACACACCCCCTACAGTTGTAAACACACATGAGGTCACACATAACCCCATCAGCGCCCCCTGTGGTTAACTCCCAAACTGCAACTGTCATTTTCTCAATAAACAATGCATTTTAAATGCATTTTTTTGCTGTGAAAATGACAATGGTCCCAACAATGTGTCAAAATTGGCTGAAGTGTCCGCCATAATGTCGCAGTCACGAAAAAAAATCGCCGCCATAAGTAATAAAAAAAAAAAAATTGTAAAAAAAACAATAAAACTATCCCCTATTTTGTAAACGCTATAAATTTTGCGCAAACCAATCGATAAACGCTTATTGCGATTTTTTTACCAAAAATATATAGAAGAATACGTATCGGCCTAAACTGAGGAAAAAATATGTTTTTTTTTATATAATTTGGGAGGATATTTAGTATAGCAAAAAGTAAAAAATATTGCATTTTTTTTCAAAATTTACGCTCTATTTTTGTTTATAGCGCAAAAAATAAAAACCGCAGAGGTGTTCAAATGCCACCAAAAGAAAGCTCTATTTGTGGGAAAAAAGGACGACAATTTTGTTTGGGAGCCACACCGCACGACTGCGCAATTGTCAGTTAAAGCAACGCAATCGCAATCGCAAAAACAGGTCCTTTAGCTGCATTTTGGTCCAGGTCTTAAGTAGTTAAGAGCAGCATAGTGGGAGTGGTGATCTGTGTCAGTGTCATGTCATGTCACACACAGCCCCCTAGAGTTAGAAGCACTCCCTAGGACACACTTAACCCCTTCAGCGCCCCCTCCTGGTTAACCCCTTTACTGCCAGTGTCATTTTTACAGTAATCGGTGCATTTTTATAGCACTGATCACTGTATAAATGACAATGGTCCCAAAATAGTGTCAAAAGTGTCCACCATAAAGTTGCAGTCATGATAAAAATCGCAGATCGCCGCCATTACCAGTAAAAAAAAATAATAATAAAAATGCCATAAAACTATCCCCTATTTTGTAGAAGCTATAACTTTTGCGCAAACCAATCGATAAACACTTATTGTGATTTTTTTTTACCAAAAAAATGTAGAAGAATACATATCGGCCCAAACTGAAGAAACATTTATTTTTTATTTTTTTGGGGGGGATATTTATTATAGTAAAAAGTAAAAAATATTGCTTTTTTTTCAAAATTGTCGCTCTATTTTTGTTTATAGCGCAAACAATAAAAACTGCAGGAGTGATCAAATACCACCAAAATAAAGTTCTATTTGTGGGGAAAAAAGGATGTTCATTTTGTTTGGGAGCCACGTCACACGACCGCGCAATTGTCAGTTAAAGCGACGCAGTGCCGAATCGCAAAAAGTGGCCTGGTCTTTGGCCAGCCAAATGGTCCGGGGCTTAAGTGGTTAAAAGTCTATGGGAGAAATCAAAAGTGCTTATTTTAAAGGCTTATATGATTGGTATTGTCAGAAAAAGTGTTTGGGGACCCGGGTCCTGCCCCAGGGGACATGTATCAATGCAAAAAAAAGTTTTAAAAACTGACGTTATTATGGGGAGCAGTGAATTTAATAATGCTTGAAGTGAAACAATAAAAGTGAAATATTCCTTTAAATTTCGTACCTAGGGGGTGTCTATAGTATGCCTGTAAATGGTGCAAAGGAAAAACAATTCTAATTTAAAATTAGCACTTTGAATTTTTCATGTTCGTGTCCCATAGACTTTAATGGTGTTCGAGCAAATTTTTTGCCTGTTCTGCATGTTCTGCTGCAAACCGAACGTGTGTTCGGCTCATCCTTATCCAGCACCCCTCTTCAAGCACTGCTCACCTCTTTACTTCCTGCACCCATCTTACAGCACTGTTTACCTCTTTACCTCCTGCACCCCTCTTCGAGCACTGTTTACCTCTTTACCTCCTGCACCCCTCTTCGAGCACTGCTCACCTCTTTACCTCCTGCACCCCTCTTCCAGCACTGCTCACCTCTTTACCTTCTGCACCCCTCTTCCAGCACTGCTCACCTCTTTACCTTCTGCACCCCTCTTCCAGCACTGCTCACCTCTTTACCTCCTGCACCGCTCTTCCAGCACTGCTCACCTCTTTACCTCCTGCACCGCTCTTCCAGCACTGCTCACCTCTTTACCTCCTGCACCCCTCTTCGAGCACTGCTCAGCTCTTTACCTCCTGCACCCCTCTTCCAGCACTGCTCACCTCTTTACCTCCTGCACCCCTCTTCCAGCACTGCTCACCTCTTTACCTCCTGTACCCCTCTTCCAGCACTGCTCACCTCTTTACCTCCTGTACCCATCTTCCAGCACTGCTCACCTCTTTACCTCCTGTACCCATCTTCCAGCACTGCTCACCTCTTTACCTTCTGCACCCCTCTTCCAGCACTGTTCACCTCTTTACCTCCTGCTCCCCTCTTACAGCACTGCTCACCTCTTTACCCCCTGCACCCCTCTTCCAGCACTGCTCACCTCTTTACCTCCTGCACCCCTCTTCCAGCACCGCTCACCTCTTTACCTCCTGCACCCCTCTTCCAGCACTGCTCACCTCTTTACCTCCTGCACCCCTCTTCCAGCACTGTTCACCTCTTTACCTCCTGCACCTCTCTTCCAGCACTGTTCACCTCTTTACCTCCTGCACCCCTCTTCCAGCACTGTTCACCTCTTTACCTCCTGCACCCCTCTTCCAGCACTGTTCACCTCTTTACCTCCTGCACCCCTCTTCCAGCACTGCTCACCTCTTTACCTCCTGCACCCCTCTTCCAGCACTGCTCACCTCTTTACCTCCTGCACCCCTCTTCCAGCACCGCTCACCTCTGCACTTCCTGCACCCCCAGGGCACTGAGAAATAGAGATTTCTACATTTGAAAAGTTACTATGTTTACCAGATATCAGTAGAAGTTTAATGTTTGTAATTTATGTTGTCTGCAATTGCCTTTTAACTTTTTTAATTATTATGGTTATTGTTTGAAAACCTCTCAATATCCTGCAGTCCTGACATTGAAGAGTACAGAAGCATCTTGGCGATGATCGCAATTGTCTATCAGATTAACAGGGACCCCAATTTTCTGCCCAATATTACCCTGGGCTATCATATATTTAGTACATGTAATGATCCAATGAACACTTTGGGATATGCCATAAAGATATTGTCTGGAGAAAAGGAAGCTCCTAACTATTACTGTAAAGGACGTGGAGAAGTGGCTGGTTTTATTGGTGACAGCACTCGCAATACAAATCAGGCGTTGGCCGGGTTACTCAGTCTGTATCGGTATACACAGGTAAGTGATCACTTCAGTATATTATGTATGGAACATGGAGGGTCCAAGAGTTGTCTTAGTACAGTCTAGGTGGATTTCTTGTAGCGTTCCTGTTCTAGAATGAGTACAGGTCAAAATAAACAGAAATGTGAATATTTCAGGTCCACAGAACATTGTAACATGGGGAAAATATTCAGTATTCATTATCCACAAGTCCCACTGGGCCCCAACACTCTACTTAATTAAAATAGTGAAGCTCACTAGCTCTCCATCTATAAATGTATTGGCAATGGAAACATCATATAAAGTGATTTCCCACTGGTACCTGGTTCCCACTAGATTAGACAAATTTTCAGAAAACTGCTCAGATCTCTGTTTTCGCAGTTGCCCAGACAAAGGAACATATATCCACATCTGGTGGCAGTATCCACTTGTGAGGAAATTCTGGGAAGGGATTTTCCGGATCACTTCTAAAGTATTTGACTGTATTATATTACCAGATTCATACCTTACTTAACATTAAACCAGAAACCCTTTCTCGCAATCAACATAAGTTATTTCTTTTGTTTATGATAGCCGCGAAACAGGTAATAGCTAGTGTAACGGAACCCCAAATGGGACAGGGGTTAAAGCTGTTTAGGATATTCCATTCCCAAACACAAGGCAGCTACCGACACTCCACAGTCAGGCAAACAAACCCCAATAACGAGACACACAGCTCTGTTTGAGGTTCAACAGGAATAGACCCTTTATTGAGAAATACAGCTCTTATATACACTTTAGCATACTGCAGTAATCAAATGAACAATGACCCAACTCCGCCCACAACATCACACAATGTTTACCTAATGAGCCCCAATACACATCCTCCTCACTACATCTTTTAACAGACATCCTGACTCCGGCTCCTGACCTAATTTACATGAGCTAATTAACTACAGCGGATGACTCATACACCTGACCTTTAGGCCGTCTGTTAACTTACAATACACATTATCATCAATAGACCTTCACACAATACAGGGTCAATTAGCACAAGCCACAATGAAAGATCCTTAGAAGTTAGTCTGGATTCAATTTACATTACACAGGCAGCCAGGTAGCTGGAGGTGATGACATCTTTCAATTAACATCTTTCAATTAACCTGTTGAGTTCAGAATCAACAACCAGTAATAGTTCCTTACAGATATCCTAGAATATATTTTGAATTACAGACCCATGTTAAAGCGATCCAAGATATATTCTGAATGTCCATTATTTTCTGGCTCATGCTTTCTAAGAGCTTCCACGGGCCCTCCCGTTACAGCTAGCGCATGGAAATCACCTCCAATACTGTTGTCGGAAGCCGAAAAGAGAATGAATCTTTCATTGGTACATGCTAAATTAGAAGCGCTAGACAAAAATGGGTTGGGAAAATTCGACAGCATATGGAAACCTTGGCCCATATACTATATGCCAGACACCTTTGACTCAAGAGTTCTCATGTCATGGTATTGATGCCTTTTCATGGATACTAGTGAAATAAAATAAGTGAAATCCACCTTCGGAATGTCACAACCCTCTCCCTTCCCTCCATTAGTTCCCATTTTCATTTATTAGCCTCTATTTTTATTTATGTTTATTTATTTTTAATATTATTTTTCCAGCACGTTATCTTTCTAGAATCTTAACCCACTTTAACTCGCTCTTTTATACACTACAGTATATGTTTTCTTTTTTAGATAATATTGAACCAACAATTTTGGTAATATTGGACTGCATCTTCATATCAATTGACCCAGGTTATTATTGGTTGTTTGATTTACCAATTTAACTTTCCCTTTTTTTCTCAACTATTAAATTTATATAGGTAGACTCTTAAGACTATAACACTTTTAAATAATATATGATGTACCACTAATTTTCTTCCTTTGTATAACTATGGTATCATATTTCAACTCCTATAATAGTACAATTATTATTGCATTAATCTTAGTTGTTGTCATCTGTAACTGTTGTAATCTATTACTCTAAAATAAAAACATTATACAGTAAAATAGTGAAGCTCAACCACACCAAGATGAGCAAAGGGGGTATTAATGAGTCAATTAAGTGAATATATTCAAAAGTGGAAACAATCTATATAATCTAGCGATATGCAAAGAAATGTCCATATATATATATATATATATATAGATAGATAGATATAGTGGGCCAGATTCAGAAAGGAGATACGCTGGCGTATCTCTGGATACGCCGTTGTATCTCTGAGTGTGCGGGGTCGTAACTATGCGACTGATTCATAGGGCCAGATTCACAAAGAGATACGACGGTGTATCTACAGATACACCATCGTATCTCTGACGTAAACTGGTCCTATCTATGCGCCTGATTCATAGAATCAGTTATGCATAGATAGGGCTAGATCCGACAGTGTTACACTGTCGGATATTTTTTTCAATTTAAAAATGGCGCCGGGGGCATTCCCGCTGATTTACGATAAATAATATGTAAATCAGCGAGATACGCAAATTCACGAACGTACGCGGACCCGTCGCAGTGTTCTTACGTCATTTCCGTAGCGGTTTTCCGTCGTATACTTACCCCTTCTTTTATCAGGCGCAGCCAATGTTAAGTATAGCCGACGTTCCCGCGTCGAATTTAAATTTTTTAACGTCGTTTGCGTAAGTCGTTCTCGAATACGGACGGACGTCGTTTACGTAAGCGTCGCAACCACTGACGTCCTAGCGACGTCAGTGGGAGCAATGCACGCCGGGAAATTCCCTGGACGGCGCCTGCGCATTTAAATCGGCGCGGGAACGCGCCTGATTTAAATAGTACACTCCCCTAGCCGCGGAATTTGAATTCCGCCGGGGGATTTAGGATCCGCCGTCGCAAGTTTGGAGGTAAGTTGTTTGTGAATTAGCCACTTGCCTCCTAAACTTGCGGGAGCGGATCTAAATTCACGTAGAACGAGCGGATCTATAGATCCGCTGCGCTACGTGAATCTGGCCCAATGAATCAGTTACGCATAGATTTCCCTAAGATCCGACCCGCGTAAGTGTCTTACACCGTCGTTTCTTAGGCTGCATATTTACGTTGGCCGCTAGGTGGCGCTTCCGTATAGTTACGCGATGAATATGCTAATTAGGTAGATACGCCGATTCAGAAATGTACGTCCGGCCGGCGCATTTTTTTACGTTGTTTACGTTAGGCTTTTTCCGGCGTAAAGTTACCCCTGCTATATGAGGCGTAGCTAATGTTAAGTATGGACGTTGTTCCCGCGTCAAGTTTTTACAATTTTACGTCGTTTGCGTAAGTCGTTCGCGAATAGGGCTCAATAGGGCCTCCCGTCCCACCGGGAGACCCGATCCGCGATGCGTAAACGGCTTTGATCCAGTCTCCTGAATGTAAACATGGAAGCGACGTCACAACTTCACTTCCGGTTTACTCGGCTGCCAAAATATACAGGGCCAGATCCACAAACATCGGCGCATATATAGGCCGGGGTAGCGCTCAACTTAGAGAGGCAAGTACCGTATCCTCAGAGCATTTGCGCCCAACGTAGCACCGGCGCGACGTAAATTCCTAGGCGTAAGCCGGCGTAATTCAAAGTAGGAAGGAAGTGGGTGTGTTCCATTGAAATGAGCCGTGACCCCATGCAAATAAAGGGCCGAACGAACGGCGCATGCACCGTGACGCTGACTATGTTCCGCACCTCTCTGCGCATGCTCAGAACTAGGCCCGGCGTAATCAGTGAGATACGCCGAGGGGGATAAATGCGCTCAGACATGCACCCGTCGAGTGCAAAAGTACATCCACTTGTGTCCCCCCCTGAAGCAAGGTACTTTTGCTGGTCGCAGATTGCGGCAGATGTGAATGCTTTGGGAAATGAGGTCAGGACCCCAAATGACATTCTTAAAAAGATAAATGATTTGCGTCACCTGGTGAAAGGTAAGCTGGCCAAGATGAGGACTCATGCCAGGGGCACTGGAGGGGGACCAGCAACTACCTTGACGTTGACTCCTGAGAAGCAGGTGGTTGCCCAGTGCCTCCACAGGCATCAAGTGGAGGGAGTTGAGGGCTTTGACTCCATTGAGGATGCCTTGAGGACAGGTAAGTGTGTTTTATCTCCTATCTGGTGTGTAGCATGTGTGGGGGTGGAAGGGAACATGTGACAAGTGTGTGGATCCTCCAACCTGTGAATGTTTTGTGTCATCCACAAATGTGCAGGAGGGTGCTGGGCCATCTGATGCTGGTGGCCAGTCCACACCATCCCCCGGACATCAGTCCGAGTCAGACCCCCTGGCTAGCCAGGAGTCATCAGTGGAAGGGAGTGGCCACATCTCTCCTCAGGAGGTGGTTGAGGAGGAGGAGACGGTGACCAGTGGGAATGAGGTCAGGCTCAATTTAGAGGAGTCTCCCCCTGTGGCTGAGACCAGTTAGCCCTCCATCAGGGGTAGCCCCTCCCGGTCCTCCCCCAACAGGGCTTCCTCAAGGGTCTCCCCTTCTCCACAGCCCCAAGCCTCTTCTGGCCACAGGAAGGTGTCCAGGAAGACTAGGGGGTGTCAGATGTTCTCCCGGAATGCCTCAGGAGGGACCAGGCCCGCCAGACCCGCCTTCTGGGTGAGCTTGCCATGCATGTGGAACGCATGGCAGACAGCATGGCCTCCTTTTCCACTATGTCAGAAGCTGTACAGGACGTTGGCGCAAATACGGCTGCTGTGGTCACCTGCCTGAGGGATCTGCAGGCCACCACAGCAGGCCTTGTGGATGAGGTCCACGCCCTGGCAGAGGCTGTCAGGGACAACACTGCAGCCATCCAGGTGGAGGGGAGGCAGTCCAGGTTGCTGCAGGCGGACACAAATGCGGTCCTCACCCGCATTGCCCTGGCATTGGAGGGCAGGCCGCCAGCCGTGGAGAGACCAGGGGATGCTCCTCCTCCTGATTCCTCCCCATGAGTCTCCCACGAGGAGCCGGGGCCTTGGCCGTGGCAGGGGTGGGGCACGTAAGAACCGTTGATGTTTTTTTTGGTGTATCTTTTTTTAGACTTTTTATGTTTCTATTTTTATACTCAGGTTATGAGTTTTTTATGTTTTATAGCCCACGCACACGGTCAGTAGTGCAGGCTACAGTGTGACTGGTGTTTGAATGTGGGGGTGACATTCCTGCCGGAAAAGGGGTGTCACCCTTGGTCGTCGGGGAGAAGTGATCCCCAGGACCAGGGAGAAGTGATCCCCAGGACCGTGTGAATGTGGTATGAATGGACAGCAACATAATTGGAACTTTGACGGGGCGTTGCTGCTCCCAAGTCTTGCAGTGGTGTGCATGCGTGCATTCTCTTTGTGCCATGATGAATGTGTGTGTTTAACATGCAAAGATGCCTACTGTGAGGCATCTCCTGACTGCTCTTCCCTCAGCAGACGGGGTAGCCTCAGTTAGGGGGGGGGGATGTCTGGTTCGGTGGTCAGGTCATTACGTATGTCAATCTCCAGGCCCTTTCTCATGGCGAAGTTGTGCAGCATGCAACATGCATCGATGATCTGGCACACAAAGTTTGGGGAATACAACAGGGTCCCCCCCCGACTTATCCAGGCATCGGAAACAGGACTTCAGGAGGCCAAAGGTGCGTTCCACCACTGCACGGGTACGTGCGTGTGCATCATTGTATCTTCTCTCTCCTGTGGTTTCAGGATTCCAGAATGGAGCCATGAGATGGGGCCCAAGTGCATATGCAGAGTCACCTGGAAGGGAAAAGACAGGAGGATGTTAGTCGTGCTTGTGCCCCTCGTGATGTCTGCATCATGGGGGAGTACAGTCATGCCTGACTCCCATGTCACTCACCAACCAGCCAGCTGTTTCCGTACATGTTCTGTTCAAATTCTGTTGGGATGGTGCTTTGACAGTATATGTAGCTGTCGTGGCTGGACCCTGGGTGTTTGGCATGGACGTGCCATATGAGGCATTGGGCATCGGCTATCACCTGTACGTTGATGGAATGCCAGTGCTTCTGATTGCGGTATATGTGCTCGGTGTCACGGGGGGCCGTAGTGCCACATGTGTGCAATCAATGGCCCCCACGGTGCGTGGGAATCTTGCAATACTGTAGAAATCCCGCATTGCCTTCTGCCGCAGATGCTCCTGGGTGGGTCTGATGATGTGGTGGGACATGCGTCTGAGGATTGCGGGGACAACCTGGTGCACACATCTGCTAATGGAGGATTGTGCCATCCCAGCCACTACTCCATTTGTACGCTGAAATGATCAACTGGCAAGGAAATGGAGTGTTGACAGTACCTTGACCAGTGGCTCCACTGCATGTGAGCGGTGTGTCTGGCTGGTGATGTCATCTTTCAGGGTTCTGGTTAATTCCAGGATGGCATCAGGGCTGAATCTGAAGATGCGATACACCTCAGAATCCCCCATGCCAAAGACGTTTAGGCGCGGTCGGTATATACCCGCTCCCGTGCCCTCCTCCTACGCGCCTGTAAAGCCAGTAGTATAGCTATGACCATGGATGCCCCTGGCATGTTGGCATACAGATTGCTGTCCTGCAAGTGTGGATGCTCAGCTCGTCCCTAACTGTGCATGTCTGCTGCTGACTTACCCCTGCTTTAGGAGGGGTAACTTTAGGCCGGACGTACAACCTACGCGCGTCGCGCGTAGCCCGCGCCGGGCGCACGTACGTTCATGGATCGCTGTATCTCCCTCATTTGCATATTTGAATAGCAAATCAATGGTGCGTCCAGCGTATATATGTGCCCACGATGCGCCGGCGCAGAAAAGTTACGTCGGTCGGAAAAAGCCGATTTTCAGGCGTATCTAGTTTTGTGGATACGGCGTATAGTTACACTGGCGTATATATACACTTACGCCGCGCATCTCGAGAATTTTTTTACGTCGTTTGCGTACGCCGATTCAGAAACCCGCGCGTCGCAACTTACGCTCACGTCGAAACCACTGACGTCCTAGTGACGTCAGTGGGAGCAATGAACGCCGGGAAATTTCACGGACGGCGCATGCTCATTTAAATCGGCGCGGGAACGCGCCTGATTTAAATAGTACACTCCCCCTAGCCGCGGAATTTGAATTCCGCCGGGGGATTTGCGAGACACCGCCGCAAGTTTGGAGGTAAGTGGTTTGTGAATTACCCACTTGCCTCTCAAACTTGCGGCAGCGTATCTTAAATCAGATAGATCACGCGGATCTAAAGATCCGCTGATCTACCTGAATCTGGCCCGTGGTCTTTTAGACCTCCGATCCCTCCATAAAGAGTACCTGTCACCACCTATTATGCCGCGTACACACGATCAGGCTTTTGCCCAACCAAAAGCACATCGGAATTCCGACGGAATTCCATTGGAGTAAAATAGAACATTTTCTATATTTAAACTCTGATGGAATTCATCGGAATTTCCAATGGGCATACACACGGTCAGAATTTCAGATGGAAAAAGTCCATTAGACTTTTTCCATCTGAAATTCCGATCATGTGTACGAGGCATTACTGTCACAAGGGATGTTTACATTCATTGTGACAGCAATACAAGTGTTTTTTTTTTTTTAAACACAATTTAATATTATAAAAATAAATAAAACAAAAAAGAAAACAAATAAAAAAGTTTAAAGCGCCCCCGTCCTCGAGAGCTTGCGCAGCAAAAAAACGCATATGTAAACAGTGTTCACATCACACATGTGAGGTATCGTCACGTTCGTCAAAGCAAGAGCAGTAATTCTAGCACTAGACCTCCTCTGTAACTCTAACCTGGTAACCGTAAAAAATTACTAAAAAAAATTAAGCGTCGCCTATGGAGATTTTTAGGTACCGTAGTTTGTCGCCATTCCACAAGTGCGTGCAATTAGAAAGCGTGACATGTTTGGTATCTATTTACTCGGCGTAACATCATCTTGCACATTATACAATATATGTAGAGGAGATCTCTGCCGGTTGATCTGAGTGACTTAACAAAAGCTTGTTTATGAAAACGAGAGCAGAGATACCGTATTTGCCGGTGTATAAGGCGACCAGGCGTAAAAGTCGACCCACTAATTTGACAGTTTTTAAAGATTTTTTGCCTGTACTCACCGTATAAGACGGCCCCCTTCCGAGGCTTCTGACGCTTCATATTTCTTCCTTCTGGGGCCATATTCTTCTTCATTCTTGCTAGAGCTGGAGCCAATCACAGCGAGCGATGTATTAATGTATATCTATTAATGAATACAAAGCCTGCTTGGATTGGCAGAAGCTGTAACATCATCAGCCTACGCCTCTCTGACTCTCAAAGCCAATCCAAGCAGTGGTAGGGGTCACATGACGGGTGGCCCCGCCTCCCCTATATAATAAATGTCACAGCTTCAGCCGCGTCATTCGCTGGGCTGTGTCCAGCAGAGAGAGGAGGTCGGCGTGGCTGCGCTCTGGATGGATGGATCTTCTCATCGCTGGACCGGAGATCACCCATCGCTAGATATAGACAACGTTAGAGCAGGGAGCTAGGATGGAGTAGATTACCACCGCTGGATTTTTTTTATTTATTTTTTATTAATAAAGGACTTTTTTCTACGGTGTGTGTGTGTGTGTGTGTGTGTGTGTTTTTTCCAACTATTTACACTTCCTTTGTGAAATGGTAGGGGTACAATGTACCCCATTACCAATTCACATAGGGGGGGGCCAGTATCTGGGGGTCCCCTTTGTTAAAGGGGTCTTCCAGATTCTGATAAGCCCCCTGCCCGCAGACCCCCACAACCACCGGGCAAGGGTTGTGGGGATGAGGCCCTTGTCCCCATCAACATGGGGACATCCTCCCCATGTTGAGGGCATGTGGCCTGGTGCGGTTCAGGAGAGGGGGGGCGCCGCACTCTGTCCCCCCCTCTTTTCTGCAGCCGGCCAGGTTAATGTGCTCGGATAAGGGGTCTGGTGTGGATTCTTGGGGGAACTCTGCGCCATTTTTTTTTTATTTGGGGTGGAGTTCCCCTTAAAATCCACACCAGACCTGAAGGGTCTGGTATGGATATTTGGGGGGAACCCCACGTCATTTTTTTTTAAATTGACGACGGGGTTCCCCTTAATATCCATTCCAGACCTGAAGGGCCTGGTAATGGAATTTGGGGGGACCCCCACGCTATTTTTTTATTTTTTTATGAATGAATTCGCTCTGAATTGCCAGAGCCGACAATACATTATTGCCGCAAGTCTGTTTTTTTTTCCTTTCAGAAATGACACTTTGTGCAGGGACAGTTCTATGTACGGGAAACATGCGCTATTTCACATGCTAACTTTACACCCCCCCTAGGTACGAAATTTAAAGTAATATTTCACTTTTATTGTTTCACTTTTAGCATTATTAAATTCACTGCTCCTGAAAAAACAGCCGTTTTTAAAACTTTTTTTTGCATTGATACATGTCCCCTGGGACAGGACCCAGGTCCCCAAACACTTTTTAGGACAATAAATTGCATATTAGCCTTTAAGATTAGCACTTTAGATTTCTCCCATAGACTTTAACAGGGTGTTCCGCGGCTTTTCGAATTTGCCGCGAACACCCCTAATTGTTCGTTGTTCGCCGATCAGACGAACAGGCAATGTTCGAGTCGAACATGAGTTTGACTCGAACTCGAAGCTCATCCCTAGTCAGAATAACCAATGGGACATCATTCCTGTCGGTCATTTTGCCGTAGCCTGTTTTAGCGGCCATTTTGTGGTAGGCCATCTGCATATAATACAGCCTGCAATCAGATGACCTACCCACACTTGTTAAACTAAGTTTTGGCAAAAAAATAAACAGTAAAAACTCATCTTCAATGTGAGAAACTTGAGCACCTATTAAATCTAAAAGAGCCAATACTAATTTAAATCTAAAATAGCCTATAGTATTACTAACCTGTGAATCACTAGTAGGGCCGGACTGGCCTACCGGGAGATCGGGAGATCTCCCGGTAGGCTGCCTGTCCTGCGGCCGGTTTCAGTTGCGGGGGCTGCAGCGCTCTCTGCCCTCTCTCTCCTGTGTATCATCACGGAGCTGGCCTGGCTGCCTGGGTCTGTGTTCGGCGATGACGCTGTAACACGGACACTCCCGTCCCCCTAGACCGGCTTATGTGATAGTAGATAGAACCAGTCTTCATCCTATCACACGAGCCGGTCAGCTCAGTGATGATACACAGGAGATGTCATGCCCTCCGCACAGCCCGCCGAGGTGCTTAATAGGAGGATCGGATTTGGCAGGGGGCTGCATATAGATTAATTGAGCTTTCTATATTCCTCCATACAGCCGCTGAATGCTTACAGGAGGGAGAGGGGGAGAATCAAGCATTCCGCGGCTGTATGCAGGAATATAGACAGCCCAATTAATCTATATGTAGCCACCCTGCTTCTCCTTCTATCAGGTTCTCCTTGAAGCTCCCCCCCACTGTTCTCCTCCCCCACCATGGTTCTCTCTACCCCTGTTCTTTCTGCCCCCCCCCTGATCTCCCCATCCTTCTTCAGCCACCATCCCAGTGTACCCCCCCACAGTGCTCATCCCCCGTGCCCCCCTCAGTGCTCTTCACCCCTGTCCCCCCCAGTGCTCTCCACCCCTGTTCCCCCCCAGTGCTCTCCACCCCTGTTCCCCCCCAGTGCTCTCCACCTCTGTTCCCCCCCAGTTCTCTCCACCCCTGCCCCCCCAGTGCTCTCTACCCCTGTCCCCTCAGTGCTCTCCACCCCTGCCCCCCCAGTGCTCTCCACCCCTGCCCCCCCAGTGCTCTCCATCCCTGCCCCCTCCCAGTGCTCTCCACCCCTATTCCCCATCCAGTGCTCTCCACCCCTGTCCTCCCCCAGTGCTCTCCACCCCTGTTCTCCCTCACCGCCTGTGCTCTCTGCCCCTGTTCTCCCCCAGTGCTCTCCACCCCTGTTCTTTCTGCCCCCCCCCCTGTGCTCTCAAGCTCCACACATCGCTCTCCAGCCCCCCAGTGCTCTCCACCCCTGTTCTTTTTGGCTCCCCCTCCAGTGCTCTCAAGCTCCCCCCCAGCACTCTCCACTCCCCGCCCCTGTACTCTCCACTCCCCCCTGCATTTTGCCCCCACCCAGTGCCCTCCACCCCCCATAGTGCACCCAAGCCCCCCGTACTTTCCACCCCTGTTTTTTCTGGCCCCCACTGGTGCTCTCAAGCTCCCCCAATTGCTATACACTCCCCAGTGCTCTCCACTCCCCCCTGCTCTTTGTACCCTGCAGTGCTCTCCAGCCCCCGTGCGCTTTACCCCTGTTCTTTCTGCCCCCTCAGTGCTCTCAAGATCCCCCTTAGTGCTCTCCAGCCCCCCCTTCAGCCTCCCGTGCTCTTCACCCCTGTTCTTTTTGGCTCCCCCCCAGTACTCTCAAGCCCCCCAGTGCTCTCCACTCCCCACTTCTGTGATCTCCACTCCCCCCTGCTCTTTGCCCCAACCCATGTGCTCTCCAACCACGCCAGTGCTCTCCGCTCTCCCTTCTCTTCAGCTTCCACCCAGTGCTCTCACTTCCCCAGGATCAGAGGACAGGCTGACTGGGGGCAGAAAATGAGGACGGCTGAAAGTGCAGGTGGCCAGGGACCACTCCATCTCACAACAAACAGATCCTCTGGAAGGAGCACTGTCCCCATCCAAGATGAGAACAGACCCTGCATGCTGATGGCGATCATGGATATCCGGCTGGCATGGAAGGTACCGTACCGAGCATCAACAACACACCTTCCCACAGACAGGGACTGCAGACTGGGACATGGGCCACAGGAGGGGCTGCAATAATGGGGACAGTGAGACTGCATTTGATGGGCACACTGAGGCTGCATTTGATGGGCACAGTGAAGCTGCAATGATGGGCACAGAGAGGCTGCAATGATGGACACAGTGAGGCTGCATTTGATGGGTACAGTGAGGCTGCATTTGATGGGCACTGATGAGGCTGCATTGAGCTTTTGTATCATGTCTGCAGCCTCTGACCATCTCCTGTATCATGTCTGCAGTCTCTGAGGGAGTCTGGAGAGGAGTCAAGAGTGGGAGCACTGCTGGGATGGGGGTCATGGGAGAAGTCAGATGGCTGTGGACTGTGGAGAGGAGACTATATAGGATACAACTAGAGCCACCAAGCTGGAGCCGACTGACTGAGCCCTGCACAGTGCACCTGAGAGGAGGTCAGTGACAGCACCGCTAGGCCAGTCTGAGTGGGGGGTCACTGATGTAAAGGGGAAGTGAATACGATAATGTAAGGGGGCACTGATATAAAGGTTTCCCCCTTATATCAGTAACCCACTACCCTTACCGTATTCTTTCTGCAGAAGGTGATCCCCCCCCCCACATTCTGAGTTCCTGGGGTCCCCCATGATGATTGACCACTTTTACCTGGAATTTGCGTTTATAGACATAAAGCCCTCTGTGCTTTCATATCTGTCTTATCTATATATAATACACTCTTCAAATGTGCTTTAAAATGTATGGTTTTCCCTTTCATGAACAAGAAAATAATGACGCTATGCTGTTACGCTGGTATAAAAATGCTGTGGGGCTGGTATGAAATTTTTTCCAGGGCTGGTTTTTATTCCCAGTCTGGCCCTGATCACTAGGAAGGTAATAGGGAATATTCCCGTCAGACATTTGGATTTGGTCCATCATGCTGGCCATTATATGGTAATCATTACATCCATAATGGCACCTACAGCTAGGCACCCTGACCAACCTATGTAGTAAGCTAAAGACTGGAGCAAAGATTATAATAAAAAAACGTTCTCTCATCTGGAATAACAATTAAATACTTTAACCGCTTGCCGACCGCCGCCTGTAGATATACGTTGGCAGAATGGCATGGCTGCGCAAAGCAACGTACCTGCATGTTGCTTTGAATTTGCCGGCGTGCGCGCGCCCCTGCTGCGAGCTCCGTGACCGTGCTTGCGGGACCCGCAAACTCGATATCCACCGTGTCACAGAGCTACAGAACAGGGAGATGCCAGTGTAAACAAGGCATTTCCCTGTTCTGCCTAGTGACAGGACACTGATCGTCTGCTCCCTGTCACCGGGAGCAGTGATCACTGTCATGTCACTGGTAGCCCAGCCCCTACACAGTTAGAATCACTCCCTAAGATACACTTAACCCCTTCCTAGCCCCCTACTGGTTAACTCCTTCCCTGCCAGTGTCATTTACAAAGTAATCAATGCATTTTTATAGCACTGATCGCGGTATAAATGACAATGGTCCTAAAATAGTGTCAAAAGTGTCCGATGTGTCTGCCACAATGTCGCAGTCACAATAAAAATCACAGATCGCCGCCATTACTAGTAAAAAATATATTAATAAATGCCATAAATCTATCCCCTGTTTTGTAGACGCTATAACTTTTGCACAAACCAATTAATAAACGCTTATTGCGATTTTTTTTTAACCAAATATATGTAGAAGAATACGTATCGGCCTAAACTGAAGAAAATTATTATTTTTTTTTATATATTTTTGGGGGATATTTATTATAGTAAAAAGTAAAAAAATATTGCATTATTTTCAAAATTGACGCTCTTTTTTTGTTTATAGCGCGCAAAAAAAAACGCAGAGGTGATCAAATACCACCAGAAGAAATCTCTATTTGTGGGGAAAAAAAGGACTTCAGTTTTGTTTTAATGCAACGTCGCACGACCGCGCAATTGTCAGTTAAATCGACGCAGTGCCGAATCGCAAAAAATGGCCCGATCTTTGGGCAGCCAAATCCTCCGGGGCTGAATTGATTAAAATACCAAATGGTATAACTATTTAGAGGTCGCCCTTCTAAGTGCATTTGGAGACCACAAGCTGAAATGGGCACAAATAATGAGTAAATACATCTTAAGCGAGCCCAGCTAAAAGGGGTTGTAAAGGTACAATTTTTTTTCCCTAAATAGCTTCCTTTATCTTAGTGCAGTCCTCCTTCACTTACCTCATCCTTCCATTTTGCTTTTAAATGTCCTTATTTCTTCTGAGAAATCCTCACTTCCTGTTCTTCTGTCTGAAACTCCACACAGTAATGCGAGGCTTTCTCCCTGGTGTGGAGTGTTGTGCTCGCCCCCTCCCTTGGACTACAGGAGAGTCAGGACGCTCTCTATGTTGCAGATAGAGAAAGGAGCTGATTATTAGTGGGCGTCCTGACTCTTCCGTAGTCCAAGGGAGGGGGCGAGCACGACACTCCACACCAGGGAGAAAGCCTGGTGTGGAAGCCATTTAGGAAAAAAAACATAACCATTGTACACCCAATTATTTGCAAATAAGCCTTCAAAATGGGCACTTTAGGTTTTTCCAGTTCGGGTCGCATAGACTTTAATGGGGTTCGTTATTAGTTCCCAAACTTTTTACGATGTTTCGAAAGTTCTGGTGCGAACTAAACAGGGAGTAGTTCGGCCCATCCCTACCTAGGACACCAGGAAGAGGGCAGTATACAAACCATATGGTTTGGTAGGTACTTGCAGAGGGAGCCCTGACAGACAAGACATTGGCATGTGGTATACTTTGCCTGGTCTGACAGCAGAAGGTGGAGGAGGAGGTCGGTGCCTCTCCACTCTTAGGCCCTGTACACATGACCGAGAAATTCGACGGGCAAAACTCATCGTTTTGCTCGTCGAGTTCCTTGTGAAGCCGCCGAGGATCTCGGCGAGCCAAGTTTCCCCATTGACTAACGAGGAAATAGAGAACATGTTCCTCATAGGGTGCCCACGTGTCCCGGATTGCCCGGGACTGTCCCTTATTGGCATCTGTGTCCCTGTTCCCGGGATGCCTTCATTGCGGGACAATACAGTGTCCCAGAATGCAGCACTGGGTAAAGTCATGATAATTTCAGTGGTGGAGTCTGAGCCGCGGTAGCGCTGTCTCCGGCATGCAGATTGCAGAACCACCTCCGCTCCACCTGACTTTCATTGTGCTCACTGGTTGCTAGAGCCACTTGGCGTGTAGCAACCAGTGACATCACGGCTGCAGTGCACCCCCTCTGTGTTCAGAGCTGAAAGCGCGGGAGGATTTCACTTCCTCCTCCGACCTCCGCGCTTCTGCTCTGCCTCCTGGGACCCAAAGCAGCTGAGCTCCGAGGCTGCCCTTTGATATACCAGAGAGGGACAAGTCTCACAGCATCTGATGTGAGAGGGAGAGCAGCAGCATCTGAGAACAACAGAGAGTGATGGCCCCGGGGAGAAGCAGGAGGCTGACTGGAAGGAACAGCGCGAGAGGGAGTGAGAGAAGACCTGACCTGAGCAGCACTGACATCCTCCCAGTCCCAGAGCCTGCACACCTTCTCCCAACGTCTGCTCCAGCTGTGCCTGTCAGCAAGAAGGCTGACAGAGAGGACAAGGATGGTCTGGAGGTAGGTGCATACATCACACACCTACCCACAGACAGGGGCTGGGACAGGCTGTACAGGAAGGACTGCATGCCAGCTTAGGGGGTCAAGTTCACTCACCACCACACCTCTCTCTCTCTCCATCCCCCCTCTCTCTCCCATCCCCCCCTCTCTCATCCATGATCCATGCCCCCTCTCTCATCCACCCCCCTCTTCTCCCCCCACCCTTCTCTCTCTCCTCGCTCTCTCTCCCTCTCTCTCCCCCACCCCTTCTCTCGTCTCTCGTCTCCTCTCCCCCACCCTCTCTCTCTCTCTCTCTCCTCTCTCTCTCTCTCTCGTCCCCCTCTCTCTCTCCCACCCCTTCTCCTCTCTCTCCCACCCCCCTCTCTCTCTCTCTCTCTCTCTCTCTCTCTCTCTCTCTCCTCCTTCTCTCCTCTCTCTCTCCTCCCACCCCTTCTCTCTCTCTCCCTCTCTCTCTCACTACCCCTTCTCTCTCTCTCTCTCTCCCACCCCTTCTCTCTCTCTCCCCCCCCTCTCTCTCTCTCCCCCCCCTTCTCCTCTCTCTCTCCCACCCCTTCTCCTCTCTCATCCACCCCCTCTCTCTCTCTCTCTCTTCCATGATCCATCCCCCTCTCTCATCCACCCCCCCTCTCTCTCTCCCACCACTTCTCTCTCTCTCTCCCACCCCTTCTCCTCTCTCTCCCACCCCTTCTCCTCTCTCTCCCACCCCCTTCTCCTCTCTCTCCCACCCCTTCTCTCTCTCCCACCCCTTCTCCTCTCTCATCCACCCCCCCCTCCTCTCTCTCTTCCATGATCCATCCCCTCTCTCATCCACCCCCCCTCTCTCTCTCCCACCACTTCCTCTCCCTCTCTATCTCTCTCTCTCCCACCCTTCTCCTCTCTCTCACACCCCTTCTCTCTCTCCCTCTCTCCCACCCCTTCTCTCTCTCTCCCACCCCTTCTCTCTCTCTCTCTCTCTCTCCCACCCCCTCTCTCTCTCTCCCACCCCTTCTCCCTCTCTCCCACCCCTTCTCTCTCTCTCTCTCTCTCCCCCCCCCTCCTCCTCTCTCTCCCACCCCTTCTCTCTCTCTCTCTCTCTCTCTCTCCTCCCACCCCTTCTCCCTCTCTCCCACCCCTTTCTCTCCTCCTCTCCCACCCCTTCTCTCCTCTCTCTCTCTCTCCCACCCCTTATCTCTCTCCACCCCTTCTCCTCTCTCTCCCCACCCCTTCTCTCTCTCTCTCACCCCTTCTCTCTCTCTCTCTCCCACCCCTTCTCTCTCTTCTCCCACCCCCTTCTCTCTCTTCCCACCCTTCCCCTCGCTCTCCCACCCCTTTCTCCTCTCTCTCCCACCCCCTCCCTCTCTCTCCCACCCCTTCTCCTCTCTCTTCCACCCCTTCTCCTCTCTCTCCCCCCCCTTCTCCTCTCTCTCCCACCCCTTCTCCTCTCTCTCCCACCCCTTCTCCTCTCTCTCCCTCCCTCTCTCTCTCCCACCCCTTCTCCTCTCTCTCCCACCCCTTCTCCTCTCTCTCCCACCCCTTCTCCTCTCTCTCCCTCCCTCTCTCTCTCTCTCCCACCCCTTCTCCTCTCTCTCCCACCCCTTCTCCTCTCTCTCCCCCACCCCTTCTCTCTCTCTCCCCCACCCCTTCTCTCTCTCTCTCTCCCACCCCTTCTCCTCTCTCTCCCCCACCCCTTCTCTCTCTCTCCCACCCCTTCTCCTCTCTCTCCCACCCCTTCTCCTCTCTCTCCCTCCCCTTCTCTCTCTCTCCCACCCCTTCTCCTCTCTCTCCCTCCCCTTCTCTCTCTCTCCCCCCCTTCTCTCTCTCTCTCCCCCACACTTTCTCTCTCTCTCTCTCTCTCCCCCACCCTTTCTCTCACCCTCACCAAGCCCCTCTCCCCTCCCAAGTGGACACTAACAGGTGAGAGTTAGTGATCCCATCCCTTCCCAAGCACTGCCACTTAACCCATGCCCCCAGCACTGCCAGTCTGCCACTGACCTCATCCTCCTAATGAAGGACTACAGGTCCAGCATTAGTGCCTTAGAGCTGAGGATCTGATATGCTCCCCCAATGGACGGGGTAGGAATCGGGTAGGTCAGTTTAATGATCAGGTAGGTCAGTGTAGGAATCAGGTTAGTGTAGTGGTCAGGTATTTCAATGCAGCAATCAATTAGGTCAGTGTAGTGGTCAGGTAGGTCAGTGTAGGAATCAGGTACAGTAGGTCAGTGTAGTAGTGGGGTAGGTCAGTGTATGTGCAGTTTTTACCCCAGATCCCTTGGGTCATTTGTATTTCTTTTGTGGTTTACAGGGTTTTATATACAACTTTAGTGCCTTAGATATAAACAGCATTTGTTTCATGTATGTTAGCCCAACATCGCAAGAACAATTACACTCTGTGAATCTAAGTGGCTGCCTGCAGCTGCAATGTTGGGCTTCCATACATGAAACAAATGCTTAAATAGGTAAGGGGCGGGGCCTCTCGGCCACGTCATATGGCGGCACTGCCTCCTTGTGATGTCACCGACCGCTGCTTGCTGGGGGGGGGGTGTCCCTGAATGGCTGTATGGAAATGTGGTCACCCTAGTTCCTCGTCGGTTTCCTCGGCCAAAAGTGTACACACGACTGGGTTTCTCGGCAGAATACGGCTCCGATCGAGTTTCTGGCTGAATTCTGCCGAGAAACTCGATCGGAGCCGTATTCTGCCGAGAAACCCGGTCGTGTGTACACTTTTGGCCGAGGAAACCGACGAGGAACTCGTCGAGCCAAATAGAGAACATGTTCTCTATTTCCTCGTTAGTCAATGGGGAAACTTGGCTCGCCGAGATCCTCAGCGGCTTCACAAGGAGCTCGACGAGCAAAACAATGTGTTTTGCCCGTCGAGTTTCTCGGACGTGTGTACGGGGCCTTAGACATAAAGGCCATGTACAAAGCACCCCTCTACCAGTTCACATCTGAGTACATACTTTTATTACTAGTAAATGTTTTTATTGCACTAAAACTTCATCACGTCATTAAAGCTCACACGCAACCATTTTTACAACCTTAAAGCAGGAGTTCACCCGAAAAACAATTTTTAACATTAGATTGATGCTCGTTTTGTGAAGGGGAATCGGGTGTTTTTTTTTAAATCGAAGCCGTACTTACCGTTTTAGAGACCGATCTTCTCCCAGGTATGGTCTTCGGGACTGGGCGTTCCTATTTGATTGACAGGCTTCCGACGGTCGCATACATCACGTCACGAGTAGCCGAAAGAAGCCGAACGTCGGTGCGGCTTTATACGGCGCCTGCGCACCGACGTTCGGCTACTTTCAAAAAATCGAGGCGCGATGGATGCGACCGTCGGAAGCCTGTCGGAAGCCTGTCACTCAAATAGGAACGCCCAGTCCCACAGCCCATACCCGGAAGCGGCGGAGAAGATGCATCTCTAAAACGGTAAGTACTGCTTCGATTAAAAAAAAAACACCCGATTCCCCTTCACAAAACGAGCCTCAATCTAATGTTAAAAATTTAGTTTTTGGGTGAACCTCCACTTTAAAAAAACGACAGCGTTAAAAATGTTGTGAAAAAATAGAGCATGTTCGAAAAAAAAGTGCCCATTTTTTAGAACCCGAAGCTCTGAAGCCCACACACTATCGTTTTTAATGACATTAACCACTTGCTGACGGCCGTACGACTTTGTACGGCCGCAGCGCGGCTCCCAATCTCTAACAGGCCGTCTTTTTACGGCCGCCCCTTTGCTCGTTCCCCGCGCGCGCTCCCGAGTGCGCAGCGGGGAACTGCTGTGCTGGCCGTGTCCCTTGGACACAGCCAGTCACAGATCGCCGTGAACGGCCAATCGGAGCGGCCGTTTCCTAGGCGATCTGTGCGGCCAATGAGAGATGATCTCATATGTTTACATATGAGATCATCTCTCATTCCCGGCTCTCGCAGACAGCGGTGCTGTCAGGGGAGAGAGGAGACGGATCTGTGTCTCTTGTACATAGAGACACAGATCGGTCACCCCCCCCCAGTCACCCCCCCTTCCCCCACAGTTAGAACACTAATTAGGGTACACATTTAACCCCTTCCTCACCCCCTAGTGTTAACCCCTTCCCTGCCAGTCACATTTATACAGTAATTAGTGCATATTTATAGCACTGATTGCAGTATAAATGTGAATGGCGCCAAAAATGTGTCAAAAGTGTCCGATGTGTCCGCCATAATGTCGCAGTCGCAATAAAAATCGCAGACCGCCGCCATTACTAGTAAAAAAAATAATAATAAAAAAAAAATTCTGTCCCTTATTTTGTAGGCGCTATAACTTTTGCGCAAACCAGTCGCTTATTGCGATTTTTTTTTTTTTTTTTTTTTACTAAAAATATGTAGAATACGTATCGGCCTAGACTGAGGATAAAAAAAAAACGTAACAAAAATATTGAGCTATTTATTATAGCAACAAGTACATTTTTTTTTATTTTTTTCAAAATTGTTGCTCTATTTTTGTTTACAGCGCAAAAAATAAAAACCGCAGAGGTGATCAAATACCACCAAAAGAAAGCTCTATTTGTGGGGAAAAAATTACGTTACTTTTGTTTGGGAGCCACTGTGACGGTATCGGTATGATATCCCCGTCAAGCATTCCCTCCTCTCCATACAAGAACATCACAGGATTCCCCACACATGAGTCAAGACTGGATGCTGGAACCAAGACACTTTATTGACACAAAAACTCAGCTTATATGTGGTTACAGCCTGTTAGGAACGCCCCCCTCACACAGTGGGGTTTCCCATACAGATTATAGGAGACAAGTCGGAGCCGACCATGCAGACACATTTCTTTAGATAAAGACATCAGGGGAGTTAATAATACACTGAAGCAATCAGAATAATTAACATACTACTTCTCTAATCATTTAGCCTGATGATACAATACAAATCTTTTAAGGGTAAACACAGATCTTCTTTACACAACACAATAGATCAATTAACCTTTAGAATAGTGAGGGGACATTAGCACGTCAATAACCTGTCAGAGGAATGAATCACACATGAAATTCCTTTCTACCTCTACCCATGGCTAGCAGGGAGCAGTACACTGAGACATATCGGCAAATGTATCACAATGGCCCCCCTTTTGCTCCCTGCTCCGGCAAATCCGGTTGGACCTTCCCTGGTCCAGTAGGGTTGACGGGTTCAGAGCTTTTAGTCCGAGGTTAACTCCGTTTGGCATGACTGACCTCCCTTGACAACTGCTTCAGACTCAGGTATGTCACCGGGTCGTCAGATCACACGCCGGTCAGTCCCCAAGTCTTTGTGCGATCTGCAAAGTCACCAGAAGTCAGTGTGAGGACAGCGAATGGGTCTGTGCGCCGCCATCTAGGTGTCCCGCTATGGGAGGGGCAGGTTATGGCTCTGAAGTGACAATCACAGGAGATTCATAAAAAGAAAAAGTTATATTTGTTGAAATGCTGTAGCACTGGTGCTCAGAGTCCGGGGAGGGGGGGGGGGAAGGAGAGGGGACTCAGAGCCCCATAAGGTCAGCCACCCCCTGCTCCCTCCGCAGCCGCCGGTTCTCCTCTTGGAGCTTCTCCAGCTCCATCTCCAGTTCATGGAGCCTGGGGGGGTCAGCCCGCTGTGACCTCAGGTGGTTGTTCTCCTCCTCCATGCGGCTTATGCACTCCTCCAGCTCCATGTACTCACGGATCAGCTCCTGCTTGCTCATGTCCTGCAGGCTCTCCACGTGGTCCTTCATCATCAGGAACTGGGTGGTGGTGTAAGGGGCCACCGGTGGGCCCTTGGCGAACATCTCGGCCCGCATCTGGGACGCCCGCTGCGACTCCCTCTCCTCCAGTCGCTTCTTCTCCTCCCAGGTCAGCTTGTTATACGGCTTCCAGGACCTCTTCTTCTTGAAGGGTGGCCGGCGGTGCCTCTTTCTGCCCAGCTCCCTCCAGGGCCCCTCCGGCTCAGGGCTGGAGCCCATGACCAGCTGACAATGGTGTTCCCTGTTGTCCGTAATAGCAGATTGTACCATGAGGGCTTCGTAAGGGGTGCCCAATGGTTCTTCCCGACCCCGCTCCTGGGGATCCCAAGCCGAGTCTACACAATGGGCTGCTGCTGGTGGGCGGTACCCAGGTTGAGACCAATTTGACCTGGTGTTGTCATTCATGGGGCAATTCTGCTTGAAGTGACCCAACTGTTTGCACCGGAAGCAGCGTTGTTCGTTGTCCTCCTGGCGATGATAGCGAGGGCTAGATGTCACCGGTCTGTTAGGAGGTTGGTATCTAGCGGCTGGTGGGTGGGAGGGCACCGTTTGTGGTGGAGGTTGTTCCTGTGGTGTGATCTGGTTCGTCTTGCGAGTATCCGCATATTCATCCGCCAACTTAGCGGCCTCTGGTAGAGTCATGGCCTGCGATCTCTCACCCAATCCTTGACGTCCGTCTGGATGTGATTGTAAAATTGCTCCAGGAGCATTAGTTGCAAAATGTCCTCTGCGGTGGTGGCCTGGCTGCTGTTAACCCAGTTAGAGGCCGACAGGGACAGCTGGCATGCCCATTCTGCGTAAGAGTCTTTCGTGGTTTTGCGTGAGTCCCTGAACTTCTGTCGGTGGGACTCTGGGGTTACTGCATAACGAGCCAGGAGCACTTCTTTAACCCGGGCGTAGCTATGGATATCCTGATCTGGCACGGTCCAGAAAGCATCAGAAGCTTTGCCTGACAGTTTGCCTGACAATATTGCAACCCACTCTCTTCTAGCTATTCGGTGCAGGTTACATTGTCGCTCAAAATCCGCCAGGTAGTTATCAATTTCACAGTCCTTTTCATCAAAAGCTTTAAAAGCGCTAAACGGAATCTTCCTTGCGTCTGCTGTGCTGTACTCACTGTTCGGAGAAGGTGCGGCTGCTTGTTGGACTGCTGCCAGTTTTAACTGTAGCTCTGCGTCCCTTATTTGTTTATCCTTCTGTAGTTCTGCGTCCCTTATTTGTTTAGCCTTCTGTAGCTCTGCGTCTCTTATTTGTTTATCCTCCTGTAGCTCTGCGTCTCTTATTTGTTTAGCCTTCTGTAGTTCTGCGTCCCTTATTTGTTTATCCTTCTGTAGCTCTGCGTCTCTTATTTGTTTAGCCTCCTCCGCTAACAGGTCCATCACTTTCAGCACCACATCCGGCGTTGGGTTCGGGCCGAACCACGCTAGCTTCTCTCTCATTAGCTTGTTGGCTGGCGATTCCTCCTCCTGAATCACTGGTGTATCCATCTCTTGTACTGCTGGCGTTGCTGCAATCCCGTCCTCCTGGTCTATCTCCATTGATTCCGCTATGATGGCCCGCTTGGTTTTGTTGCTAGCAATCCTTCCAGTAGTTCTTCCAGTGTCTGCTTGGAATCCGGGTGTGAAGGAGAGTAGAAGGGAAGATCCCGCTGCTGCCAACCAATTTGTGACGGTATCGGTATGATATCCCCGTCAAGCATTCCCTCCTCTCCATACAAGAACATCACAGGATTCCCCACACATGAGTCAAGACTGGATGCTGGAACCAAGACTGTTTATTGACACAAAAACTCAGCTTATATGTGGTTACAGCCTGTTAGGAACGCCCCCCTCACACAGTGGGGTTTCCCATACAGATTATAGGAGACAAGTCGGAGCCGACCATGCAGACACATTTCTTTAGATAAAGACATCAGGGGAGTTAATAATACACTGAAGCAATCAGAATAATTAACATACTACTTCTCTAATCATTTAGCCTGATGATACAATACAAATCTTTTAAGGGTAAACACAGATCTTCTTTACACAACACAATAGATCAATTAACCTTTAGAATAGTGAGGGGACATTAGCACGTCAATAACCTGTCAGAGGAATGAATCACACATGAAATTCCTTTCTACCTCTACCCATGGCTAGCAGGGAGCAGTACACTGAGACATATCGGCAAATGTATCACAGCCACGTTGCACAAGCGCGCAATTGTCAGTTAAAGCGACGCAGTGCCGAATCGCAAAAAGTCCTCTGGTCAGGAAGGGGGTTTAATTGCCCAGTAAGGAAGTGGTTAAAAAGAAAAAATGTAGTTTTTTAGAACCCCGAAAAACGGTCGTGTACGCGGCATTAGAGCTTTGGAGAGAGATCAGTAAACACTATGGACATATGAGCCTAGGTCACGTTTAATGAATGGGGTTTACAACCAGTATAAAAGCTGGATGTGAGGCTGGAGGAGGTAAGTAGGCATTGTGTGCTGTCATATACTTAGATCTCTATGATATGAATTCTGACAAGTACTTCTTGTACTATGACAAGAGATCATTGTGTGCCATTTATATATTTTATCTCTCATATTTTCAATGTTCGAATGATAACATCCCATTAAAATATTTCCCAACATCTTATCCAGATCATTTATCGAGTCATTGACACTCCCCTGAGTGATGGAAAAATCTATCCAACTTTATTCCGTATTATACCAGACGACCGGGCCCGTTATGCAGCTATTTTAAAATTATTGCAGCATTTTGGGTGGAATTGGGTTGGAATATTCTCATCGGAGGAAGGCAGCGGCATTGAGGAGTCCCAAGAACTGAGTAAGATGATGAGCCAACATGGGATCTGCACAGAATACATCCTTCCACTCATTGGGAATATTGAAGATGATATTCAGAAAATAAAGGCTATTAGCAAATCAACAGCTAAAGTTGTCATAGTGTGTGGGCCTTACACACACCAATTGCATCGGCTTTCTTCTCGCATACCGTCTGTTATAGGAAAGATCACATTTATTTTTCCACCATCATGGAGTAAAATAAGTACTCTCTATATCGGTGACGTTACACTAATCAACTGCAGCTTCATATTTTTATGGCCAGCAAAATTCAACCTAGACCAAAATATTTATAAATATAGCATGTTTCCTAAACGCCCACATGACCCAATACTGGAAGATATTTTGATTTTCTTTTTTAAGTGCTTTTCCACAAATCTATACAAAAATGATGCTTTTAAAAAAATCCTTAAATATTCTTTAAAACCTTGTCCTAATTCAACAGATTGGCCATACATATTAAATAGCTATACATCTATACCTTCCAATGCATACATGGCTGTATATATTCTGGCCAGAGCTCTACATGACATGTACAAGATGAAGAATACATCTAAACAAAATGGATTCCAGCGCAAAGTAAGTTAAATAATAAGTGTTTATATTACTATGATCTCATCCTATATTATATAAGAAATATGTGAATGAAGTGAGATCCCTCTTAGGCCTCGTACACACGATAGGTTAACCAGAGGACAACGGTCTGATGGACCGTTTTCATCGGACCAAACCGATCGTGTGTGGGCCCCATAGGTTATTTAACCATAGGTTAAAAAAAGGCAACTTGCTTTAAAATTAACCGATGGATTCCTAACCAATGGGAAAAAAACAATCGTTAGTAGGCACGTCCATCGGTTAAAAATTCGCGCATGCTCAGAATCAAGTCGACGCATGCTTGGAAGCATTGAACTTCATTTTTTTCAGCACGTCGTTGTGTTTTACGTCACAGCGTTCTGACACAATCGTTTTTTTAACTGATGGTGTGTAGGCGCGATGGACCATCAGTCAGCTTCATCGGTTAACCTATGACAACGGTCCTTCAGACCGTTGTCCTCTGGTTAACCTATCGTGTGTACAAGGGCTTAGGCCTCGTACACATGACCGAACATGTCTGCTGAAACTGGTCCGCGGACCAGTTTCAGCAGACATGTTCGGTCGTGTGTACGGTCGACCGGACAATTTTCCGGCGGATCGGACAGATTTCAAGCGGACGAATGTTTCTTAGAATGCTAAGAAACATGTCCGCTGGAAGCCTGTCCGTTGGACATGTTCGGTCGTCTGTACGACATGTCCGCTCGGCCAAAAGCCCTCTCATGCGTCTAAGTGATTCGACGCATGCATGAAAGCATTGACCTTCCAGGGTCGTGCACGTCGCTGCGTCATCGTCGCGGCGACGGCGCGGCCACGTCACCACGTATCCTGTGCGCGCGGATTTCGGTTTGATGGTGTGTACAACCATCAGACCGAAATCTCCGAGCGGAGATGTCCGATGAAAACGGTCCGCGGACCGTTTTCATCGGACATGTCCCCTCGTGTGTACTAGGCCTTAGAGCCCATTTACACTAGTGTGACTTGATGTGACTTCAATGCAATTTTGATGAGACTTTGGATAAGTGCAACTTTGACTTAGACCAATGTGATTGTGCTCTACAGAGTTGCATACAATTCGCACGTATAACATGCAGGTGCAACTTTTTTTTTTTTTAAATCAAAACCTTTTTATTATACAATTGCTCAAATAGTACATACAATCAGTGCATTTAATCTTACAAATTAGTGCAAGAGGCAGGGCTTTTTTTTCAGGAACGCGGGGGAACGCAGTTCCGGCACCTCCTGGACTGACTGTATGTAATGGCAAGGGGTGCTGTGGTGTGATGCAGGGTATTGATGCTCACTGCTGGGGGATCTATTCTAGCTGGAGGGGATCTATTTTTGCAGGGGGTCTATTGTTGCTGGTGGGGGACCTATTGTTGCTGGGGGTGGGTCTTATGTTGCTGGGGGGTCAGTTGTTGCTGAAAGAGATCTACTGTTGGGGGAGGGGTCTATTGTTGATGGCTCCAGGAGAGTCTATTAAGGCTGGTTGTACTGAGTCTATTGTTGTTGGGGTTGGATTTTTTTGTGGGTGGTCCATTGTTGTTAGGGGGATCTATTGTTTCTGGCTGCAGGGGATCTATTTTACTGATTTTCTTGACATCATTACCACATTTCATACAAATTTCTTAGCACCACAAAATGATACTTGGTTCTGTATTGTCTAAAAGGCATGGTACTGGGAGGTAGGTATGGGATGGAACCAAGGGACGGTGCTCGGAGGTGGGTAGGGACAAGGAAGAGGGGTGACTCAGAGAGGGGGAGTTCCTGCACCTATTGTCTGAGAAAAAAAGCCCTGGCAAGAGAAAAACGTGGTAGAACATGAGTTCATATAATATGAACAACTAGACAATGCATTTCCTGAGGAAAATGCGAGTGGGAATGCTGAATAGCTGAATTGCTGAGCCCGCACAAAAGCCAATCACCATAACCACTACACTATCATTAGGACATACAAGCAGTGTTCCTTCAGTACTTATAAAGCCTAATATCACACAGCTCCTTTCTCTATCTGCAATATAGAGAGTGTCCTGACTTGCCTGGTCGCCCCTCCCCCCTCAAGAGGCTTTCTCCACATGAGGTGGGGGAGGAGGACTGCACTGAGGTAAGGAAAGCTATTTAGGGAATCAAAATACCATTAGAAACGCTTTCATCCACACACAAAATCAGTTATCGAAGCCTTCAAACAAAACGTAATAAATCCACAACCGTACAATGCGATCGATACAGCGACTTCACCGTTTGAAAGACACGGCCCTTGTGAACGCATCGATATGAAATTTATGTTGATAAACTTAAAAATGTGGCCATGTCAGCGATTTAGAAAAGAGCGTCTTTGTGTGTTTTGCAGAAACATTTTTTAGACTTTTAACATGACTCTTGTCCTTTAGAAGCTCCTGGAACTAAAACTAAAATATGTATCACAAAACTGATCACATTGCTGAAACCAGACAAGCATACCTACGTTTTGATATATAAATTGTGTATGACAAGTAGATCTTGTGGGCGTGAGAGCAATTTGTTCCCCTTTTTTTAAGATAATATTTTTGTGGATGATCTCCACTCTAAAGGTCACATGACACACTCTAAACCTGCTCCATAGGATTACATTATAACCGATAAAAAAATCACTAAACGTAAATTGCGTTTTCACAAAAACCGTAAAAGATATCAATCTAAAAAGTCATGTTTGGATAGCTGAATATTTTGTGACCGCTTTAAAGTTTGTTTGGTGTCTGTAAGTGAAAGTATGAAGGAGCTGAAACTTTTGGCAGAACGTGTGTTTTGAAGCAGGAAAAAGGATGTTCTCATTGACTTCAATGTTAAAAAAAAGTGTCTAAAAGCTTAATATTTTAAAAAGTATAAATAGTACAAAAAAACTTGAAGAAGTCCCATCGTTAGCTGAACGAGATGAACATTTTAAAAGTTGAATGGTCTCAATAGCTGAAGTATGCAGAAGTTACGCAGAGCCAAAAAACGTACGGAATAATAAAATTAAAATTAAAATTAAGAACTAGAAAATGCATTCCCTGAGGAAAATGCGAGTGGGAATGCTGAATTGCTGAGCCCGCACCAAAGCCATTCACCATAACCACTACACTATCTTTAGGACACACAGCTCCTTTCTCTATCTGCAAAGTAGAGAGTATCCTGACTTCCTGGTCGCCCCTCCCCCCTCAAGAGGTTTCCCCTCCCCCCAGGTCAGTGAGGAGGAATATTGCCCTGAGGTAAGGAAAGCTATTTATGGAAAGAAATTCCATTACAAACGCCTTTTAATTCACAGACCAATACATTAATTACGCCTCCAAACAAAACGTAATAAATCCACAACCGTACATGCGATCGATACAGCGACTTCACCGTTTGAAAGACACGGCCCTTGTGAACGCATCGATATGAAATTTATGTTGATAAACTTAAAATTGTGGCCATGCCAGCGATTTAGAAAAGAGCGTCTTTGTGTGTTTTGCAGGAAAATTTTAAAATTTTTAACATGGACGGTCAATGAGAGTGGTTTTGTCGCTCTTGTCCTTTAGAAGCTCCTGGAACTAAAACTAAAATACGTATCACAAAACTGATCACATTGCCTGAAACCAGACAAGCATACCTACGTTTTGATATATAAATTGTGTATGACAAGTAGATCTTGTGGGCGTGAGAGCAATTTGTTCGCCCTTTTTTTAAAGATAATTTTTGTTTTCAAAGATCTCCACTCTAAAGGTCACATGACACACTCTAAACCTGCTCCATAGGATTACATTATAACCGATAAAAAAATCACTAAACGTAAATTGCGTTTTCACAAAAACCGTATAAGATATCAATCTAAAAAGTCATGTTTGGATAGCTGAATATTTGTGACCGCTTTAAAGTTTGTTTGGTGTCTGTAAGTGAAAGTATGAAGGAGCTGAAACTTTTGGCAGAACGTGTGTTTTGAAGCAGGAAAAAGGATGTTCTCATTGACTTCAATGTTAAAAAAAAGTGTCTAAAAGCTTAATATTTTAAAAAGTATAAATAGTACAAAAAAACTTGAAGAAGTCCCATCGTTAGCTGAATGAGACGAACATTTTAAAAGTTAAATGGTCTCAATAGCTGAAAGTATGCAGAAGTTACGCAGAGCCAAAAAACGTACGGAATAAAATTAAGAAGAAGAATAATAAAAAACGATATCAATACTGGGAATGCTTATTAAAGCATTCCCACTAACTAGAAAATGCATTCCCTGAGGAAAATGCGAGTGGGAATGCTGAATTGCTGAGCCCGCACCAAAGCCATTCACCATAACCACTACACTATCTTTAGGACACACAGCTCCTTTCTCTATCTGCAAAGTAGAGAGTATGCTGACTTCCTGGTCGCCCCTCCCCCCTCAAGAGGTTTCCCCTCCCCCCAGGTCAGTGAGGAGGAATATTGCACTGAGGTAGAAAGCTATTTATGGAAAGAAATTCCATTACAAACGCCTTTTAATTCACAGACCAATACATTAATTACGCCTCCAAACAAAACGTAATAAATCCACAACCGTACATGCGATCGATACAGCGACTTCACCGTTTGAAAGACACGGCCCTTGTGAACGCATCGATATGAAATTTATGTTGATAAACTTAAAATTGTGGCCATGCCAGCGATTTAGAAAAGAGCGTCTTTGTGTGTTTTGCAGGAAAATTTTAAAACTTTTTAACATGGACGGTCAATGAGAGTGGTTTTGTCGCTCTTGTCCTTTAGAAGCTCCTAGAACTAAAACTAAAATACGTATCACAAAACTGATCACATTGCCTGAAACCAGACAAGCATACCTACGTTTTGATATATAAATTGTGTATGACAAGTAGATCTTGTGGGCGTGAGAGCAATTTGTTCCCCCTTTTTTTAAAGATAATTTTTTTTGTGATGATCTCCACTCTAAAGGTCACATGACACACTCTAAACCTGCTCCATAGGATTACATTATAACCGATAAAAAAATCACTAAACGTAAATTGCGTTTTTCACAAAAACCGTATAAGATATCAATCTAAAAAGTCATGTTTGGATAGCTGAATATTTGTGACCGCTTTAAAGTTTGTTTGGTGTCTGTAAGTGAAAGTATGAAGGAGCTGAAACTTTTGGCAGAACGTGTGTTTTGAAGCAGGAAAAAGGATGTTCTCATTGACTTCAATGTTAAAAAAAAGTGTCTAAAAGCTTAATATTTTAAAAAGTATAAATAGTACAAAAAAACTTGAAGAAGTCCCATCGTTAGCTGAATGAGACGAACATTTTTAAAAGTTAAATGGTCTCAATAGCTGAAAGTATGCAGAAGTTACGCAGAGCCAAAAAACGTACGGAATAAAATTAAAATTAAAATTAAGAAGAACTAGAAAATGCATTCCCTGAGGAAAATGCGAGTGGGAATGCTGAATTGCTGAGCCCGCACCAAAGCCATTCACCATAACCACTACACTATCTTTAGGACACACAGCTCCTTTCTCTATCTGCAAAGTAGAGAGTATGCTGACTTCCTGGTCGCCCCTCCCCCCTCAAGAGGTTTCCCCTCCCCCCAGGTCAGTGAGGAGGAATATTGCACTGAGGTAGAAAGCTATTTATGGAAAGAAATTCCATTACAAACGCCTTTTAATTCACAGACCAATACATTAATTACGCCTCCAAACAAAACGTAATAAATCCACAACCGTACATGCGATCGATACAGCGACTTCACCGTTTGAAAGACGCGGCCCTTGTGAACGCATCGATATGAAATTTATGTTGATAAACTTAAAATTGTGGCCATGCCAGCGATTTAGAAAAGAGCGTCTTTGTGTGTTTTGCAGGAAAATTTTTAAAATTTTTAACATGGACGGTCAATGAGAGTGGTTTTGTCGCTCTTGTCCTTTAGAAGCTCCTGGAACTAAAACTAAAATACGTATCACAAAACTGATCACATTGCCTGAAACCAGACAAGCATACCTACGTTTTGATATATAAATTGTGTATGACAAGTAGATCTTGTGGGCGTGAGAGCAATTTGTTCGCCCTTTTTTTAAAGATAATTTTTGTTTTCAAAGATCTCCACTGTAAAGGTCACATGACACACTCTAAATCCCTTCCATAGGGTTACATTATAACCGATTCCATTTTCTGAAAAAATCGCTAAACGTAAATTGCGTTTTCACAAAAACCGTAAAAGATATCAATCTGAAAAGTCATGTTTGGATAGCTGAATATTTTGTGACCGCTTTAAAGTTTGTTTGGTGTCTGTAAGTGAAAGTATGAAGGAGCTGAAACTTTTGGCAGAACGTGTGTTTTGAAGCAGGAAAAAGGATGTTCTCATTGACTTCAATGTTAAAAAAAAGTGTCTAAAAGCTTAATATTTTAAAAAAGTATAAATAGTACAAAAAAACTTGAAGAAGTCCCATCGTTAGCTGAACGAGATGAACATTTTAAAAGTTGAATGGTCTCAATAGCTGAAAGTATGCAGGAGTTACGCAGAGCCAAAAAACGTACGGAATAAAATTAAAATTAAAACTAGAAAATGCATTCCCTGAGGAAAATGCGAGTGGGAATGCTGAATTGCTGAGCCCGCACCAAAGCCATTCACCATAACCACTACACTATCTTTAGGACACACAGCTCCTTTCTCTATCTGCAAAGTAGAGAGTATGCTGACTTCCTGGTCGCCCCTCCCCCCTCAAGAGGTTTCCCCTCCCCCCAGGTCAGTGAGGAGGAATATTGCACTGAGGTAGAAAGCTATTTATGGAAAGAAATTCCATTACAAACGCCTTTTAATTCACAGACCAATACATTAATTACGCCTCCAAACAAAACGTAATAAATCCACAACCGTACATGCGATCGATACAGCGACTTCACCGTTTGAAAGACGCGGCCCTTGTGAACGCATCGATATGAAATTTATGTTGATAAACTTAAAATTGTGGCCATGCCAGCGATTTAGAAAAGAGCGTCTTTGTGTGTTTTGCAGGAAATTTTTAAAATTTTTAACATGGACGGTCAATGAGAGTGGTTTTGTCACTCTTGTCCTTTAGAAGCTCCTGGAACTAAAACTAAAATACGTATCACAAAACTGATCACATTGCCTGAAACCAGACAAGCATACCTACGTTTTGATATATAAATTGTGTATGACAAGTAGATCTTGTGGGCGTGAGAGCAATTTGTTCGCCCTTTTTTTAAAGATAATTTTTGTTTTCAAAGATCTCCACTCTAAAGGTCACATGACACACTCTAAACCTGCTCCATAGGATTACATTATAACCGATAAAAAAATCACTAAACGTAAATTGCGTTTTCACAAAAACCGTATAAGATATCAATCTAAAAAGTCATGTTTGGATAGCTGAATATTTTGTGACCGCTTTAAAGTTTGTTTGGTGTCTGTAAGTGAAAGTATGAAGGAGCTGAAACTTTTGGCAGAACGTGTGTTTTGAAGCAGGAAAAAGGATGTTCTCATTGACTTCAATGTTAAAAAAAAGTGTCTAAAAGCTTAATATTTTAAAAAGTATAAATAGTACAAAAAAACTTGAAGAAGTCCCATCGTTAGCTGAACGAGATGAACATTTTAAAAGTTGAATGGTCTCAATAGCTGAAAGTATGCAGGAGTTACGCAGAGCCAAAAAACGTACGGAATAAAATTAAAATTAAAATTAAGAACTAGAAAATGCATTCCCTGAGGAAAATGCGAGTGGAATGCTGAATTGCTGAGCCCGCACCAAAGCCATTCACCATAACCACTACACTATCTTTAGGACACACAGCTCCTTTCTCTATCTGCAAAGT
Source organism: Rana temporaria (assembly GCF_905171775.1). Classification (NCBI taxonomy): domain Eukaryota; kingdom Metazoa; phylum Chordata; class Amphibia; order Anura; family Ranidae; genus Rana; species Rana temporaria. The sequence continues at coordinate 677,286,590 of NC_053489.1, read as the reverse complement.
AGAGAGTATCCTGACTTCCTGGTCGCCCCTCCCCCCTCAAGAGGTTTCCCCTCCCCCCCAGGTCAGTGAGGAGGAATATTGCCCTGAGGTAAGGAAAGCTATTTATGGAAAGAAATTCCATTACAAACGCCTTTTAATTCACAGACCAATACATTAATTACGCCTCCAAACAAAACGTAATAAATCCACAACCGTACATGCGATCGATACAGCGACTTCACCGTTTGAAAGACACGGCCCTTGTGAACGCATCGATATGAAATTTATGTTGATAAACTTAAAATTGTGGCCATGCCAGCGATTTAGAAAAGAGCGTCTTTGTGTGTTTTGCAGGAAAATGTTTTAAATTTTTAACATGGACGGTCAATGAGAGTGGTTTTGTCACTCTTGTCCTTTAGAAGCTCCTGGAACTAAAACTAAAATACGTATCACAAAACTGATCACATTGCCTGAAACCAGACAAGCATACCTACGTTTTTGATATATAAATTGTGTATGACAAGTAGATCTTGTGGGCGTGAGAGCAATTTGTTCGCCCTTTTTTTAAAGATAATTTTTGTTTTCAAAGATCTCCACTCTAAAGGTCACATGACACACTCTAAACCTGCTCCATAGGATTACATTATAACCGATAAAAAAATCACTAAACGTAAATTGCGTTTTCACAAAAACCGTATAAGATATCAATCTAAAAAGTCATGTTTGGATAGCTGAATATTTTGTGACCGCTTTAAAGTTTGTTTGGTGTCTGTAAGTGAAAGTATGAAGGAGCTGAAACTTTTGGCAGAACGTGTGTTTTGAAGCAGGAAAAAGGATGTTCTCATTGACTTCAATGTTAAAAAAAAGTGTCTAAAAGCTTAATATTTTAAAAAGTATAAATAGTACAAAAAAACTTGAAGAAGTCCCATCGTTAGCTGAATGAGACGAACATTTTAAAAGTTAAATGGTCTCAATAGCTGAAAGTATGCAGAAGTTACGCAGAGCCAAAAAACGTACGGAATAAAATTAAGAAGAAGAATAATAAAAAACGAATATCAATACTGGGAATGCTTATTAAAGCATTCCCACTAATAATAAAAAACGAATATCAATACTGGGAATGCTTATTAAAGCATTCCCACTAATAATAAAAAACGAATATCAATACTGGGAATGCTTATGAAAGCATTCCCACTAATTAAGAATAATAAAAAACGAATATCAATACTGGGAATGCTTATGAAAGCATTCCCACTAATAATAAAAAACGAATATCAATACTGGGAATGCTTATTAAAGCATTCCCACTAATAATAAAAAACGAATATCAATACTGGGAATGCTTATTAAAGCATTCCCACTAATAACAATATACAATGCAACTATAGCATTTTTATTTTTACCCCCCCAACCCCAAAACTACTGCCAACGCACACAAGACCCTTTATATCTAAACAGCATGAGTCATTTCTTCAGCCCCCGGACTCTCCCGGGTCTGGTGCATGACCATTTAGGCCTCGTACACACGATAGGTTAACCAGAGGACAACGGTCTGATAGACCGTTTTCATCGGTCCAAACGTGTGTGGGCCCCATAGGTTATTTAACCATAGGTTAAAAAAAAGCCAACTTGCTTTAAAATTAACCGATGGATTCCTAACCGATGGGAAAAAACGATCGTCTGTAGGCACGTCCATCGGTTAAAAATCCACGCATGCTCAGAATCAAGTCGACGCATGCTTGGAAGCATTGAACTTCGTTTTTTTCGGCACGTCGTTGTGTTTTACGTCAACGCGTTCTGACACAATCGTTTTTTTAACTGATGGTGTGTAGGCACGACGGACCGTTGTCCTCTGGTTAACCTATCGTGTGTACGAGGCCTAACACATTCAAACTGTAGTTTCCTACTTCTTCCCCCTCTCCCCCCAGCCACCCCAAAAGATCTCTACATAAGAAGTCTATCCATTACCAGTTGTGATGGTGCAAGGCTAGGATCCCCCAACCAAGGTTGCCACATAAGGGCAAATTTACCCACTACCTTCCTGTTACTATAGGCCAGCCGTTCTCTAAAAAGTAAGGAGTTAACATAGGTAATCCATTGCTTCCCCGTGGGGACCGCAGATGCCATCCAATATCGTGCGAGTACATCAATCTATCATATAGTACATTCCTTTCGGAAACTTATCGGCATCAATGGCCCGAAGCAAGTACACCAGGGGAAAAGGGAGTAGCCGCTCCAGGTGGGAACCCAGATGAATATCCTCCGTTGCAGACAACTCAGGTGCAGGCAATGCACTTAGCAAAGCAGGAACAAAGATTGTCTCTGGACAGCCGCACTCTGAACAAATTGTAGCCTTTTATTAAAAGAAGGACAGCAGTACAAGTCACAGCAAAATAAAATAAAACCTTAGTCAAAGCTATGACTAAGCACTAGTTTCAGTGCGAAACGCATCAGCAGTCAGGTTTTATTTTATTTTGCTGTGACTTGTAATGCTGTCCTTCTTTTAATAAAAGGCTACAATTTGTGCAGAGTGCGGCTGTCCAGAGACAATCTTTGTTCCTGCTTTGCTAAGTACACCAGGGGGTCCAAGGGAACGGGTACCTGGGCTAATCTAGTGATGCACTGAGAAACCTCCTCTCAGTACCGATGAATCTTTGGGCATTTCCAAATTAAGGCCCGGATTCAAGTAGAAGCGCGTATCTTTGTGTGGGCGTAACATATCCTATTTACGTTACGCCAACCGCAACTTTGACAGGCAAGTGCCATATTCTCAAACCAAAGTTGCGGCGGCGTAGCGTAAATAGGCCGGCGTAAGCCCGCCTAATTCAAATGTGGAAGATGTGGGCGTGTGTTATGTAAATTTAATGTGACCCCACGTAAAAGACGCTTTTTACGAACGGCGCATGCGCCGTCCGTGACAGTATCCCAGTGCGCATGCTCCAAATTAACCCGCAAGAAGCCAATGCTTTCGACGTGAACGTAAATGACGCCCAGCCCTATTTGCGAACGACTTACGCAAACGACGTAAAGCGTGAAATATTCGACGCTGTTCCGATGTCCATACCTAACATTGGTACGCCTCATCTACACCTCATAGAGCAGGGGTAACTTTACGCCGCAAAATGCCTTTACGTAAACGGCGTATCTGTACTGCGACGGCCGGGCGTACATTCGTGAATAGGCGTATCTAGCTGATTTACATATTTCTAGGCGTAAATCAGCGTACACGCCGTCGTATCTCCTACGTGAATCTGGGCCTTTGTGCATCTTGATTATGAACCCCTGTCTCTACGACTAAACCCATAAGTGGGAAACATATCAGAGAAGTATGTTCTTCAGGTAAGCACAGCAGTGAGTGTTTGGTTGGCTCAATAAAGTTTTAGCGAGAAAGTGATGTCACCATTGTTCAGTCATATGCATTTTTTTAACCGATACAATCTGGTATTTGGAAACACAGCAGCCGTTGCTAAATAGATCCAGAAATGTGTGACACCATGATAACTCCGCCCATTACCCTGTGCTTTACAGCTGTGGTTGTCAACAAGATGGTGTCCACAGGTGCCATTTTGTGGAAGACCACATCAATGTTTTCACTACAGTGCAACACCTCGCCTCCCTTCCTGGCATCTCACCTGCACTCTGGGCACATCACCTTCCTACAGGCGGCTAAACTGCCTCCAAGTTTCCTTCTCCTTCCTACATAGAGATGGGCCAAACATCCCTGGGTTCAGTTTGTGCCAGAAAGTTTTGGCCCTTGCAGCGAACCCTATTAAAGTCCATGGGACCCGAACTTGAAAAATAAAAAGTCCCCGTTTGGAAGGCTTATATGCAAGTTATTGACCATAAAAAGGATTTGCGGGCCCAGGTACTGCCCTGGGCGACATGTATCCATGCCCAAAAAGTTTTTTAAAAAGATTGTTTTTTGAAGGAGCTGTGATTTTAATGATGCTTAAAGTGAAACAATAAAAATTAATATTTTAAATAAAGTGCCTGGGAGGTCCCCTTAGTCTGCCTGTAAAGTGGTGCATCTGTACCGTGTATAGAACCTGCTGCAGCAAAACTGATATTTTTTAAAGGAAAGAAAAAATACATTTAAATCGATTTTTCCTGCAAGCTTTGTTTATTTTGTAAACAACGGCTTGAGGAGCCAGTATGTATGATGAGGCCACATTTTAGTGCACTCAGAAAATGATTACAGATTTTTTGGATACATTCTGTTTTTTTTTGCTGCAAAAAAACATAATTACATGCACCTGTCAAACAGGCATAGAAAAACTGGTCCTTGGGTGTTAATTGTGCCCATGAAATCTTTACTAAAAAATGACTTTAAGATAAAATCAACACCCACAAAACTGGGCAGCCTAGACAGTATTTCACAGATTGCGCACTGTGGTGCGGTGCCGTGGGACAAAAGTTCTGAAGAAACATACCAAAAAGGTATGAAAAGAAAAAAAAATATTCAAAAGTACATATGATTACAAAGGAGAATTCAGTTTTTGTCTGGAACTCCTCTTTAAAGGGATTGTAAAGGTTTGTTTTTTATTTTCTAAATAGGTTCGTTTAAGCTAGTGCACTGTTGGTTCACTTACCTTTTCCTTTGATTTCCCTTCTAAATGTTTTTTTTCTTTGTCTGAATTTCTCACTTCCTGTTTCTCCTCAGTAAACTTGCCACCATCATCCGAGCGGTGGTTAGTCAGCCAGAACAGCTTACTGAACAGCTTACTGAGGAGGAACAGGAAGTGAGAAATTCAGACAAAGAAAAAAACATTTAGAATAGAAATCGAAGGAAAAGGTAAGTGAACCAACAATGCACTAGCTTAACCACTAGAGTACCGGGCCATCGTCAAATGACGGCTCCACGGTGACTCTGAAAATTCAACAGGACGTCAATTGACGTCCTGTATTCCTGCGGCCACTGGGGGGGGCGCGAGCGCGCCGGCGCGTCCCCGAGATGCCGATGCGCGTGCCTGGCGGTCGCGATGTCCGCCAGGTACCCGCGATCGGTAACGACAGAGCAGGGACGTGGAGCTCTGTGTGTAAACACAGAGCTCCACGTCCTGTCAGGGGAGAGAGGAGACCGATCTGTGTCCCTTGTACATAGGGACATAGATCGGTCACCTCCCCCAGTCACCCCCCTTCCCCCACAGTTAGAACACAATACAGGTATACATATTAACCCCTCCCTCACCCCCTAGTGTTAACCCCTTGAATGCCAGTCACATTTATACAGTAATTAGTGCATATTTATCGCATTAATCGCTGTATAAATGTGAATGGCGCCAAAAACGTGTCAAAAGTGTCCGATGTGTTCGCCGCAATGTCACGGTGACAGTAAAAAAATTGCAAATCGCCGCCAATACCAGTAAAAAAATTATTAAAATAAAAATGCCATAAATCTATTAGCTATTTTGTAAACGCTATAACTTTTGCGCAAACCAATCAATATATGATCATTGCGATTTTTTTTACCAAAAATATGTAGAAGAATACGTATCGGCCTAAACTGAGGGAAAAAAACGTTTTTTAAAAAAAATTGTGATATTTATTAAATAAAAAAGTAAAAAATAGTGTTTTTTTTTTTAAATGGTCATTCTTCTTTTGTTTATAGCGCAAAAAATAAAAACCGCAGAGGTGATCAAATACCACCAAAAGAAAGCTCTATTTGTGGGAACAAAATGATAAAAAAATTGTTTGGGTACAGTGTAGCACGACCGCGCAATTGTCATTCAAAGTGCGACAGTGCTGAAAGCTGAAAATTGGCTTGGGCAGGAAGGGGCGTAAGTGCCCGGTATGGAAGTGGTTAAAGGAACCTATTTAGAAAAAAAAAAAAAAAAAACCTTTACAACCCCTTTAAAGAGGAGTTCCAGACAGAAATTGAATTCTCCTTTGTAATCATATGTACTTTTGAATATTTTTTTTTCTTTTCATATCTTTTTGGTATGTTTCTTCGGGACTTTTATCCCACGGTACCGCAGTGAGGTGCGTCCCAGAAGACAATGGGACCATTCATAAAGCGCCGCATGTCGCGGGGAATGTGCAGCAAGCCTTCACTTCCGGTTTCTCTTAATAAGGATGCCGCCACTTGCAACCGGAGCCGATGGACAGGTTGTCTTTGCAGCTTAAGTATTTATATCCGCTGACTTACTGTAAAGACCCTGCTGTCTTGGAACAAGAAAACACTGTGGATCGCAGCTGCAGAGGTTTCTCAGTAAAGATACCCTTATTCACTCTCTGTAGTGTTAAGAGAGTTCAGGGATCAGCTCATCACAACCTCAGTTAAACCAGCAAGTGTGTATCTTTCCAGTACTGCCTATTCCTTCATAGGCAATTGGTTAGAATAATGAGTCTCTACCTATTCCTTCATAGGCAACTGGTTATAACTATGAGGCCTCGTACACACGACAGAGGAACTCGACGTGCCAAACACATCGAGTTCCTCGTCGAGTTCAGGGATGAAGCCGCTGAGGAGCTCGGCGGGCCGCCTTCTCCCATAGAACAACGAGAAAATAGAGAACATGTTCTCTATTTTCTCGACGAGTTCCTCGGCGGCTCCATCGGGCCAAAAGTGTACAGACGACAGAGTTTCTCGGCAGAATCCGGCTCTGATCGAGTTTCTCGCCGAATTCTGCCGAGAAACTCTGTCGTGTGTACGAGGCCTGAGTCTATGAACTCTATTAATATATGGCAATGAATAGTATGTAACTGATGCAACAGGAGGTACAGCTGAATGACATATGTCAGTATATGATTGTAGCAGTAGTAAGTGGCTTATCTCCATATGGCAAATGTTTAGATTGTGACTTCTCTCTGGTCTAATGTATCTCTAGCAACAGTAAATGTTCAGTCAATGAGTAGTATGTGCCAAGAATATGATTTAACACAATATCAGCCACTTAGTAACATATGCTACAAGTATACTTAAACTCTGGTAACCAGTATACTTGCGGTTAGGTGATACAGTCCTTGAAGATAGCAGAAGATATGTTGTTCTGAGCCAAGTTGTTGTTGGTACATGAGGATGTTCTTCTAATGAGCAGGAGCAAGTATTGGGAACCAGAGTGGGGTTAGATGGGATGCTAATAGTATGTAGCTGAGTCAAGTCTCCAGATGGTGAATGGCTTGTCCCGGGTTCAAGGTAGAGCGAGTCAGGACTCCAGAAGGTGAGTGGCGTGATCCGGGTTCTGGGTCTGGTAATCCAGGAGGTGAAGCAAGGTTCAGATATCCAGGAGGCGGCAGGCGTCCTACCAGAATAGTGGAACACCTTGCCGCCATCTCTGGAGGTTTAAATAGGCAGCCAGCGTGTGAGGGAGGCGGAGGACGCCGAGGCGCACTTCCGCGTTCCAGGGTGGAACGCAAACACGTGCGCACCGGAAGTGATGCGGCGCATTGGTCAAACGGAGCCTGAAAACAAGAATCTGTTTGAGAATGAGTGAGGACATGTTGGGGGAAGCGAGAAACAAAAGAAATAATGACAGAGGCATTACACTTACATTTTGTCTCCCCCCAGACTGGAACTCCTCTTCAAACAGTGGCATCAGGGGCTTGATAGCTGCTGCTAATTCAGGACGGATGCATTTTGACAAATGTCAGCCGGTCAACGGAGTCTGTGGACAGGCATGCTCTTTTATCAGTTAAAAAACCTCTGACAGCAATAAATGTCCATTCGTAAAGCACACTGGATACAAGGCAGCCCAGCAGCTCAATTGTATACTGGGCAAGTTCTTGCCAGTGGTCTATTCTCATGACCCAGTAACCCAGTGGATCGTCTACTGGAAAGCTCCCGTGTTTGTTTTTGCCCCTAAATAATCTTCCCCCATATGATGCAGATGGTGCCAATAGGATGTTGGGTGTCGAGGATTAAAGCATTTTTGAAATGCATCACTGAGGTGGCCCCCTTCTCCACCGCTACGCTCTTGACCAACAGAAGCCTCAAAACTAGGTCACAAGACTTTCCACAAGACTTTAACCTACCAGAGTTTGGAAAGGTGTTAAGTCAACTCCTCTTTAAGGTGTCCTCAGGATATTTCATCCCGTTCTCCCTCTGTGAGGGCAGGATTAGTTCCGAGGCTTTCCCCTTGTAACGGTGGTTAAGGATGGTTGCCAACCAATAATGATCCTTCTCCTTGATACCACAAATTTTCAGGTCCTTTCGCAGGCTTTGAAGAATAAGGGAGCCCATACACCGCAAGCTTGCAGAGGCATGAGAAGCAGAGTTTTCGGGGTCACTGATTATTACAGTATCTGGAACTGTCTCCTCCAAGCCATGTACTACTCCCAAGGTTTCTGGGGACTGAGAACCATCTCTTAAGGTTTGGCATATGTCTTCCTCTGCTTCAACACTTCCAGAATCCTCCACCTGTTCCTCCTCCATCTTCTCTTGTGTGTTCTGTAGCATTGCTAGAATTGCTAGAATGGTGTTTGCATAGCATGAGCCTCTAGCTGCTCTGCCTCATGTGCCCTGTCCATAATTAGGGATGGATGAATGGTTCAGCCTGAGCATAAATTCGGACTGAACTTTGGTTGTTCGGACGCTCGGTGAACATCCGAGGGGACATGCGAGGGGACATGTATCAATGCAAAAAAGTTTTAAAAACGGACGTTTTTTTGGGAGCAGTGATTTTAATGATGCTTAAAGTAAAACAATAAAAATTAAATATTCCTTTAAATATCGTGCCTGGAGGAGTCTATAGTATGCATGTAAAGTGGCGCATTTGTCCCGTGTTTAGAACAGTACCACAGCAAAATGAAATTCCTAAAGGAAAAAAATTATTTAAAACTGATTGCGGCTGTGATGAATTGTCAAGTCTTGGCAATACAGATAAAACTCATTGAAAAAAAACAGCATGGGTCCCCCCCCAGTCCAATACCAGGCCCTTTGGGTCTGGTATGAAAATGAAGGGGAACCCTGAATCAAAATTTTATAAAAAAAAATTGCACAGGGGTCCCCCAAAATTCATACCAGGCCCTTCAGGTCTGGTATGGATATTAAGGGGAACCCTGTGCCAATTTTTTTTTTAAATAGCATAGGAGTCCCCCCAAATTCCATACCAGACAATTATCTCAGCACGCAACCTGGCAGCCTGCAGGAAATGAGGGGGTACAAGAGAGCACCCCCTCCTGAACCGTACCAGGCCACATGCCCTCAACATGGGAAGGGTGCTTTGGGGTCATCCCCAAAGCACCTTGTCTCCATGTTGATGGGGACACAGGCCTCATCCCCACAACCTTTGCCCGGTGGTTGTGGGGGTCTGCGAGCCAGGAGCTTATCAGAATTTGGAAGCCCCCTTTAACAAGGGGACTCCCAGATCCCAGCCTCCCCCCTATGTGAATTGGTAATGGGTACATTGTACCTCTACTAATTCACAAAAAAAGTGAAAAAAAATTGTAAAAATAACAGGAGACACTTTGGGAAAAGTCCTTTATTAAAAAAAATTGTCCCGCAATGTAAATCCATCTCACATCGCCCGACAAACAAAAAAAAAGAAAAAACGCAACAGCTCTGCCTCAATGGGAGGCTCCTGCCAACTGATGCTTCTTCTCAATGATAGCTGTTATATAGCTGGGGCGGGGGGCCACCCAGTGACGTAAACAGGTGACCCCGCCCCCTCTGATGCCACGTGACGTCAGAGAAAGGCAGGGTCACCCATTTATGTTACTGAGTGGCCCCGCCTTTAGCTATATAACAGCTGTCAAAGCAAGAAGCATGCAGTGTGCGGGAGGCCTCCCATGGAGGCAGGGCTTGTTTGATAGATTTTCCCCAGGTATGGGGTTAGTTTTATTCCTAGATATATTAATTCTGTTTTTCTCCATGTAAATGAAAATTCCTGTTGTAAATCTTGTTCTTCCCGTTTACTCACATTTATATTCAAGATCTCTGACTTCATTGGGTTCATTTTTAAATTGAATAATTCTCCGTAGATTTTCAATAATTTCATTAAATTTGGCAATGTTGTCCTAGGATTGGAGATGTAGAGGGCATTGTTCCTTATCTCCAATTCTAATACCTCTTAGATCTACACTGTTTCTAATGGTTGCTAATAAAGGTTCTAATGACAGAGCAAACAACAGGGGTGAAAGGGGATGTCCCTGCCTTTCTTTGTTAAACATTTCAGTAGGCAAGGAAAGAGTCCTGTTAATCTTTTCAGACACTGTGGGGTGATATTTTGATCCATTTGACCATCCTTGTACCTATTCCTAGAACCTCCAGTCTATCCTGTCAAATGCCTTTTCAGCATCTATTGACTGGAATAGAACTGGAGATCTTCCTCCATTAAAAGGGTTGTAAAGGATATTTTAAAAAAAAATAACAAACATGTTATACTTACCTCCACTGTGCAGCTCGTTTTGCACAGATTGGCACCGAACCTGGTCTTCTGGGGTCCCTCGGAATCTGTCTCGGCTCCTCCCTGCAAGAACTAACCTCCTTCATGAGAGCTCTCTCCCATGGGGGTTAGCTCTTGCGGGCACGCTCCCGTGATACAACTGGCGGCCATAGCCGCTCACTGTATCACTTGGCCCCGCCCTGGCGCACCGTGTCATTGGATGTGATTGCCAGCAGCACGAGCCAATGGCTGCACTGCTATCAATCCATCCACTCTAGCCAATCAACGGCCAGACTGAGTGGAGAAGAGGACGTCAGGGGTGAGCGCAGCAGGTGAACAGGCTCAGGTAAGTAAAACGGGGGGTGTAACTGGTGCTAGGTCTGCAAATATCTGAAGAATTGCTCTTTTGTACTTTATCAGGGGTGTTGTATGGGTGTTGTTCTCATTTTCTCCCATATTTGTGCCTTATCTTCATAATAGTGAAATCTCACTATTACATCTCTTGGAGTCTCCTTCGCCATATTTTGGGGTTTTCTGATCCTGTGCACTCTCTCTATCTTCAATGATTCTATTATTGTTTTTTCTATTAGGGGATTAAACACCTTTTCCATTATTTATATCCTATAAGTTCTCTTTCTGTGTTGTTTCTGGAAATCCCAGGATTCTTCCATTTTCTTTACTTCTGTTGCGGTTTTCCTGATCTTCTATTTTTATTGAACACATTTCTTTGTTCCATTCGCAAGTTCCTTATTTGCTCTTTGAGTGCTTTTATTTCTAGGGTATCCAGTCTATTTTCCGTATCTTCCACCCTTATCGGTATTTGACCCAGATCTCCATGTAACTTTGCCATATCGGTCTTAAGGGAATGATCTAATTTTGCAAACATGTCAGCTATTTCTGACTTTGTAGGCAGATTTTATAATTTGTTCCTCTCTATTTCTCCTCCCTGTGTCACTGTCTGTCTGTAGCTCTTCTTTTGATTGGTTGGATGTATTTATTCCAATCGATTGCCTACTCTGTCCGTTTTTTTTTGTTCCTGAAGTTTGCTTGCTTTTTAGAAGTCGAACTATCTGACATTCCCTCTTGGATCATGTATTTTTTATTGTACCAGGGCTTGCGCTTATTTTGGGAGATTTTACCCTCCTCCTTTGACTGGTTTACCCCTCATTGTATGACTTCTTCTTTAGTTTATGTACTTTCTGCAGTTTTTCCAACCCCCTTCTTCTCTCCCGTTTATGGGTACTCCAGGTGGCCTATGAAGCTCCTTAACAGAGCACCATATAAAAGAGATAGCATCAATAAAGCAGATTATCCCTCTTTCCAATTTTTCCGTTCTATCTTTGTCACTTTCCTTTCCAGGCACACACACTTCCACCATTCTTCATTTCCTATTAATTTGGTCCAGGACCCTCCTTTAAAGTTTTTAAGAATTTATTCTTTATTCAGTTTTCCTGGTTAGTAGTCCCAGTAGTGTATCTAGTTAGTCATATACAGTTCTCTGTCAGGTCTAGTAGTCAGTCTTTTTACTTGTTGTACCTGTATGTTACCCTGTCTGTATGTGTTGTGTTGTATATCCAGATAGAATGTGAAGGCAAACAGGTTATTAACAAAATTCAAAAAAGACTCACCACTCCTGTAGGGGGACCGATTCTTTTGGTTAGGGGTATTTTGCTTCTGTTCCTTCTGCTTTGCAGGCTTGTAGGTGTAGTGCTATTAATTTTTATGTTTCAGTGTGTGACACTATGGTTTATTTAGATGATTTTTGAAGAGATGTATGCTCTGCTATCACCTGTTTCAACAGCTTCTCTCTTCTGGATTCAATCTGGTTCCTAATATGGGGCTTTCTCCCCGGGTCTTCTCTCAGTTTGCAGTTTGTTCTGTCCCCTATCTCGCTGGCAACCTGACTGTTCCAATGCCCTTTGTGTGCCACAATACTCTAAGCCGAGCAGCCGCTCCAGGTTAAGCTGGCCACTGAGCGAGCTCAGCCACTGAGCGACCGGGCCTCCCTGAGACAAAAAACGTGATGACGTCACCGGCACCCTACGCACGTTTCGTCACCAAAGGACTTCTACTCGGCCAATCCCCCATAGAAGTCCTTTGGTGACGAAACGTGCGAAGGGTGCCGGTGACATCATCAAGTTTTTGTCTATCGAGACGGTGGTGTTACAAGTATACAGGACGTAAGGAGAAGCAGATGGAGATGCCGCGGCTCTCATGACATTAATGCTGAACACTAACATCGCTCTTGTAAGTGCAATACTTTATTTTATTAAACTAATTGACTCTACATCAGTGGTTCTCAACCTTACTAGTGCTGTGACCCCTTGATAACATTTCTCAAGTTGTGGGGACCCCTAACGGTAACATTTTCGTAGCATGGGTTATCAGCACGCAGGCAAGACAAGTAATTTGCTCCCCTAACCTGCGGACATTTAGCTCTCCCTGAGTCCCTTTCACTCGTACCATATTAAAACCCCTTAGGGTACATTTTAGGATGTACCACTCTTTCTTTGTTCTCCTTCCTTTCCCTTGTATCCCTAATTTCTTTTTTTTCCCATCCATCTCTCTAGCCTTCTTTCTTGTTCTCTTATTTTTTCCCTTTTTCTTTGTCTCCCCCCCCCCTCTCTTTTCCTCTTCCTTCCATGTATTCTCCATTTTTCCTTCTCTTACTGCTTGGTGGGGGGGGGGGGGGTGAGTGGTAGTGCTGGGGGGAGGCAGTTCTGATCAGCCAACTTAGGTGCTCTTGATCAAGGTCATCTGCTGATCTGAGAACTGTAGTGGGGACTTTTAATGGCAACTCTAATCACAGGTAGTGTTGCTCACTGTGTCTCAGGCTTAACTGTGTCCCCAGCTCTGTGGTGTCTCGTAGCAGTGACACCTATGCCAAAATCAGGAGATAGGGTCTCCTCCAGCCCCTCCCACATCACATTCCTCACCAGTCAGCTGACCTCTAGTCTCTGCCCCCCCGCCATGCTTTGACCTGAATGGGCAGCTGTGAAGAGGCCAAGTGGGAGGCTGCAGGCTCCAGGAACAGCCCAGGATTTGGTGACCCCTGGCAAATAGTAATTCGACCCCCCGGTCCCGACCCCCAGGTTGAGAACCACTGCTCTACATACTGCACTATGGAAGTCTTTGTTTTCTATTTCTGAGCAATCCTTGGATTACTAGCTGCTGCCTTTGATTGGTTCTGGGGAGACCCATGTCCCTGAGCTTGGTGAGACTGCTATCCGCAGTCACAGCTTTTTGGTAAGCAGACTACCTACACAATTGGGTGTTTTGATGACACGTTTGCTTTTTGGGAAGATTGGTGTCACTCACTGCTTTTCTGGAATCACCTTGATTTACTTTGGAAGACAATTTTTACATGGACTTTTTCGAATTAAATTTGGATGGGACTTTGCTTTAGTTTTCCTCTATAACACTTTTTTATTTTTTTGCAAAAAAAAAAGTTTTTTCTTTTTTGAGTGTTTTATATTAGGATTTATTATCACTTGATTTATTTATTATTCGCTTGGTATTGAGGTGAAACATCACCTGTTCTATATATCAATCTGTTTACACATGTGCTAATTTATTTTATCACTCTAGCGCTGCACTTTTTTGGATTTTTATTGTATTTTATATATATATATATATATATATATATATATATATATATATATATATATATATATAAAAAATACAATAAAATCCTATGGGCCAGATCCTCAAAAGGGATACGCCGGCGTAACTGCTGTTACGCCGTCGTATCCCTGTTTCTAACTATGGAACTGATCCACAGAATCAGTTTTCCATAGTTAGGCAGAAGATCCGACATGTGTAAGGGACTTACACTGCCGGATCTTAGGATGCAGTACCGCATCCGCCGCTGGGGGCATTTCATGTCGAAATGCCGCCTCGGGTATGCAAATTAGCACTTACGGAGATCCACAAAGCTTTTACGCTTCGTTTTTTCTCCGTAAGTTTTAGTTTGCAAACGCAAAATTAGGGCTACTTTTACAAAGTGTAAACTGTTTACACCATGTAAAAGCAGACCCTTCTGTCCAGCGACGCAATTTTTTTTTTGTTTTGAATTTTTTTTTTTTCGCCGTATCTTTTTTTTTTCCCGACGCAACTTTATTGACCCGACGCAATCCACAAAGCTCGGCGTAACGTAATTTCGCGCTATGCTCGTCGGGAAAATGACGTCACGAGCATGCGCAGTACGGCCGGCGCGGGAGCGCGCCTAATTTAAATGGGAATCGCCCCCATTTGAATAGGAACGCCTTGCGCCGGCGGAATTTAAGTTACACACCCGAAAATTTCTAGGTAAGTGCTTTGTGGATCGGGCACTTAGGTAGAAATTTTAAGGCAGTGTAACTTAAATGGAAAAATTTACGTTAAGCCGGCTCTTTGTGGATCTGGCCCACTATATATATATATATATATATATATATATATATATATATATATATATATATATATATAGGCCCGGATTCACATACATCGGCGCATATTTATGCCGCCGTAGCGTATCTCTTTTACGCTACGCCGGCATCCCGGTGCGCATGCTCAGAATCACATCGGAACTAGTCCCTAAGATACGCCGGATCACTGCCTACGACGTGAACGTAACCTACGCCTAGTTATATTCACGTACAACGTAAACGGCTTGTGTTCCCTGGTCCATACCTTTGCATGGGTTGCGCCTCCTATTTGGGGAATAACTTTACGCCGGACGCAAGACTTACGCAAACCGTGTATATTATGCACCGGGCGCAAGTACGTTCGTGAATCGGCGTATCTCCCTCATTTGCATATGTGCAAAGAAAATCAATGAGAGCGGCAAATGCGCACAGCGTAAATATGCGCCCACGATACGACGGCGTAGGAAAGTTACGTTGGTCGGATGAAGCCGATTTTCAGGCGTATCTCAGTTTATGGACACGGCGCATACTTACACTTCCGCAGCGTATCTGGAGAAACGTCGGTGTAAGTCGGTGTAAGTCGGTGTAAGTGCTTTGTGAATCCGGGCCATACACTGTATATATAGATAGATATATACAACATTATCCAATCTGAAAATAAAACAAATGATTGATGATTCTTCAGAATATTGGATTGGGGTTTTCTTTTGTACATTAAACAATAAAGAATGAGAGTGATTCTCCTCATTCCTTAATTTCTATTCACATTTATAGAATTGCCAACTAGTACATTGAATCTGACCACTTTGTATTTTATCTCAGACTTTGTATGACTGTATATGATATTCTGTGTATTTCTGTCTTCCATGAAAAGCTGCACAAATATGTGAGAAATGTTCATTACACGGACGGAACCAAGATCCCCTTTAACGAGAGGAATGAAATTCCAACTAATCTTCTTTTACACAGCATGCTTTTTGCTGACAGTGCACGTTTTTATCTTACCACAATATCCACTCTTCTGGGCCCAGACTATGTGCCTAAAACATTTCCCAATTTGAGCAATCCTAGCTTCTGGAAAACAGGCAAAGTAAGAAATTACTTGATATTGTTGTTATATTGTGATATTGCTGTACGTGAAAGCTGTTATAGCTGCAAAGGGCGGGGCCAACTCAATATTGAACCCTACGGACTGACTGGAATGCCATTAAAGTTTATGTGCGTGTAAAGGCAGGTGTCCCAATACTTTTGGTAATATAGTATAGTTAAAGGGGTTGTAAATAGTGTTGAGCAGAATACGCCATATTCGATTTCGCGATATATCTCGAATATATAGTCGAATATTCGAGATATATTCGCTAAATTCGAATATTCGTGATATTTTATCGAAATGAAATGATTGCGAATTTTCGCTATTGCGAATGCGAAAATAATTGCGAATTTTCGATAACTGCGGTAGGAGCACTCTGATTGGCTCAGAATATTCGTGATATTTTACAATACAAAATAATTGCGAATATTCGGCAAATGCGGAAGGAGCACTCTGATTGGCTCAGAATATTCTTGATATTTTACAATACAAAATAATTGCGAATATTCGGCAAATGCGGAAGGAGCACTTTGATTGGCTCAGAATATTCTTGATATTTTACAATACAAAATAATTGCGAATATTCGGCAAATGCGGAAGGAGCACTCTGATTGGCTCAGAATATTCTTGATATTTTACAATACAAAATAATTGCGAATATTCGGCAAATGCGGAAGGAGCACTCTGATTGGCTCAGAATATTCTTGATATTTTACAATACAAAATAATTGCGAATATTCGGCAAATGCGAAAGGAGCACTCTGATTGGCTCAGAATATTCTTGATATTTTACAATACAAAATAATTGCGAATATTCGGCAAATGCGGAAGGAGCACTCTGATTGGCTCAGAATATTCGTGATATTTTACAATAGAAAATAAAAAGTGTTTTGCATTGGTGGTGATTCTTTACTCTATCCATCTGTCACAGCCGTTTGTCAATCAAACACCTTGAAGATTGAACACGTTCATGCTGCATGCTTTGGACTTTTTTCACTTCACATATCAAAGACATTTTTATGAAAGATTATTTTTCTATTATTGGGACTATATTTCTTTATATATTTGTTTCACTGTGTATTTCACAAGTTATTTGCGCTTGCTTATTTTATAATTTGCCCACGTCACTAGACATATTTTTTATTCTTGTAGAGCGACTCCATTTTCTGTCTTGTATTAATTTATGTTGTATAACATTTTTGAGTTGCTGCTGTATTCTCCCCTTTTTTTAAGGTATGCGCAATTTTTTCCTTCTTACAAAAAAAAATAATATCAAATTAATTTCAAACATACAAATATTCATAACAGAAACATACACAAAGCCCCCCCTTTTGCATCAGAGACAATCAGAGTTCTCCTACCACAATTCGCAATCATTTTCGCATTCGCATTAGCGAAAATTCGCAATTTTTTTTTTTTTATATTCGGCAACATAAAATGATCGCCTCAGCTTAGCTACTCGGCCCAGGGTCTCTAATCATACCAGCAATGCTTTTAGACGTCGATAGGATGTGATCTGTTTTAAAAATAAAATAGAAAAAATGCGAATATTCGGAATTGCGAATATTCACCGCGAAATTCGAAATATATCGCGAATACTCGAATATGCCATATTCGAGCCGAATATTCGCAATACAAATATTCGTGAGCAACACTAGTTGTAAAGGTTCAGCTACTTAAAAACAAAAAAACAAACATGTTATACTTACCTCCACTGTGCAGTTCGTTTTGCACAGAGTGGCCCCGATCGTCCTGTTCTGGGGTCCCACGGCGTCTCTCGCTGCTCTTCCCCACAAGAGATAACCCCCTCTGGGAATCTCTCTCCCAAGGGGGTTAGTTTGTGGGCTCGCTCCCATGCCATACAATCGGCATCCATAGCCGCCAATTGTATGAAAATAAAAAAAATAAACCCTGCAAGACAAAGGAATAATGAGCTAGTATGCATAGCATACTAGCTCATTATCAGGTACTTGCCTGAGATCGAAGCCCCCGCAGCGGCCCTCGTTCACCTCTTCTGTCACCGCCATTACCTCCGGAGTGACTTCCAGGTATCGCAGCTCCGGCGCTGTGATTGGCCGGAGCCACAATGACGTCACTCCCACACATGTGCACGGGAGCTATCAGTGACGGCACGATCACTTCACTAACGGCACGGTCCGTGCGCCTGCGCCGTTGTCTACGGCACGCATGTGTCGTAGACATCGGTGCAGCCTTTTCTGCAAATATCTAAATTTAATCTCACTCACAACAGAAACGATAAAATCATTTACATAAGAAAAGCCGGCCGGCCTGCAGACGCCTGTCCACTGGTGATGACGTCAGTACGTCAACCTCCCGACGTACGTTTCGTGTCAGGTACACGTCGTCAATGGGGAACAGGCGACGCACTGACGCATCACTCTATATAGTAAACATTACTATATATTGTAATCTCTCTAATTCAAATATAAATTATTAAATGGCCACACATATTTGATCAAGAATGCTAGGGTCAAAGAACAAACGTTAAATTTAAATGAAAATATATCATAAAAAACGATAATGTGCTATGATCCTTCAAATAAAAAAAAAAGGCAGAAAAAATAGAGGCCCTATCAGCATACAACAGAAATCAATAAACATCACAAATGAATGAAAACCCACAAAATACCGACCCCCTGAATGGATCTCAGACCTGCAGAATTCACCTTGAACCCAGTGGCGGCTGGTGCTCAAATTTTTTTGGGGGGGAAACGGAAAAAAAATTGCAGTCTCACTGTGCCCATCAAATGCAGCCACTGTGCCATCAATTGTCACCACTGTTCCATGCCATCAAACGCAGCCACTGTGCCATCAATTCGCACCACTGTGCCATGCCATCAAATGCAGTCACTATGCCATGCCATCAAACTCAGCCACTGTGCCATGAATTGTCACCACTGTTCCATTCCATCAAATGCAGTCACTATGCCATGCCATCAAACGCAGCCACTGTGCCATCAATTCGCACCACTGTTCCATGCCATCAAATGCAGTCACTATGCAATGCCATCAAACGCAGCCACTGTGCCATCAATTCGCACCACTGTGCTAAGGATAAGCTTCCGGGGACCCGAGGGCTGTACTCGGAAAGCCTATCAGAGCCGCTGGCTCTGATAGGCACTTCCGTACAGCCAACCAGCTGCCGTTATTCAGATGGTTGGCGCCTCATGTCCGGCCATCTGAATAGAACAGTGCAGCAGCGACAATAACATAGATTTGTGCAATGCATGAATGAATCTATAGACAAACCACCACTGCTTGAACCCATTGGAGAGGAAAACCAGAACCGCATTCCTATTTGTAACACTTAGTTTGTATAGCTTCATGAGAAATGATCAACATTTACATTATAATAATGATAATAATATCTGATTTCAGGCTCCGGTGTCTCGGTGCTCAGATCCCTGTTTACCTGGCAGCAGAAAAAAGTTTTCATCTTCCATCCACAAATGCTGCTATGAGTGCGTCTCGTGTCCAGAAGGAGAGATCTCCAACATTTCAGGTACAGTTTGTACACATTTCCCCATGTTTTATCACTTTAAAGATTCCTGCAAGTAAAGAAAGTTACCTGTTGATCCTGCCAGAAATGTATTTAGCCCCTAAGTCCTGTTGTCGGCTTACTCCACACAGGATTTTGCGGACTGAAATCAGAAGAATGGTATCAGCCCTGTCCCACAGATATATTTTAATTACTAACCAGAGTCCAGCTACTCGAGGCAGGGTGGATAAATTTGCAAATGTTAATATGTTCAAGGAACGTGGTGTAAGGAGATCGCTTAATTCAAGAGCAGTACAGGTATATCTCCATTATGTGAAGAGATAGGGAGCAATCATAGGAGTAAGGCATCACAGCTGTGTATTAGGTAAGTCAAAGACACTCTCACCACATCCTCTGTGTCAGCCACTTTCCTACACCTCCACTCAATGAACCAGATCGAGCCGTGCTTGTTAGGTACCAGGATCCAATCAACAGGAGAGTCTACACTCCCCTTGACACAGCTGTGGTGCAGTGCTGGTGAAAAGCTCAATAATAAAAGACAGATAAATAGACACAGATTATATTCACTTTACCTGTATTGTCACCCGGGCATACACTGTTACACCTGCTTGGAGAATTAACAAGCCTCCCGACAGATTGTGTTAAAGCAAAAGGTAACTTTACTAGAACAGGTTTTATCGTTAACATGGAATCACAATTGGTATACAACAATGAGACAAGAGGTTGTAAATGGCAATCGCCTGAGGGCCACCTGTATTGCTTTAGCAGGAGTGTCTCCAAGTGGGACTGATGCTCAGGCAACAACCACAGCACTGGGCACCTTCCCACTTCCAGCACACCATGTAGACACTATCAAACCCACTATGCGGCACACAGTATTCGGCAAGAATGATATATCACAGTATAATTAACTCAATATCCCCCCTTACAGTTTCTAGTAAGTGATAACAGCACTGCAAGGCCTTGCGGTAAGAATACAGTATAGTCTCTGGTCTTCTTTTCTTCTGTCTTCTGCTAGCTATTGTGAAACAAATATTGTAATCCCAAGGGTTCTCTGATCAATAAAGCAATGTAGAATAACATAGAACTGTAGCTTAAATTGTGGAAAGTATCTGTGCACTCCTTCCCAGAAAGGCAATTACCAGCGGCAGTCACCAAACAATCAAATCAGTCTTGAGGCCTATGCACATGTGACTCTATTTAACTGGACTGTTCCGTGGAACTACCGGTCCCAGCAACACTATGCAGTCAGTCTAGGTGTGTGAAAAACAGTACAAAGTTCTGGGCATAAGCCCTCTCACCACACGAGGTCCAGACAGATGGATGCCACAGAATCTTAGTCTGTTTGCTGCGATGACACTGTCACGTTGTTCTGCTTCACAGATGACCGGGAGTTCTCCGTTACCTCCTTCAAGGGTCTCTGGTTCGATCACACTGTCACGTTGTTCTGTTTCACAGACGACCGGGAGTTCTCAGTTACCTCCTCCAAGGGTCTCTGGTTCGACCACACTGCTGCTTCAGCACGCTGTGGTGTAAGGCAGAATCAAAGGCTGCTGTTCTGTTCAGCACAATGTAGGCCAGAGCTCTATGGAACACACACACATACAGAGCTCTGCTGGCAAGCCTTGCGTCCCAGGAACAAGAGACCTAAGATGGCCACCACAGGGCTTTTTATCTCCTACCCAGCATGCACTCCAGCCCTGAGTGTTCATGGGT
Source organism: Rana temporaria (assembly GCF_905171775.1). NCBI lineage: Eukaryota > Metazoa > Chordata > Amphibia > Anura > Ranidae > Rana > Rana temporaria. The sequence goes on along the minus strand of NC_053489.1, from coordinate 677,265,557 downwards.
AGGTTATTTGCATAATCCCTCACCATGCTCTTGAAAAACAACAAAAAGATAAATGAAGTCCATTTTACATTTTAGCCACTAGATGGTGCCAAATACCAATTTTTAGCATTAGTCATAAAATAACATTGCAAAATATTAACATAAGATTAAAAGGCAAAAATGCCTGCGCTACATATGTAACTATGTTTTCTCAGAAGCTCTGACCCAGATGCTCATTGTGTTTGTATTCTTCTTCCTGCAGACAGTGAAAACTGCATGAAATGTCCTGATGAAGAATGGCCAAATGAGAAGAAGAATTGGTGTGTTCCAAGAGTGGTGGAATTTCTCTCCTATACTGACGATACAATTGTTGCAGTATTTTCACCTGTCTCCATCCTCTCTTGTCTTCTGACTGGTTTAATATTGGGGATATTTATACATTACCGGGACACCCCCATTGTTAAAGCAAATAACCAGAACCTGAGCTATCTTCTCCTGGTCTCCATCATGTTGAGCTTCCTCTGTGTCTTCTTGTTCCTCGGACGACCAGTAGATATAACCTGCATGCTGCGTGTAACCTCTTTTGGTGTCATCTTCTCAGTTGCTGTCTCTTCTCTACTTGCCAAAAGTATCATGGTGTGTATTGCTTTTAAAACCACCAAACCTGGGAGTCACTGGAGGAAATGGATGGGAGCCAAACTGCCCAATTGTATCATTTGTGTCTTCTCACTGGTTCAAGTAATAATCTGTGTCTCTTGGTTGTCTATTTCTCCCCCCTTCCAGGATCAGGACACTCACTCTTTTCAGGGGAAGATCATCATTCAGTGTAATGAGGGTTCAGTTATTGGCTTCTACTCTGTCCTGGGATATATGGGGCTTCTGGCAGCTGTGAGTTTCATTATAGCTTTTTTAGCCAGGACATTACCGGACAGTTTTAATGAGGCCAAATACATCACCTTCAGCATGCTGGTGTTCTGCAGTGTCTGGATTGCCATGATCCCGGCCTATCTGAGCACCAAAGGGAAATACATGGTTGCTGTGGAGGTTTTTGCTATAATGGCATCAAGTATTGGACTTCTTGGCTGTATATTTTTCCACAAATGTTACATAATTCTGTTCAGACCTGACCTGAATACAAAAATAGTTATCCGCTAATATTTATGGAGGAACACTGGGTCACCAGAAGTTATATCTTTACCTCTATTATTGTTAATTCTGGTATTTTATTAACATATTGAGAATGAACATTGTTACATTTAAACTGTTAATACTTACCTTTCTGGTAGATGGTGAGTCTAATTTTTGCTCTCTTGAAGAACTACAGTAAGGACACTGCCGGTATCTGACGCTTTGGGTTTGTTGGAAACCTTGTCCCTGCTGGGTGTAGTGGTTCCTCCCACCGGCTGTTACATCACTACAGGACAAAGTAGTCACTTAGTGAGGAGTAACCACAGAGTCCAGAGGGGAACAAAACCATCACAAAGTGTCAGATACCAGCACCACTCATCACTCTTCAAGATGGTAAAAGTTTCACCCACCATCCTCCAGAAAGGTAAATATTAAACATGTTCTTTTATAAAAAAATGTAATGTCATAATTAATATTTATTATTGTATGCAGATGTATCCCAGATATATTAATAAAGTAATTTGTTTTGGTGTATTCTACAATAATTTGTAATATTAGTTGAAGTTGATGAGATCATGTTCTCAGTAAATTCACATTTTAAGTAATGAATTGACTTCATTTTATTTCCTTTCAATAAGTTGTTATTGTCAAAAATAAGCAACATTACATCGCAAATAAGATGGTGGTCAAAAAATAACAGGTGTGACAGAAGTCATATGACGGTTACAGAGACCTTTGAAGATCACATAAAACAACTATAATAATGAGGCTCTACGTCTTATCACTTCCTCAGGGTAATATCTCACTGACAACTTTGAAGTAGAGTTAAAGATTAACGCTAGCTAGCTAGAAGGTGTTCCTTACGTCCCTAAAGCTACAGCCTGTGCGTAGGAATCCAAGCATACAGGGTGTCATCCATATTAGGTCTCTGAATAATCTAAACTAGAACATAGGTAGAAGTATAAGTAAAATGATGCGCAAAGAGACAGTGCAAGGTTGTAATCAAAGGGAAAGAAGGATAATATGAAAAAAGTAACAGAGAGAAGAGAAAGAAAAAGATAAGAGAAGGGTTAGCCAGCCTCATGTGATCCCCTGGTCCCCATCAATGTTCTCCATATTAATTTGAAATGCCTATATAGGATGCCCAGGGTTCCCAAGTTACTGTAAACTTAGCAACTGAATCCGTCAGAGAGCTGACCATTTTTTCTTATTTTCAATCGTTTTTTATTAATAATCAGAAAAAAATTATATTGACAAAGTTGCAGGCAGAGCCATCTGTTAACATCAGACAAAGCCATAAGTCAAAAGATACATTACATGTTGAAGATACGAAGGAGCTGATGTATCTCAGCAAGGTATTGCGGAAGTTCCAAACTCCAGAGGGAGGAGGGAACCCGCCAACCCCAGCACCCCTCGCGGGAACTAGCTGTGCCGGGCAAGCGGGGTCCATCTCCCCCCAACGGAGTACAGTAATGAGTACAAAAATCTGCTACAGGCAGGAGGAACCAAGAGAGAGATAGATATATAATAAATTGCAAAGATAAATGAAAAAGAACAACTGTGCTAATATTGTAATAACTCATTGACCTGCTTCTTTTAGGCATTTGGGTGAACTAATATTGGTGGACAAAGTACATACATTTGGATGTCCAATGAACAGGAGGTATCGGGCAAAAAAGGCCAAAAGGTGTTCCAACTGCTAACGGTAGATTAAACATTCTGGCCTTTAAGCAGTGGAGCAAAACAGAAAAAGTGTCCCAGAGGGGAATACCTGCAATCGTACCTGTATGTAAGCAGTTAGAAGAAGTGGAAAAGAAAGAGAGAGAAAAAGAAAGAGAGAAAAAGCAAAAAAAACAAGCGTAATATTAGACGGTGTGGAACTCGCTCATCCGCAAGAACCCGAGTCAGCAAGGCATGGCAGAAGTCTGAGATAAGTATCTGGTCCATGGTTCCCAGATGGCTTCATGTTTGTCTGCAGTATTCAATATGATGCTAACTGTTTTCTCCTGGGCCATGATCCATGATATCTTCCTTTTGACCAAGAGAAAAGACACCGTGGGTTGCTTCCAAGCGCGAGCAATCGTCAGCTTGGTCCCAAGGAAAACAAACATGATCAGGCCTTGGGCTAGCTTAGGAATCTTGGGGATAGGAAAGTTTAAGAGGGCGTAATGAGGAGACTGTTGGGCCGGAAAGCCCGTAATTTTCCTAATGATGTGGAATATTTTATTCCATAGGCCCCTGATCCTGGGGGAATCCCACCAAACATGAAGTGTCGACCCAATATGTCCGCAATTACGGAAGCACAAAGGAGAGGCGTTCGGATACATTTTGGCAATTTTTAGAGGGACCATATACCACCTCATTAGGACATTCAAATTTGCCTCAATTAAAGCTATGTTTAGAATGCCCTTAGTAGGGATGAGCTTCGCGTTCGAAACTAACGTATGTTCGACTCGAACATCGGTCGTTCGATCGTTCGACGAAACTCGAACAAAACGGGTCATTAGCGCCAAATTCAAATGACGCAAAACGTCCCATAATTCACTGCGGCATTGAGCGATGATGATTGGCCAAGCATGCTGTATGTCCCGCATGCTTGGCCAATCACAGCGCGCAAAAAACGAAGAGCCATAATTGGCCAAAGCCAGGGTGGCTTTGGCTAATTATAGCTCAGGGGGATTAGTACACGCCCAACACTATAAAAGGCAGCCTGCACGGCGGCCTCGTGTAGTGTGTTCCGGCTTTTGTTAGAGAAGTCAGTCAGACAGTTAGAGAGAGATAGAGACACAGTGTCTTTTCTACCAGATAGATAGATAGATATAGAAAACAAAAAGCCGCGCCAAGAAATGGTAATACAAGTCCACTTTTGCAGATGGAAATGATAGCAATGGAAAAAGTCTATGAGCTCTTGTGCGGAGATCTAGAATGCACTTGACAGTGCGATGACACAAGTTCCATATAATATAACTCAATGATGTAACGATGGATGTAAATTCCTCCAACACCCGGTGACATGCATGCAGTATGTGAAATTCCTCCACCTGAAAATTAAAGCCTCTTACCAGAAGGTAAGGAATCAAAAGCAGGTGACTATAACCCAGCCTCGGCCTTTAATTTCTCCAGGGATCCCAGTACAGGAGTCGGCAGCGTCACAAACGTTAAATCATAGTAGCAGATTGCACAATTTGTCCCCGGGTGTCAATTACTCCAGCTGAGGCCACGCTGGTATTTTCTTCTGCAGAGTTTAGTACGTGAACGAATGAAGTGGGTTTTGTAATGACCAGAGATGTGCAGAGCCGTTAGAAAATCCAAAGGGAGCGCCACCCACAACCCCATGGGGGAGAGAGGGAAACCAAAACAGACCCCAGGGGGGTTGCAAGGAGCCGCACAGTGGACGCCCTCCGAGGATCAGGGGAGCCGGTGCCTGCAGAGTGCCCCCAATGGGTTAGCCCTGATAAGGGATTAAATGGATATGAGTAGGTAAATTGTGGGCTTGTAGAGCTTGTTGTTGAGTATTCAGATCTAGGCTGCAGACAGTGCAGGGAAGACCCAGGCTTCCAATGTTGGAGGAGATAAAAGGAATGAACTGCTGTCCATGCTCAGCTGCCTGGAATCAAGCTAGATCATAGATAGATAGATAGATAGATAGATAGATAGATAGATAGATAGATAGATAGATAGATAGATAGATAGATAGATAGATAGATAGAGCAGGAAGGCTAGTCAGTATAGTTAAATCTACAGTTTGTAGAGAATATATTCACTTCCCTAGGAGTTGTCAATATATTTATAAACTGTATAGCTCAGCTAGATCTGCTATTAGTATCTGTCAGGCAGGAGATTGTTCTACATGCAGTGCTCTAACGTGTTGTATTGCCTGCATTAGGGATTAGCTTTAAAATATTTGTCTGTGTTATTCAACGTGTGCTAGTTAATTGCACATACACGCATTACCTGTTACTGCACGTGTGCAATTTATTTGCACAGAAACGCAGTCACTTTTAATGCAAGTGGGCTATTGAATTGCACAGAAACGCAGTCGTTCTTACTGCGTGTGCTCTGTTTAATAGCAACTAAACGCAGTTGGTGTCACTGCATGTGTGGTGTTACATAGCACCTGAGCACAGTCGCTCTTACTGCGCGGGTGCTGTTTAATACCACCTAAATGCAGTTAGTGTCACTGCGTGTGTGCTGTTACATAGCACTTGAACGCAGTCGCTCTTACTGCGTGTGTGCTGTTTAATAGCAACTAAACGCAGTTGGTTTCACTGCGTGTGTGCTGTTACATAGCACCTGAACGCAGTCGCTTTTACTGCGCGGGTGCTGTTTAATACCACCTAAACGCAGTTGGTGTCACTGCGTGTGTGCTGTTACATAGCACTTGAACGCAGTCGCTCTTACTGCGTGTGTGCTGTTTAATAGCAACTAAACGCAGTTGGTGTCACTGCGTGTGTGCTGTTACATAGCACCTGAACGCAGTCGCTCTTACTGCGCGGGTGCTGTTTAATACCACCTAAACGCAGTTGGTGTCACTGCATGTGTGCTGTTACATAGCACTTGAACGCAGTCTCTCTTACTGCGCGGGTGCTGTTTAATACCACCTAAACGCAGTTGGTGTGACTGCGTGTGTGCTGTTACATAGCACTTGAACGCAGTCGCTCTTACTGTGCGGGTGCTGTTTAATACCACCTGAACGCAGTTGGTGTGACTGCGACTATTTTGTTACATAGCACCTGAACGCAGTCGCTCTTACTGCGCGTGTGCAGTTTACTAACACCTCAACGCAGTCGGTGTGACTGCGACTATTTTGTTACATAGCACCTGAACGCAGTCGCTCTTACTGCGCGTGTGCAGTTTACTAACACCTCAACGCAGTCGGTGTGACTGCGACTATTTTGTTACATAGCACCTGAACGCAGTCGCTCTTACTGCGTGTGTGCAGTTTACTAACACCGGAACGCAGTCGGTGTGACTGCGACTATTTTGTTACATAACACCTGAACGCAGTCCCTCTTACTGCGTGTGTGCGGTTTACTAACACCTGAACGCAGTCCGTGTGACTGCGACTATTTTGTTACATACCACCTGAACGCAGTCAGTCTTACTGCGTGTGTGCAGTTTACTAACACCTGAACGCAGTCGGTGTGACTGCGACTATTTTGTTACATAACACCTGAACGCAGTCCCTCTTACTGCGTGTGTGCAGTTTACTAACACCTGAACGCAGTCGGTGTGACTGCGACTATTTTGTTACATAACACCTGAACGCAGTCCCTCTTACTGCGTGTGTGCAGTTTACTAACACCTGAAGGCAGTCGGTGTGACTGCGACTATTTTGTTACATAACACCTGAACGCACTCCCTCTTACTGCGCGGGTGCAGTTTACTAACACCTGAACGCAGTCGGTGTGACTGCGACTATTTTGTTACATAACACCTGAACGCAGTCCCTCTTACTGCGTGTGTGCAGTTTACTAACACCTGAACGCAGTCGGTGTGACTGCGACTATTTTGTTACATAACACCTGAACGCAGTCCCTCTTACTGCGTGTGTGCAGTTTACTAACACCTGAACGCAGTCGGTGTGACTGCGACTATTTTGTTACATAACACCTGAACGCATTAATATGGCTGGAAGGACAAAGTGAGGCAGAGAGTCACAAGGGCAAGCAGGCTCTGCATCTAGAGGTAACGCTGGTTGTGGATGTGGTGCATCCTCTTCAGCACGTGGCCGTGGCCGTGAACGCTCGTCCTTCTTTTCGGGAGCTTGCCGTGTTGAGCCTCAACACGCAGAGAAATTAGTTGAGTGGATAACCAAGCCGTCCTCATCCTCCTCATTCTCTCTCACACAGACTGATCATAGTTTGTCTGGCAAAGCAGCTACCAAGGCGTCCTCTTCCCTCTGCACAATGGCATCACACAATCCTTCCCTAGTCCCACCGTGTCCTTCTGAGGAGTCCCCCGAACTGTTTCAACACAGTGTTGGGTACATGCTACATGAAGATGCGCAGCGTTTTGAAGACTTCGATGACGGAACACAGATAGAGGAAGGCATTGATGTGAGCCCAGGGAGAGGGGGTGGCCGAGAGGGACAACAATCTGGCAGTGATGTTCCCCCAGCTGGAGCATACTGCCAGGTTTTCGACAGTGATGATGAGGAGGGAGGGGATGATGAGGTCATTGACTCTACCTGGGTGCCTGCTAGGAGAGAGGAGGAGGAAGAGGAGGAGGAGGAGGACGAGGCACAGGCACATCTCCAAAGAGACAGGATGCCCTCCAGGGGTCAGCTTAAGGGCAGAACACCAACTGCATTACGTGGCGCTGCTGTGTCTCAACGGTACAGCAAAAGTTCTTTGGTGTGGGCCTTTTTTGAAACATGTCCATCAGATCGTACCTTTGCTGTTTGCAACATATGTCTCAAGCGTATCTCGTGTGGCCAAAACATCACCCGCTTGGGCACCACATGTTTGTCCAGACATATGTCGAGCTGCCATGCAGCTCGTTGGCAAGCATACCAGAAAGACCCACACCAAAGACCGAAGCGGACCTCCCCTTGCCCTTCTGTGACCTCCAACCCCACTAGACCCCCAGTCCTCTCTGAAGCCTGCACCGAAGGTGTAGAAATAGGTGTGTCACAACGTAGTAGTGGTAGTACATGCGGGCAATCTACTGATAGTACCAGACAAATTTCCCTGCCCCAGCTGCTGCAGCGCCGAAAGAAGTACGCTCCCAGCCATCCACATGCCCAGCGGTTGAATGCTAGCTTAGCAAAATTGCTAGCACTTCAACTGCTACCTTTTCAGTTGGTAGATTCTGCCCCCTTCTGTGAGTTTGTGGAATGTGCAGTACCTCAGTGGCAAGTACCCAAACGCCATTTTTTCTCACGGAAGGCGATTACGGCTCTCTACCGGCATGTGGAAGGCAATGTCCATGCCTCGCTGGACAGGGCGGTCAGTGGTAAGGTGCATCTTACCACTGACTCATGGTCCAGCAGGCATGGACAGGGACGTTACCTGTCTTTTACGGCCCATTGGGTGACTCTGCTGGCAGCTGGGAAGGACGCAGGGCAAGGTACAGTAGTTTTGGAGGTTGTTTCGCCACCACGCCTCCAAAACACTACTACTGCTTGTGGCCTCTTCCTGTGGTGATGTTTGCTCAGAACCAGCCGTGCTCCGTAGGCGTACGAGGGGCTACGCAGGAATGCAGGCCAAGAGATGCCATGCGGTGCTAGAGCTGGTGTGCTTGGGAGACAGGAGCCACACTAGGGAAGAGGTTCTTTCAGCTCTGCAGGGGCAGGCTCAGAGGTGGTTGACGCCACGCCAGCTGAAGCCTGGAATGGTGGTCAGCGATAATGGCACCAACCTCCTCTCTGCCCTGCGACAGGGAAAACTCACTAATGTGCCTTGTTTTGCGCATGTTCTCAATTTGGTGGTGCAGCGGTTCTTGGGCAGGTACCCGGGCTTACAGGATGTCCTGAAGCAGGCCAGGAAAGTCTGTGTGCATTTCCGGAGGTCATATAATGCCACTGCTCGGCTGACAGACCTCCAGAGGGAATACAACCTGCCCAAGAACCGCCTAATCTGTGACATGCCCACCAGATGGAACTCTACGTTGGCCATGCTGCAGCGGCTGCACACGCAGCAGAGGGCCATCAATGAGTACCTGTGCCAATATGGCACCAGAACTGGCTCAGGGGAGCTTGGTTTTTTTTCACCACGCCAGTGGGCCTTGATCAGGGATGCATGCACTGTCCTGTCACCATTTGAGGAGGCCACGAGGATGGTGAGCAGTGACAGTGCATGCATCAGTGAGACTGTCCCGCTTATTCACATGTTGGAGCACACCCTACGTGGAATAATGGACAGGGCCCTTGAGGCAGAACAGAGGGAGGAAGAGGAGGACTTCCTTACCTCTCAAGGCCCCCTTTATCCAGACACCGTTCCTGCTTGCCCACCTAGAACACAGGAAGAGGAGGATGAGGAGGAGGAGGAGGATGATTGTATCAGCAGCATGGAGGTGGAGCCTAGCACTCAGCATCAACAGCAGCAGTCTTCAAGGGATCATTTACAGTCCCAAGGAACACGTGGACTTTTACGTGGCTGGGATGAGGTGGCTGCCGATCCCGTCATCCTCAGTGACCCAGAGGACTGTGCCCCGAATGCCTCTGCAAACCTACGCTGCATGGCCTCCCTGATCTTGCAAAGCCTGCGTAAGGATCCTCGTGTACGTGCTATCAAGGAGAGGGATCATTACATCATTACTGGCTGGCAACTCTCCTTGATCCATGTTACAAGAGTAAGGTAGCGGACCTTATGTTGCCATCGCAGAGAAAGCAGAAGATGAAACTTCTGCGGGAGGCCTTGCAGAAGGGTCTGTGCAATGCGTTCCCAGAACCGGGGGGATTAACAAAACCTGGCCCTGGACAACGTCTTGCTGAGGCTTCAGTGAGTCAGAGAAGGAGCGGTGGAGAAGGTGGCCGTCTGACCGATGCGTTCAAACAATTTTTTAGTCTGCAGCCCCAAAGTCTGACCGGTTCCAGCAACCATCGCCAGCGTCTGGTTTACATGGTCCGGGAATACCTAGAGGCAAGATCCGACTTGGACACCTTCCCCACCGAAAATCCTCTGGCTTACTGGGTCTTGAGGATGGATCACTGGCCAGAGCTTGCACAGTACGCAATTGATCTACTGGCTTGCCCTGCATCCAGTGTTCTTTCAGTGCTGCTGGAGGCTTTGTGACCGATCACAGGTTGCGCCTCTCCACCGACTCTGTTGATCGACTGACCTTCATCAAAATGAATCAGGCTTGGATCAACACCAGCTACCAAGCACCTGATGCTGATGTTACTGAATAATATTTTTTTGTTGAAATGTCAGATCCCTTTGAGACTGCTGATGCTGAGTGACTGTCCTGTTATGCTGCTGATGGAATATCTTTCTCCTCCTCACTTTTCTTGCTGATAGCTAGTAAGAAATTTTGTTTTTCTGTGCTCTGCCACCAGTGCCTAAGGCCTAATTTTTCTGCCCCTGTTTAACAGGGGCGCCTAATAAAAAATTTTGATGCAATACTTTGCACGTGGCTCCTTGTTGCACTCCAATTAAAGATATTGGGAAGGGTTGCAGTGTTGTGTTGTGCCTAAGGCCTAATTTTTCTGCCCCTGTGTAACAGGGGCGTCTGATAACAATTTTTGATGCAATACTTTGCACGTGGCTCCTTGTTGCGCTCCAATTACAGATATTGGGAGGGGCTGCAGTGTTGTGTTGTGCCTACGGACACATTTTTGTGCCCCTGTGTTACAGGGGCGTCTAATAACAATTTTTGATGCAATACTTTGCACGTGGCCTAAGGCACAATTTAGGAGTACGCAGTGTACAGAGTGCAGTGTTTAGGAGTGCGCAGTGTACAGAGTGCCGGGTTTAGGAGTACGCAGTGTACAGAGTGCAGGGTTTAGGAGTGCGCAGTGTACAGAGTGCCCGGTTTAGGAGTACGCAGTGTACAGAGTGCAGGGTTTAGGAGTGCGCAGTGTACAGAGTGCTGGGTTTAGGAGGTAAAAGTATCATAAGCTATTTCATAATTTTTTTTTTCCTGCACCACTCTAAACTCTGCCTCTCTTCCTTTAGTTTTTAATGAGGAAGAAAATTGAAAATCATATTACAAGTAGAGTTGAGCGGACACCTGGATGTTCGGGTTCGGGTCCGAACCTGAACTTTAAAAAAAAAGTTCGGGTTCGGGAACCCGAACCCGAACTCCGAACCCCATTGTAGTCAATGGGACACGGACTTTTAGAAAAAAAAATGCGCGGAGGTCCCCGCAATTCAATAACCAGACCCTTTAGGTCTGACGTAAATTTCCCCAGTGCTACGTCACTGGGGAAGCCCAGAGTCTTCCCTCTTCCTGGGCTTCCCCAGTGACGTAGCAGAGGGTACATCAGAGGGTGCGGGGTCACGTGACGGGTGGCCCTGCCTCCCCTATATAAGTAATGTCACAGCTTCAGCGCGTCATTCGCTGGGCTGTGTCCAGCGGTGAGAGGAGGTCGGCGATGCTGCGCTCCGGATGGATGGATCTTCTCATCGCTAGAGCGGAGATCACCCGTCGCTGGAACTTCTCATCGCTGGAGATCACCCGCACCCGTCGCTGGATCAGGACATCATTGGAGCAGGAAGCCGGGAACGAGTGGATTATCACCGCTGGAGTTTTTTTATTTTTTTTACTTTATTCTACGGTGTGTTTGTGTGTTTTTTTTTTACAAGACTTTACACTTCCTTCGTGAAATGGTAGGGGTACAGTGTACCCCATTACCATTTCACACAGGGGGGGGGTCAGGATCTGGGGGTCCCCTTTGTTAAAGGGGTCTTCCAGATTCTGATAAGCCTCCCGCCCGCATACCCCCACAACCACCGGGCAAGGGTTGTGGGGATGAGACCTTTGTCCCCATCAACATGGGGACATCCTCCCCATGTTGAGGGCATGTGGCCTGGTGCGGTTGAGGAGAGGGGGGGCGCACTCTGTCCCCCCCTCTTTTCTACGGTCGGCCAGGTCAACGTGCTCGGATAACGGGTCTGGTTATGGATATTTAGGGGGAACCGCACGTCATTTTTTTTTTAATATCCATAACAGACCTAAAGGGTCTGGTTATTGAATTTGCGGGGACCTCCGTGCATTTTTTTCCCCGAACTCCGATCCCGGACCCGAACTTTTTCCAATTATTCGGGTTCGGGTGCGGGTTCGGGAAAAACCCAAAGTCCGTACCGAACCCGAACTTTACAGTTCAGGTTCGCTCAACTCTAATTACAAGTCAAATATTTGCACAATGTTAGTTACAAAATAATACTAATAATAATAATAATAATAATGATGATAATAATAATAATAATAATAATAATAATAATAATTAGGGTTGTCCCGATACCGATACTAGTATCGGTATCCGGACCGATTCCGAGTATTTGCGGGAGTACTCGTACTCCCGCAAATACCCCCGATACCCAAATAGAATACGCTGGATGGGGGGAGACAATGGCTGGATGGGGGGTGACAATGGCTGCATGGGGGGTGACAATGGCTGCATGGGGGAATACATTGCTGGATGGGGGGTGACAATGGCTGGATGGGGGGATACATTGCTGCATGGGGGGAGACAATGGCTGCATGGGGGGTGACAATGGCTGCATGGGGGGAGACAATGGCTGCATGGGGGGAGACAATGGCTGCATATGTGGGGGGACATCACTGCATTTGGGGACACATTTAAAAAAAAGTATCGGTATTCGGTATCGGCGACTACTTGAAAAAAAGTATCGGTACTCGTACTCGGTCCTAAAAAAGTGGTATCGGGACAACCCTAATAATAATAATGATCATAATAATACAGTAATAATAATGATATTTATATTATTATTTTATTTATTTATTTATTTGTATGTGTCTTATTACTATTCACCTAAACTGGATTGCTCAATGAATAGTTGAAGTGAAGAGACATACAGTAATAAGACTTGAATGAGGAGAGTTTGTATTGGAAAGCAGATGGTAATCAGTAAATTCAGCGTCTGTTTCCTGGGGGAATCCGGCAGAAACTTTCATCCAATAAAATCTCAGGTTTATTCTTTGGTGACTTAGTTGTTCTATTCTGAATGGAGCGGTCCCACCCCTGTAATCATGTGTCGTCTTGTGGACGTCTCTGGTGATCGCTCAGCTCAGGTGTCAGTAGTCCTGGGAGAACGGCACACAGAAGGTTTAGAATCCTCTAAAAATGAAGAATGATGTCACCGGCTTTACTATTCTCTACAATCTGATGCAATGTGTGAGATATTGTTTTCTCTCAGTCCTCATATGGCGATCAGCCTCCAGAATATGACCTATCAGGGGAATCCAACACAACAGTGATAGCAAAAGATTTTACTGTATAAGACACAAGAAATACAAAATTCTAAATGTGTCTCTAAACTTTCATCCAATAGAAGAATCTCCGGCTGTTCTCTGAAGTAGATGTTTAATAATGTTTTACTAAAGAACTTCTTTCCTGTATGAGCAATGCCGAGAGAAATAAAAGTTATACAATTTAGTAATTTCTTATGCTAGATATTCAGTATATATTACATTTAATATTCAGATGCAAGTATACAAATTAATGTAATTGTTATTAGCATGTAAAATATTAAGACAATATATAGGATAATTAAAGATTAAATGTACTGTTCACAAACTACCAATAATAATTATAATAATAATAACAATTACAATAAATACTTTAACCGCTTGAGGACCGCCGCACGACGATATACGTCGACAAAATGGCACGGCTGGGCACAAAGGCGCACATGTACGTCCCCTTTAAGATCCCAGCCGGTCCTCTTCTCCGTGACCATCCCCATGGGAACAGCGGACCCGATCGCCGCCCGTCTTCCGCGATCGGGTCACAGAGAGGAAGAATGGGGAGAGGTGAGTGTAAACAAACCTCTCCCCGTGCTTCCTAGTGTGGCTGTCACTGATCATCTGTTCCCTGTCATAGGGAACAAAGATCAGTGACATCACACACACAGCCACGCCCCCCACAGTAAGAACACTTCCTTAAGGGCACACTTAACCCCTACAGCGCCCCCTCCTGGTTAACCTATTCACTGTCAGTGTCATTTTTACAGTAACCAGTGCATTTTTATAGCACTGTTCGCTGTAAAAAGGACAATGGTCCCAAAATAGTGTCAAAAGTGTCCGCCATAATGTCGCAGTCACGATAAAAATCGTTAATCGCCGCCATTACTAGAAAAAAAAAATATTAATAAAAATGCAATAAAATTATCCCCAATTTGGTAGTCACTATAAATTTTGCGCAAACCAATTAATAAACGCTTATTGCGATTTTTTTACCAAAAATATGTAGAAGAATACGTATCAAGCTAAACTGAGGGAAAAAAATGTTTTTTTATATCTTTTTTGGGGATATTTATTATAGCAAAAAGTAAAAAATATTGCATTTTTTTTTAAATTGTCGCTCTATTTTTGTTTGTAGCGCAAAAAATACAAACTGCAGAGGTGATCAAATACCACCAAAAGAAAGCTCTATTTGTGGGGAAAAAAGGACGCCAATTTTGTTTGGGAGCCATGTCGCACGATCGCGCAATTGTCAGTCAAAGCGACGCAGTGCCGAATCGCAATAAGGGCCAAGGTCCTTTAGCTGCATAATAGTCCGGGGCTAAAGGACCTAAATAATGGACTAAATAATGGACTTATGATTTGTGAAGGAAAGTGTGTAATACGTATGGATTTTTTTTTCCATGCAATGCATCTACAGGGCCACATTTAATGCTTTTATCTTTGTAACCACTTCAGCTCATATACCTGTACACCACCTATGAATCATTTACATTTCACTATGAGCCTAGTGAGTAACCACTTCCCGACCGCCTCATGTAGATATACGTCAGCAGAATGGCACGGACAGGCACATCAACGTACCTGTACGTCCTCTGCTAGACGTGGGTCAGGGGTCCGATCGGGACCCCCCCCCGGTACATGCGGCGGTCGGTAAGCCTCGGGGAGCGATCCGGGACGACGGCGCGGCTATTCGTTTATAGCCGCTCCGTCGCGATCGCTCCCCGGAGCTGAAGAACGGGGAGACCCGTGTGTAAACACGGCTTCCCCGTGCTTCACTATGGCGGCGCATCAATCGAGTGATCCCTTTTATAGGGAGACTCGATCGATGACGTCAGTCCTACAGCCACACCCCCCTACAGTAGTAAACACACACCAAGTGAACACTAAATGTTACAGCGCCCCCTGTGTTTAACTCCCAAACTGCAACTGTCATTTTCACAATAAAGAATGCAATTTAAATGCATTTTTTGCTGTGAAAATGACAATGGTCCCAAAAATGTGTCAAAATTGTCTGAAGTGTCCGCCATAATGTCGCAGTCACGAAAAAAAAACGCTGATTGCCGCCATTAGTAGTAAAAAAAAAAAATGCAATAAAACTATCCCTTATTTTGTAAACGCTATACATTTTGCGCAAACCAACCGATAAACGATTATTGCGTTTTTTTTTACCAAAAATAGGTAGAAGAATACGTATCGGCCTAAACTGAGGGGAAAAAAAAATTATATATGTTTTTGGGGGATATTTATTATAGCAAAAAGTAAAAAATATTGCATTTTTTTCAAAATTGTCGCTCTATTTTTGTTTATAGCGCAAAAAATAAAAACCGCAGAGGTCATCAAATACCACCAAAAGAAAGCTCT
Organism: Rana temporaria; assembly: GCF_905171775.1. Classification (NCBI taxonomy): domain Eukaryota; kingdom Metazoa; phylum Chordata; class Amphibia; order Anura; family Ranidae; genus Rana; species Rana temporaria. The sequence goes on along the minus strand of NC_053489.1, from coordinate 677,250,215 downwards.
ATTTGTGGGGAAAAAAGGACGCCAATTTTGTTTGGGAGCCACGTCGCACGACCGTGCAATTGTCTGTTAAAGCGACGCAGTCCCGAACTGTAAAAACCCCTTGGGTCTTTAGGCAGCATATTGGTCCGGGGCTTAAGTGGGTAAGCAATTACTTCTGTAATAGCGAAGTAATACATATATCCTTTTTCTTTGGACAAAAAAAAAATTGTATTGCTGATACTGCCTATTTTTTTATTTTTTATGCTATCCATATACAAAAAAAAAAAAAAAAAGAAAACAGCAAACTTAAAGCCCAACTCCAGGATAAATAGAAGCTGTAGAAATACCACTTCTATATATGATGCTCGGCTCCCAACAAACAGGTAAATTAATAAAAGTTTGGCCATTTATATGAACACCTGAACAGACAAATTTGGTCGGAGCTATGATTAAACACTGTATGACAGTGTGAAACGCGTCAGCTGTGTCTTTCTGATTTTTGCTGTAACATGTCAGTTTTGTGACTTATTTTATTAAAAAGAAACACTTTTTTGGAGTGCGGCTGTCCTCATCTTCTTCAACAAATTTTGCATGGTCTGAATCTCAGTTTGGACCAAAACATCGGCTCATTCGTATTCTTCACCCATAAGCCCATCCCTGCCCTCAACCATCATTCGGAAGGTAAGTCGTTTAACCATGCATTCAACAGGAGGGTCAACCTGGCCTCAGACACATGGCCCAACAATTAATGGCAGGGATATTATATATTGTTCATTGTGACTTTTCCTGGTACGAGATGGAGTGCCAACGCTTGGCCCGCCCCCACAGAGCTTACAGAATTCTTGCCCCAGTGTGGCTCCTGTTCCCTGGACATACCAACGGTGAGGCCTCGTACACACGACCGAGGAACTCGTCGTAAATGAAACATCGCTGACGAGTTCCTTGTCAGGCTTGTCGAGAATCTTGACAAGCTTTCTTTGCGTACACACTGTCAAGACAAAATCTCATCGTTCTCAAACGCGGTGACGTACAACACGTACAACGGCACTATAAAGGGGAAGTTCAATTCCACTGGCCTAACCCTTGGGGCTGCTTTTACTAATCTCATGTTACTGCGTGTTAAGTAAAAATTCGGTGAGAGACGATTCGCGCTTTTCAGTCTGTTACAGCGTGACGAATGTGCTATCTCCATTACGAACGCTACTTTTACCAAAGGTGCGCTCCCGTCTCATAGTTTATTCTGAGCAAGCGCGGGTTTCTAAGCATACACACGAACGTGTTCCTCGTCGTAAACCAGCCCGACGAGAAACACGACGAGGAAATTGAGACTCCCAGATGAGGAAAAAGAGAACTTGTTCTCTTTTTTGCTCGTCGAGATCCACGACAGTTTTCTCGACGAAAAACATACACACGACCGTTTTCCACGGCAAAAAAGCTCTGCCACCAAGTTTCTTTGATGGATTCTGTCGAGGAAAGCGGTTGTGTGTACGAGGCCTGACAGTGCATGGCATCATTTTACCTAAAGTCATTGCATAGTCTCCATATTACACCTTATAACACTTGTCCTCTGATCACCATCCCCCCACAACTCACACGATGCAATCTGCTTGATCTACGGCCAACATATAGTAGCTTGTCCAAACAGGCTGAAAATCGGTGGTGAAAATCTATCACAACCTTGTTTAATTCTTGCAAACAAAATTAAAAATAAATTCATGGCTCTGGTCTAGTTGCTCTCTCTCAGAAAAAGTGGCCAAAAAAGGATTACAAGCTTAGCAGCAAATCTGTCAAATGTATCTTTTTTTAAATGTGTGAAAAGGGAAGCCACATTTTTTTAGGTGCAGATGCAATCTGTTTACTTTTTGCCTCATAATTTGTGGCCTTTCCAATGAAAGCTTGAAAAATGGGGTGCAATTCTGTTAAATGTTTATGTTTAAAAATAAAAAATTGTTCCAGGTGGAAATTGCCCACTCTTTCCGCTGTCTACGGGGCCACCCTGCACTTACCTGTCTGATGAGAACCACTATCACGGTGTGGCAACAAGCAAGGGTACAGTGTCGTAAGCCTCATATGGTTTCTCCTTATCTTCCCCTTTGGGCCAACTCCACTTTCGGTCTGGGATCCTCTGCGTCTGGTACGTGGGTTGGGCTTCGGGGCGTCTCATCTCATCGAGAAACATGTGGTCATCTGCTCGGGCTCTGGTCACGCGTCCAATCAGGCAAGAGGAGCACCTCATCACGACATATAGAAGGAATAGAAACAAAAACAACATGAGTATATATTCCTACTTCCTTCAACCACGATCCAATGGAAAATAATAAATCCGCAAAGTTTCCCAAACCCTTAAGGCCCTGTACACACAATCAGTCCAAACTGATGAGAACGGACTGAAGTTCAGTTTCATCAGTCCAAACCTACCGTGTGTATGTCCCATCAGACTTTTGTCCTTCAGACCAAAGTTTTAAAACTTGCTTTAAAATCGGACTGATGGACTGATGACCGATCGGTCAAAACCGATGGTTAGTACGCAAAAGCATCGGTTTAAAACCCGCGCATGCTCAGAATCAAGTCGACGCATGCTTGGAAGCATTGAACTTCGTTTTTTTAGCAAGTCGTTGTGTTTTACTTCACCGCGTTGGACTCCATCAGATTTTGAACTGATGGTGTGTAGGCACATCAGACCATCAGTCCATCAGACCATCAGACTTCATCCTTCAGTCCGTTTTCATCAGTTTGGACTGATCGTGTGTACAAGGCCTAAAAGGATTCCAACATTCAGTAGCTATAGCTCTGGCTCTGGGTTGCAGGGATCTCAACTTATCCATATGGGCCACCTTTTAATAGAAAGGTCTGGTCTGCCGTTGTTCCTGTAGCTTCAACTGTTTAAATGAACATCCCATCCACAATGAATAAGAAATTGTTCAATCGTATCATAAGCTCAAGCCCCCACTTTGTACATGCAGGAAATCATGCTGTCTCTGCCATTCTTACCTTCTCTCGCTCAATCAGATCCTCACGATCGGCCGCGGCATAAGATGCTGGGACGAGTTTCACCAGCACGTATGAACCTCTTGCATTGGGGGGAAATACCTTATAAGCTGTAGATCCGCATAAGTACAAAACTAAAGTTGAAACACATTTGTGGGCTACCTACTTGTCCCGATATCCAAACTGGCAAGAAGCAGAGCTATTATTAAAACTATAACCAAATGTATCGTTAAATTCTATTGACATGTGTCTGTTTGGAGTCTTTACTAGTTTGTCAAAACTCCTCATACCAATATGAACATCATATATAGCATGTACCTCTGTAATCGCTGGGGACTAAGGCTCGGTGGAGATTCAGAGTAGCCCCGTCAATCAGTCCTGTTTGCTTTCTTAGTTAGTCAGAGAATACACTTTAAACAATAAATTGGGATGCTTTTTATCGTTACCCTTGCTAAAATATACTAAACAAAAAATATAAATAAACAAAGATAACCTCATTCTTTGGTGTGGTTGAGCAGCTTCTTGCAATGGCTGGTGTGGTCTCGTCCCTCAAGCTTCTTTACAACGACCCAGTCACCTGGTTGTAAAGAATGTAAACCGGTTATTGTGTCAGGGTCCAGGACGGACTCATGAACCCTGTGGTGGACCTTTTGAAGTTCATGTTACAGTGACTGCACCCACCCCATTATCTGAGAATGTTGACAGCTGCTGAGGAAAGTACAACTCTGGTTTTGGTTGACCTCCAAACAAACCTCATGTGGCAATAACCCAGACATGTGGGAACTTAACGACTGTGGTCACTGCATAACTTGTGCGTGGCTTACCATCTGGGGTGTAATACCTGAAATCATTGACCAAAAGGTTCTTTGCATATGGGATGGGAGTGTCCTTCACCAGACTGCTGCTTTCTGATTCAAATTCCATCAAAGAAAGACAGTTGTGACCTACTAGGTCACACACTTGTAGATGGATTCAGAGACGCCGCCTTAACTATAAGGCGGTGTAGCGTATCGTATTTACGCTACGCCGCCTTAAGTCAGAGAGGCAAGTACTGTATTCACAAAGTACTTGCCTCCTAACTTACGGCGGCGCAGCGTAAATAGGGCCGACGTAAGTGCGCCTAATTCAAATTAGGATGAGGGGGCGTGTTTTATGGTAATGGGGGGTGACTGTAGCTCTCATCCAGCCGCATCTCTGCCCAGACCAGCCTGCTTAATTCAGCTGTCTGTTCCTTTTTTTCCCATCTCTAAATGATTTTCCAGGGATCGGAGAAATGTTTAGATCCTTCAAGAATGTCTGCCTATTGTACCTAGCCTTGCAGCCCCGGACTTTTGCTTTAGAAACTGTTAAGGTCGGGTTTCTCATCTCCCTGCTGTCTGATGAACCCCAGACCCGGGCCCACAGTTTATGGGAGCAAAGGAGTCCTGTCATTAACACAGTGGACACATTTCTGGCAGCTATGACACAACTCTATGAGGACCCCTAGCATACAGCCACTGCCGAAGCCGCTCAGAATTCATTACAGCAGGGTAGTCGACCAGTGGAGGACTATACCGTCAACTTCTGTCGGTGGTCTGCAGACACAGGCTGGAATGAGGCAGCCCTCAAACACCAATTTCACTTAGGACTTTCCGAGTCTCTCAAAGACGAGCTGGCCAGGATTGGGGTCCCCACTACACTTGAGGATCTTATCCAGTTATCCATCCAGCTGGACCGACGTCTACGGGAGAGACAATCCGAATGAACTCAGTTCTCCAGGCCTGCCATGGTGCCGCCTAAGGTTTCCCCTTCACCAGTGCCTGTGCCCACCAGTACCTCTACCCCAGTTCCTAGACAAGTCGGACTGCTACATTCCGCGTTAACCCCGGATGAAAGGCATCATCGTATGCAATCTGGGTTCTTGTGTAATTGCCCCAGAAGGCCCAAGAAGCCACCCTCCTACCCTCCAGTGTATTTCAAGATCTCCTGAGCTTCTCCTGCACACCTAGTTCTGCCCATCACGATGCAGTTTGGAAAAGAGGAGATCCGACTGCAGGCTATAATAGATTCTGGAGCATGCAGCTGCTTTGTGGACTTGAACCTGGCGAGAAACCTTACGCTGCCCCTTCTCCACAAGAAACGGGGGCTGGAAGTTCGCCTGGCAGATGGCACATTGCCTAGTTCTGGCCCTGTTGCCCAAGAGACTATCCCTCTCCTTATCACCACTCCTGATGGCCATCAGGAATTCATACGTTTTGACGCTCTGAGTTTGCCTATGTCCCCAGATATCTTAGGAATTCCGTGGCTCCAAGCCCACAACGCTCAGATCAATTGGATCAAGAAGGAAGTCCTGTTCACCTCTCCCTATTGCCGCAGCAGCATTGCCTCATTCCTGAACCCAGAGACACTACCAGTTACTTGACAGTCCACCCTGTATCTACCGCTAACCAGAATGTACCCCAGGCATACCAAGAATTCCTGGATGTCTTTGATAAAAGAAAAAACGATGTCCTACCACCACATCAGCCATATGACTGTCCGATAGAATTACTTCCAGGGGCAGAGATTCCATTTGGACGAATATTCCCTCTCTCTGAAATGGAATTAGGAACTTTTGACAATACATCGATGAAAACTTGGCTAAAGGCTTAATCCGAGCCTCCTCCCCTCCTGCCGGTGCCGGCATTTTCTTTGTCGAAAAGAAAGACAAGACTTTAAGACCATGCGTGGACTATAGGGAGCTAAATAAAATCACCATAAAAAAAAACGCTACCCACTGACACTAGTTCCTGAACTTTTCCAGAGATTCCGTACGGCCCAAGTATTTACCAAACTCGACCTCCGGGGTGCCTATAACCTTGTTCGTATCCGTGAGGGCGATGAATGGAAGACAGCATTCAGAATGAGATTCGGACACTTCGAGTATCTCGTGATGCACTTTGGGCTCTGTAACTCTCTGGCAACGTTTCAGCACTTTGTAAATTATATTTTCCGGGAATATCTTGACCAGGGATGAGCCGAACACCCCCCCTATTCGGTTCGCACCAGAACCTTCGAACGGACCGAGCGTTCGCGCGAACATTTAGAACCCCATTGACGTCAATAGGACTCGAACGTTCGAATTCAAAAGTGCTAATTTTAAAGCCTATTATGCAAGTTATTGTCGGAAAACGGGTTTGAGAACCCGGGTCTTGCCCCAGGGAACATGTATCAATGGAAAAAAAAGTTTTAAAAACGGACATTTTTTTCGGAGCAGTGATTTTAATGATGCTTAAAGTGAAAAAAAAAGAAAAATTCCTTTAAATATCATACCTGCTGGGTGTCTACAGTATGCCTGTGAGATGGCACGTCTTTAGAACTGTCCCTGCACAAAATGAGATTACTATAAGAAAAAGGTCAATTAAAACTGCTTGTGGCTTTAATGTAAAGTTTGGTCCCTGCAATATGGATGAAAATCATTGAGAACAATAGCATGGGTTTCCCCCCAGTCCCCCCAGGTCATTACAAGCCCCTTTGGCCCTATATACTTTGAACAGCATTATACAGGCGGTGCAAACAAGACAGGCACTGTAGGTTTGTTGTTAAGTAGAATCTGTTTATAATTTTGAACTGGTACTTCTTTAAAGTGTAGCTCCAGCCATAAAATCTATTTTTAAGCTTTTCTGAAAACATAGAGAAGGGTTATCACCCCCTGTAAACATTTGTTTTGCTGTCTGTGTGCATCTGTTCAGAAGATTGCACCTCACTTTCTGTCCCAATGACAAATTATGTTTTGAAAATGTGTTTTTTTTTGTGAAACAAGGATCGGTGATAAAGCATCAGTGGACAGGAGACAACTCTTAGAGCCCATTCACACCTAGGCGTTTTGTCGCCTGTAGCGCGACGCTCACAAACGCCAGAGGGACCAAAATACATTAAAGTCTATGGGGATGGTTCACATCTGAACGCTGATGCGCCTGACGCCCATCGCATGTAGCCAAAAAAAGTTCCGGACCCTTTTTTGTCGCGCGTATCGGGCGGTTTGGGCGTATTTGAGCGTTTCCATTTCCCATAGAAAGTAATGGAAACGCTCGATTCAAGCGACTTGCGCGACAACGGGCGTTTGCTACGGGCGTTTCGTCGCTTTAATCAATAGAACTTGTCGCCCATGCAGAAGATTAAAAAAATCTACCAACATAGCAACAAGTGATGAAAAGATGATAGTTTTTCCTATTGGCTAAAATAAAAAACGTCAAAGTACAAAAACGTCGGACAACGCTGTATGCAAACACGCAAATAAGCATGAATACGCGCGACAAAACGCCGGAAAAAAACGCCGAAAAAAACGCAGAACGACCGACGCTCAGGTGTGAATGCAGCCTTACAGAAGAGAATTTCCCTTCCTAGGGGTAGATTTCCTCTGACTTCCTGTTGTCTCCTTACGTTTGCAAGTAGGAGTCCTTTGTAAGTTGGACGTTTGAAATTAAGGGCCTACTCTGCAGAAATTTGGGCTCTAGGTGTTGGTGTTGCGGGCTGTTGCCACAACACTGTAAGCCCTCACAGTTAGTCTTGGCGGGCGCTGGAACGCCCTGCTGAGTGAACTATTATGTCAAGAATTGTAATTTCATGCCATTGTTAAACAGTGGTAGAAAAATTAGGCCTTTGGTGCTGGCGCTGGTGCCACAACTCTGTAATCCCTCACAGTTACTCTTGGTGGGCACAGGAATAGGCCCTGCTGTGAAACATTAGATCAAGAATTGTAATTACATGCCCCTGTTGAACAGGGGCAGAAATATTGGGCCTTAGGCACTGGTGCTGGTGCCACAACACTGCTACCCCTCACAGATACTCTAGTTGCAGTGCAGGAATGAGCCCGCTGCAACGTATTGAATCAAAAATTTTAATTACACGCCCCTGTTAAACAGGGGCAGGAAAATTGGGCATTGGGCACTGGTGCTGGTGCCACAACACTGCAACCCCTCACAGATACTCTAGTTGAGGGGCAGGAATGAGCCCGCTGCAAAGTATTGCATCAAAAATTGTAATTAAACAGGGGCAGAAAAATTGGGCCTTAGCCATTGGTGGCGGTGCCCAGAACCAAAAATGTTCTTACAAGCTATGAGCATGATCATTGAGGAGGAAAAGGATAGTCACTCAGCATAATAGTATAGTCACCCAGCATCAGCATAGGCAGTCTTGAAGGGATCTGACATTTAAAAAAAACTATTCAGTTACATCAGCATCAGGTGCTTGGTAGCTGGTGGTGATCCAAGCCTGATTCATTTTCATGAAGGTCAGTCGATCGACCGAGTCGGTGGAGAGGCGCACCCTGTGATTGGTTACAAAGCCTCCAGCAGCACTGAATGTGCGTTCTGAAAGAACGCTGGATGCAGGACAAGCCAGTAGCTCAATTGCGTACTGTGCAAGCTCTGGCCAGTGATCCCTCCTCAAGACCCAGTAAGCCAGAGGATTTTCGGCGGGAAAGGTGTCCAAGTCTGATCTTGCCCCTAGGTATTCCCGCACCATATAAAACAGACGCTGGCTATGGTTGCTGGAACCGGTCATACCTTGGGGCTGCGGACTAAAAAATTGTCTGAACGCATCGGTCAGACGGCCACCTTCTCCACCGCTCCTTCTGTGACTGACCGAAGCCTCAGCCACGTGTTGTCCAGGACCAGAATTTTGTAAACCCCAGTCTCTGAGAACGCATTGCACAGACCTTTCTGAAAGGCCTCCCTAGGATGTTTCATCTTCTGCTCCCTCTGCGCCAGCAAGATAACGTCCGCAACCTTATTCTTGTAATGTGGATCAAGGAGAGTTGCCAGCCAGTAATGATCCCTCTCCTTGATAGCATGAATACGATGATCCTTCCGCAGGCTTTGCAGGATCAGGGAGGCCATACAATGTAGGTTTGGTGAGGCATTCGGTGCGGAGTCCTCTGGGTCACTGAGGATGACATGATCCGCAGCCACCTCATCCCAGCCACATACAAGTCCATGGGTTCCTTGGTACTGTAATTGATCCCTTGAAGACTGCTGCTGATGCTGAGTGCTAGGCTCCACCTCCATGCTGACACAATCCTCCTCCTCCTCCTCGTTCTCTTCCTGTGTGATAGGCGGGCAAGCAGGAACACTAACTGGATAAAGGTGGCCTTGAGAGGTAAGGAAGTCCTCCTCTACCTCCCTCTGTTCTGCCTCAAGGGCCCTATCCATTATTCCACGCAGCGTGTGCTCCAACATGTGAATAAGAGGGACAGTCTCACTGATGCATGCACTGTCACTGCTCACCATCCTCGTGGCCTCCTCAAATGGTGACAGGACAGTGCATGCATCCCTGATCATGGCACACTGGCGTGGGGAAAAAAACCAAGCTCCCCTGACCCAGTTCTGCTGCCATATTGGCACAGATACTCCTTGATGGCCCTCTGCTGCGTGTGCAGCTGCTGCAGCATGGCCAACGTAGAGTTCCACCGTGTGGGCATGTCACAGATTAGGCGGTTCTTGGGCAGGTTGTATTCCCTTTGGAGGTCTGCCAGCCAAGCACTGGCATTATATGACCGTCGGAAATACACACAGACTTTCCTGGCCTGCTTCAGGACATCCTGTAAGCCCGGGTACCTGCCCAAGAACCGCTGCACCACTAAATTAAGGACATGAGCAAAACAGGGCACATGGGTCAGTTGTCCCTGTCGTAGGGCGGAGAGGAGGTTGGTGCCATTGTCGCAAACCACCATTCCTGGCTTAAGCTGGCGTGGCGTCAACCACCTCTGAGCCTGCCCCTGCACAGCTGACAGAACCTCTGCCCCACTGTGGCTCCTGTCCCCCAAGCACACCAGCTCAAGCACCGCATGGCATCTCTTTGCCTGCGTACCTGCGTAGCACCTTGAACGCCTATGGCGCACCGCTGGTTCCGAGGACACATCAGCACAGGAAGAGGCCACAGAGAAAGAAGAAGAGGAGGGGGTGGAGGAGAGAGGTGTGTCACAGCCAGTAGTAGCATTTTGGAGGCGTTGTGGCAGAACAATCTCCAACACTACTGTACCTTGTCCTGCGTCCTTCCCAGCTGCCACCCAATGCGCCGTGAAAGATAGGTAAAGTCCCTGTCCATGCCTGCTGGACCATGAGTCAGCGGCAATATGCACCTTACCACTGACCGCCCTGTCCAGCGAGGCATGGACATTGCCTTCCACATGGCGGTAAAGAGCCGGAATCGTCTTCTGTGAGAAAAGGCGTTTGGGAAATTGCCACTGAGGTACCGCACATTCCACAAACTCACGGAAAAGGGGCAGAATCTACCAACTGAAAAGGCAGCAGTTGAAGTGCTAGCAATTTAGCTAAGCTAGCATTCAACCACTGGGCATGTGGATGGCTGGGAGAGAACTTTTTTTGGCGCTGCAGCAGCTGAGGCAGGGAAATTTGCCTGGTACAATCTGCTATTGGTGTACCGATAGTAGATTGCCCGCATGTACTAGGCTGTGACACACCTAATTCTACACCTTCAGTCCTATTAGTGCAGGCTTCAGAGAGGACTGAGGGTATAGTGGGGTTTGAGATCCCAGCTGATGAGGGGCAAGGGGAGGTCCGCTTTGTTCTTTGGTGTGGGACTTTGAGGTACGCTTGCCAACAAACTGCATGGCAGGTCGACATATGTCTGGTCAAGCATGTGGTGCCCAAGCGGGTGATGTTTTGGCCATGCGAGATACGCTTGAGACATATGTTGCAAATAGCAGCAGTGCGATCTGATGCACTTGTCTCAAAAAAGGCCCACACCAAAGAACTTTTGGAATAATGCTGAGACACAGCAGCGCCCTGCAAATGCGTAGCACTGCGTTGTGATGCAGTCGGTGTGCTGCTCTTAAGCTGGCCCCTGGAGGGCATCCTGCCTCATTGGAGATGTGCCTGTGCCTCCTCCTCCTCCTCCTCTCTCCTATCAGGCACCCACGTAGAGTCAGTGACCTCATCATCCCCTTCCTCCTCATCAATGTAGAAAACCTGGCAGTATGCTGCAGCTGGGGGAACATGACTGCCAGATTGCTGTCCTTCTTGGGCACCCCCTCTCTCTGGGCTCACGTTACTGCCTTCCTCTAGTTGTGTACCATCATCGGAGCCTTCAAAACACTGCGCATCCTCATGCAGCATGTACCCAACACTGTGGTCAAACAGTTCGGGGGACTCCTCAGGAGGACATGGTGGGGCTAGTGAAGGAGTGACTGATGCCATTGAGCAGAGGGAAGAGGACAGCTTGGTCATCCATTCTACCAAGTCTTCGGGATGTTGCGGCTCAACACGCCCAGTTGCCGAAAAAAAGGACGAGCGTGTCCCACGACCACGGGACACGCTCATGATGGATGCACCGTGTCCACGACCAGCACTGTTGCCTCTAGGCGCAGAGCCTGCTTGCCCTCGTGACTCTCTGCCTCTCCTTGTTGTCCTTCCAGACATACTAATGGCCTGCAGAGGACAAAGGCAGTACTCACACCTCGTAGCTTTATGGTGCACACTGCAGAGGACACAGGCAGTACACACTACGTAGCTTTAGGTGCAAACTGCAGAGGACACGGGCAGTACACACCAAGTAGCTTTAGGTGCAAACTGCAGAGGAGAAAAAGCAGTACACACACCACGTAGCTTTAGGATGCACACTACAGAGGACACAGGCAGTAGACACTACGTAGCTTTAGGTGCAAACTGCAGAGGACATGGGAAGTACACACACTGCGTAGCTTTAGGTGCAAACTACAGAGGACAAAGGCAGTACACACACCACGTAGCTTTATGGTGCACTCTGCAGAGGACACAGGCAGTACACACTACGTAGCTTTAGGTGCAAACTGAAGAGGACACGGGCAGTACACACACTACATAGCTTTAGGTGAAAACTACAGAGGACAAAGGCAGTACACACTCCACGTAGCTTTATGGTGCAAACTGCAGAGGACACGGGCAGTACACACCAAGTAGCTTTAGGTGCAAACTACATGGGTTTGACTCGAACACGAAGTTCATCCCTAATCTTGACTACTTCATTATCATCTATCTGGATGACATCCTCATATTTTCGGATACTCTGGAGCTTCACCGGACACATGTAAAAACAGTGCTGCTCACACTAAGAAAACACAGAAATATGGATAAAGTGAACTCCTGCGCTGTCTAAAAAGTGAAGGGAGGGGGGGACTAAGGGCAAACTAAAAATACTGCTGCAAATATAAAGGTCTACCTCGATAGACTAAGGTGAAGCAAATGTAACAGATAAAATATTTGCGCTGTAAGGTGTGTGACAGAAAGTGAAAATAAATAATGAAATTACAAAGTGACTAGTGGGGATAATACTGCTGTGACAATAAAGAAAAAAAGAAAAAATTGAACAATCCTTAATAGAACACGGCACTCAGAAAAAGTCCAGATCTAGCACAATCCTGCTGTGTATAGGTGCATAGCATCAAAAGTGAATCCAATCGCCAGCAGTGTAGGTGTTGTATAAAAAATAATACAAAAACGCACTCTTAAGTGAAAAACAAAGAAAGTAGTTCTAGAAAAAATATAAGACCCTTGGATCCGGAGTATGGGTGAGATAGAGTAGTTGAGCCAACACCAAGATCACATGTATACACCTCTGGTGGACCCAGCTGCTCACCTTAAATTAAACACACTGTGTTTTGATCAACCTGGTCCTGGTAGGTATAGTCCACAGTTAGGTAACACATACAGGTCTCCGTCCGGTGTATTACATGAAAAAACAAAGCAAGAAAAAAAACAAAAAGCTGATGGTGAAATAACGTCACAGAGGGGGCTAGTAGCTGGGGTCTTGGCGAGTGGGAATGCACTCACATGTAAGTGAGAGATCTCAGGCTCGTATCCACGAGCGCCGAGCTCGTTAGTCCCTCTATCCTTTCTCCTGCTAGATCTCTGGAGTGGTAGGCTAGCTGTTTAGTCTCCCCAATGGTTCGCGGTGTGTGGAAATACCTCAGCTGATATGGGCTTGCAGCGGCTCCTATTCCCTCTCTCGATGCCTCAGATGGAGCGCTCAGATGGCGTGATCATACATGGGGGAGATCAGCGGTACAAAAGGTTTATTAAAAAACAAATAAAAACTCACATTTAAAACTCAGGAACTCTGCAACAATCCTACGAGTGGCGAACTCGTGTGTCTGTTCGTCAGATGCTGGAGTGTGTCCTGCCTGCCAATCCCGACGCGTATCGTCACAACACGTGACTTCATCCCCTGATGAAGTCACGTGTTGTGACGATACGCGTCGGGATTGGCAGGCAGGACACACTCCAGCATCTGACGAACAGACACACGAGTTCGCCACTCGTAGGATTGTTGCAGAGTTCCTGAGTTTTAAATGTGAGTTTTTATTTATTTTTATTTATTTTATTTGTTTTTTAATAAACCTTTTGTACCGCTGATCGGGCTATACTATGGGTGTTTGTTAACTTCTCCCCCATGTATGATCACGCCATCTGAGCGCTCCATCTGAGGCATCGAGAGAGGGAATAGGAGCCGCTGCAAGCCCATATCAGCTGAGGTATTTCCACACACCGCGAACCATTGGGGAGACTAAACAGCTAGCCTACCACTCCAGAGATCTAGCAGGAGAAAGGATAGAGGGACTAACGAGCTCGGCGCTCGTGGATACGAGCCTGAGATCTCTCACTTACATGTGAGTGCATTCCCACTCGCCAAGACCCCAGCTACTAGCCCCCTCTGTGACGTTATTTCACCATCAGCTTTTTGTTTTTTTTCTTGCTTTGTTTTTTCATGTAATACACCGGACGGAGACCTGTATGTGTTACCTAACTGTGGACTATACCTACCAGGACCAGGTTGATCAAAACACAGTGTGTTTAATTTGAGGTGAGCAGCTGGGTCCACCAGAGGTGTATACATGTGATCTTGGTGTTGGCTCAACTACTCTATCTCACCCATACTCCGGATCCAAGGGTCTTATATTTTTTCTAGAACTACTTTCTTTGTTTTTCACTTAAGAGTGCGTTTTTGTATTATTTTTTATACAACACCTACACTGCTGGCGACTGGATGCTATGCACCTATACACAGCAGGATTGTGCTAGATCTGGACTTTTTCTGAGTGCCGTGTTCTATTAAGGATTGTTCAATTTTTTCTTTTTTTCTTTATTGTCACAGCAGTATTATCCCAGCTAGTCACTTTGTAATTTCATTATTTATTTTCACTTTCTGTCACACACCTTACAGCGCAAATATTTTATCTGTTACATAAGAAAACACAGACTTTACGTGAAAGCGAAAAAGTGTGACTTTGAAAAAAAATCAATACAGTTCCTAGGACTGATCATCTCCACTGGCGGTATAGCTATGGATCCACAGAAAGTGCAGGCAATCCTGGATTGGCCAACTCCATCGGATAAGAAAGGGGTGCAAAGGTTTGTGGGCTTTGCAAACTTCTATAGAAGATTTATAAGGAACTTTTCTTCCATCATCTCACCCATAACCCAGGTAACCCGCTTACATATGCGCTTCCAGTGGCCCTCCGAAGCCCAAACTGCTTTCGAGAGACTGAAGTCATTGTTTACCTCTGCACCCATTCTTCAACATCCTGATCCTGCCTTGCCATACATCTTGGAGGTCGATGCCTCAGAAGTAGCCAAAGGGGCAGTCCTTTCACAGCGCCAGGGACCCAAGTCTTTGCTTCACGAAAAATGAGCCAGCCCAAGAGGAACTATGATGTAGGTGATTGCGAACTCTTGGCCATTAAAACAGCCTTAGAGGAGTGGAGATACCTTCTTGAGGGGTCTGCTCACCCCATAATGATATTTACAGATCACAGAAACCTTGAATACCTCCGCACTGCCACACGCCTGAGACCCTGTCAAGCTCGCTGGGCTCTGTTCTTTTCAAGGTTTAACTTCCACATTACCTATTGCCCTGGCTCCAAGAATGGAAAGGCTGATGCCTTATCCCGAATGTTCCCCGATACTCCAGAAGAGACGATATCTAGCACAATCCTGTCACCTCAGAACTTTCTTTTGATCCAACCCGATCTAAGATCTTCCCTTGAACAGGCTTCCCTCCAATGCCAGGAACCAGAAGCATCCTCTCTAAGAAACCATGGGGGGGTATCTCTGGCATCAGGACAAGATCTTTGTTCTGCAACAAGCCTAAATTCAGGTCCTAAAGACATTGCATGACCACCAACTCGCTGGCCACTTGGGAGTGCGGAAAACTATGGACCTTATCCAACGATCCTTCTGGTGGCCTACCTTGAAATCTGACTGCAAGGAGTTTGTTAGCTCCTGTACTACTTGCCAGCATAATAAAGTGTCCAACGTCAAGTCTTGGGGTCTGTTACGTCCACTGCCAGTGCCAGAACAACCATGGAGAAATATATCTATGGACTTTATAGTAGAGCTGCCCCCATCCAAAGGATTTACAACAATCCTGGTAGTTGTGGACCGCCTATCCAAAATGGCATACTTCTTGCCCCATAGCAGGAACTCCTTCTGCTGGCAGAGATGGCCCAAAAATTTTCATAAGAGAGATAGTCAGACTTCATGGCCTTCCTGACAGCATTGTGTCTGATAGAGGGGTACAATTCACCTCCCTATTCTGGAGAGAGCTCTGCAAAGCACTATCAATTGAAGTGTGCCTGTCCTCAGCCTATCACCCCCAAAGCAACGGTCAAACTAAAAGGACTAACCAGACCTTAGAACAATACTTGTGTTGCTTCTGCTCCTTCTCCCAGGACGACTGGATCTCTCTACTCCCTTGTGCAAAGTTTGCTTACAACAATTCTGTACACTCAACCACCAATCAATCTCCGTTTTGGGCCAACTATGGTTTCCACCCTTCATTTCTACCTAACATCATTCCGGAAGCCTCAGTCCCAGCAGTTCAAGACAGGATAAGTTCCATTTAGGCTAATTATCAAACCCTCCGGCTAACCATGCAGAAAGCGCAAGAGGACTACAAGAAACAATATGACAAGAAGAGGGGAGAGAGTCCTTGTTTTGAGGTTGGAGATAAGGTCTGGCTCTCTTCAGCAAATCTCCAGCTCCGTTGTCCCTCCCGGAAATTGGGTCCAAGATTTATTGGTTCATTTGAAATTAAATGAAAAATCAACCCAGTAGCGTTTGAACTGTTACTACCAAGTTCGTATAAAGTGCATCCTGTGTTTCACATATCTCTTCTTAAATCTGTTGTCTCTAGTCCTTTTCCAGGAAGAGAAGAAGACCCTCCGCCTCCAGTCTCAGTGGGAGATGAAACCGAATTCAAGGTAGAATCCATCCTGGACTGTCGCAAGACAGGTAGGACTTTTCAATTTCTTATTAAATGGAAGGGTTACTGAGCAGAAGAGAATTCTTGGGAACCTGCAGGCAATATACATGCTCCTAGACTTCTCCAGAGATTTCATGCCCGATACCCTGAAAGATGGGCCCTGTTGGGCATCCGGAGGCACTGTCAGGGAAATGGCCATGGAAGTACTGGCAATCTTGCCAGTAGAAGAAATGGCCGAAGGCTGTGTCAGGGAAATGGCCGTGGAAGTACTGGCAATCTTGCCAGTAGAAGAAATGGTCACCAGAGGCACATCATGTGACAGGTGGATCCCCCTGCTGGCTTATAAAAGCCTGCCACTGTCTGATCCAAATTGCTGGATGGTCATCAGCTTCCTGTGTTCCTGTGTCTGTTTACCTTGTAACTCCTGGCTTGACTTCTGCTTTTGGCTTGACCTGTGATCCCGATTATCTCCTCGCTCTGAGCTTGGCTTGGCTGACTATTCTCCGATCCACTGCCCACTGTTTATGACCCAGCTTTCTCCTGTTTGCTCTTGGACTGTCTCCTGGTATATGACTTCTGGCCTGGCTGCAAACCCTGCTCCTGGTTTACCCTACAGATGCCTACTCGGGACTTCTTCTTGCACGGCTACTGACATCACTACCCAGCGCACCCCAGCCACATTCTGCTTACCAGCCTGTTGCAGCACTACTGGCAACCCGTGCACCTTTGGGCACCGTATCCCCTGTATCACTCCCAGGGGAGCGCAACGGGCACCCTCTCTGCCACTCGGCCTCACATCAGAGACTTGACACTTCCACTTTGCCTCTTTTGTGCTTTTCTCAATGGCTGCAAGCTTTTTTTCTGTTGTAACATCCTCTTCCAGAATGGCCATCAATATATCATACCAGAGAACCCATGGGATCTTACTGGTTTGAGCTGGGGGCTCTGCTATATCCTCCTTGGGTATTGCTTGACCCAAGTCAGTGCCTGACCCTTGCTGCTGTTGTTTTTTCTCCAGAATCCTGAGGAGCTGTTTTATATTAAGTTCCCTGTAACTGCGACCCAACTCTCCGTTGGCTGGTCACCATACAATGTCATTATTCTGGCAAGCTTGTGTCCATGCTATGGCTCTCATCAGCGATCTCAAATGCTATTGTCCTACTGCTGCCATCCAATTTGTGATGAACTAGGAGTGCAGAGAGAAAGAGCACACAGAGGCAAATCAGACGGAACCTGATGTACAGGTATTTATGGGGGAACTTGGGTACACAGGAGGGGAGAGCACAGCACAGAGAAATTGTTCATGGGGCAGCATAGGAGCACAGCAGGGCTACCCCATTCATGGAGTAGTGATATGGCACATCAAGGGAAAATTATTCTCAGGGCAGTTATATGGCGCAGCACAGGTTTACAGTCCATTGAGTGGCAACATGGCACAGGAAGGAAGGAAATAGTACACAGAAATGCAATATTGCACACCAAGGGAGATAATCCTCCAGGTAGTAATGTGGTATTGCAAGGGGAAATGATGCTCAGGGCAGTAGTATGACATGGCAAAGGTTTACAGTCCTTGGAGTGGCATTATGGCACAGCAAAGGGAGATAGGACACAGGACAGCAATATGGCACAGCCAAAGGAGAAAATGATCCTCAGGACAGTGATATGGCACGGCAAGAGTTAACAGTCCACAGAGTGGCAATATGGCAGAACAGGAAGGTTCAAGCACTAACGCTGAGGAAACCAGATGGTCCGAGACAACTGGTGAGGTGGTCAGGGCAATGGAAGACTGGTCCAGGATGGTCCCTGGAGGGAGGTCCCTGGGCTGGCATACACTGGATCCGGAGAGAGAGGAGCAGAAGGTGCATGCAGAGAGGCAGCTGTACAAGGACAGGCTCAGGGAGACTCCTGAAGGCCCAAGCTAAGTATTGAGTTCTCACAGACACAGGGGGACTTAACATCAGGTTGACTGGACAACAGGATCTGCCCCTTTCCATGCAGCCACATCAGAAGCATGTCCTAAGGTGAGCACTTTGTCTCTGGCAGGGCACAGCACACACTTCTTCTTGTGCATCTGAGCCATAGGGATAGTTGTCAGACTCTTGTTATCAGTCCTCCTAAAGTCTACTTGTGCCTGTGAAGACCTAAGACTAAGGTTGGGCCTCCAGGAGCCACCCTGAGCCTCTCCTTTTCCAGCTTTTTCTGTGCAATCTGATGCTAAACATTGGGTTGCCTGGGTCAATGGATTGTGTCTGTCTCAGCTATAGGTATCTGAAACAGGGGACTAGTAGTCAGACACTTGTTGCCAGTCTCCCCGGAGGCTACCTGGCTGTGAAGCCATCCTGTGCCTCTCCTTGTAAAGCTGCCTCTCTGCCTGCATGTTCTGCTCCTCTCTTTCTCTGGACCCAGCGTATGCATGTCAGGGGAACTGCATCCGCGGACAATTCTTAACCAGTCTTCTGTCACCCAGACCACCTTACTAGCTGCTCAGGACTATTGGGCTTCCTTGGTGTGAGTGTGTAAACTTTCCTGTATTACCAGACCCTGGTGCCTAGGGGAAGATAGTCTGTGGCTGTAAGAAGGAATACACACAATGGCCGCAGCACACAGCGCACACAGGGGTGTAGATAGGCGGGAACTGTATGCGAGGTGCCAGCAGTTGGCTGCATATCTCCTCACATGTATGTGGGGGACGTGTGGGGAGTGGAGGGGAAAGCAGAACAAATACAGATGCTTCATTTGCAAACGCTTTTAAAACATACAGCAGTAACTCATTTTATTGATTGACCTTTTTGTTGTTGTGCCATATTCCTAGTAGAGTGAGTTTGGGGGTCAATAAACCCACAATGCAGAGTGAATGATAAATGACTCATTCACCCCCTATTTGACATTCACTTTCCATCCTGTGATGTATAAATACAATTTTACCAGAAAAAAATCAGAAATATATATTTTGGAAATATATGAAAGAATAAATCAACTTATTTGATCGGTTACATTGGCTGATATAGATTTCATATTTTCATATTGATGTTACTATTCTTTGTTCTGTAGTGTAAGTCGGTCTCAGCCGATGTGTATAAAGTTCCGGTGATTGCTTCTACTTCTGAGCAGAGCTGCCGGTGACTGAGAGGATCTGCTGTGTGACATGAAATATTCTCCGGTCTTCTGTGTCTTTTTCCTGCCGATAATCATCATTCCCATCACATCCTATGGAGAAGTACTGACCCGGAGATCAGCGTCTGCCTGTAGACTTGATATGATAAAGCCGAGGTTTGAGTATGAATATTACCGGGAAGGAGATGTCATCATTGGAGGATTAATCTCTGCTCACATTTACAGCTTGTTCGATTCACATTTCAAAAGTTTTAGAACTGATTCGGATGGTCTTATGGGCCTTTCGTTTTGTGCCATGTAAGTTTTTAAATTTCATCTTTGATCTCTCTGTATAATTCAACAAATAGAAAATATAATGGTTTGTCTTCATTTTCACTGTATCGTTTTTATGAAAATATACACATTTTACAATTACAAATGTATCTGCTGATGAGGGTGTACAGTCTGTGTTTCTCCAATATACATTTAATACACGAGGGCTTCCATAATATTGTGTCTTCAGGCCATGCTGGGATTTCTGATAAATAGTCATGTCCTTATAGACGGCCTTCCTGCAGATGGTTCCATCTCTTCCAGGAGAGAGGGAGGGGGGTGCTGACTTTCAATAACTTGTGTGTATGATCTCCTACTATTCAGGGATGTTCACAGCATAGCAGTAAGTCAGCCTGGTGAAATCTTGGCTGTATACCGTATATACTCGTGTATAAGCCGAGTTTTTCAGCAAATTTTTTGGTGCTGAAAATGCCCCCCTTGGCTTATACTCGAGTCACCTTTTTGCGCCTGATCTCTCTGAATTTGTGGAACCAGTTCTGGCTGGCCGTAGATCCCCTGGACCCCAAACTTGGCACACATATAGCCCCACTCTTCCTCTATAAGTTTGCAAAGTTTGTTGTCCAGGGGGACCTATGGCCGGGGAGCACCGATTTTCAAATTCGGGCACTCTTTCTATATACTCCCATGTTAACGTAAGTCTAGTCATGGACACAGTGAGGCATGGGCACAGTGAGGCATGGACACAGTGAAGCATGGGCACAGTGAAGCATGGGCACAGTGAGGCATGGACACAGTGAGGCATGGACACAGTGAGGCATGGGCACAGTGAGGCATGGGCACAGTGAGGCATGCACATGGACACAGTGATGCAAAGTGAGGCACAGTGAGGCATGCAGATGGACACCCTAGGCTTATACTCAAGTCAATATGTTTTCCCAGTTTTTTGTGGTAAAATTAGGTGCCTCGGCTTATACTCAAGTATACTACGGTATGTAGAAATCAGTGAATACGTATGACATTTAACAAATATTCACTGTATGCGATTTTCCCAGTTAAATATGTTTTAATATGACAGAGATTGATTCTCCAGAAGTGAAGGTTTGTGAATATCCCATTTATTGCTTTATAAATATGGTCCTTAGTGTTTCCTATGCCTAAATTTGCTGTCACCAGTAGGGATGAGCTTTGTGTTCGAGTCGAATGTATGTTCGACTCGAACATCATCTGTTCGTACGTTCGACTTAATTCGAACAAAACGGGGTCATTCTCGCCAAAGTGCTCTAACGTGTTTGTATTGCCTGTGTGCTGTTTAGTTTACACCTAAACGTACTCGGTGTTACTGCACTTGTCCTTTTTATTTGCACCTAAACGTAGTTGCTGTTACTGCAAGTGTGCTGTTTATTTGCCCATAAACGCAGTCGCTCTTACTGCACGTGTGCTGTTTATTTGCCCATAAACGTAGTTGCTGTTACTGCAAGTGTGCTGTTCATTTGCGCCGCCTGTATACTGCTGTTCAAAGTATATAGGGCCAAAGGGTCTTGTCAGGGCGATCCTCCGTATAGACTCACTATGCAAGCCGCTTAGGGCCCCGCAAAGCTGCGAAGGGCCCCCCAAATTACTAGATGCCCCGCCTGGTGAGAAGTCATTTTCGCCCCCTCACCCCGCTTCTAAACTCGCTGGCTGAGTCATTTCCGACAGCAGAACACCCCTCCCCCCGCTTCTCAACTTTCTTTAACCACTTTGACTACCAGGGCACGTAAACCCCCTTAATGACCAGACCAATTTTCAGCTTTCGGTGCTCTCACATTTTGAATGACAATAACTCAGTCATACAACACTGTAACCAAATGAAATTTTTGTCACAAATAGAGCTTTCTTTAGGTGGTATTTGATCACCTCTGCGGTTTTAATTTTTTTCGCTGTGAATGAAAAAAGAACGAAAATTTGGTAAAAAAATGAATTTTTCTTC
Source organism: Rana temporaria (assembly GCF_905171775.1). NCBI lineage: Eukaryota > Metazoa > Chordata > Amphibia > Anura > Ranidae > Rana > Rana temporaria. The sequence goes on along the minus strand of NC_053489.1, from coordinate 677,228,674 downwards.
ATTTTCTATTATAAAATTTTGCAAAAAAATGAATTTTTTCTTCATAAATTTGGCCTACAGTGTATACTGCTACATATCTTTGGTAAAAAAAAATAATAATAATTTGGTTATAATTTAGTCTGGGTGAAAGTTTATAAGGTCTACAAGCTATGGTACCAATTACTGAAAATTGATCAATTTAATCACACCTGAACTACTGACAGCCTCTCTCATTTGAGACCCTAACATGCCAGAAAAGTACAAACACCCCCCCAAATGAACCCCTTTTTGGAAAGAAGACAATTCCAAGGTATTTAGAAAGAGGCATGGTGAGTTTTTTGAAATTGTAATTTTTTCCCACAATTCTTTGTCAAATCAAGATTTTTTTTTTCACAAAATGTTCATATTCGCAGGTTATTTCTCACACACAGCATATGCATACCACAAATTACACCCCAAAACACATTCTGCTATTCCTCCCGAGTATGGCGATACCACATGTGTGAGACTTTTACACAGCGTGGCCACATACAGAGGCCCAACATGCAGGGAGCACCATCACATGTGTGAGGCCTCGTACACACGACAGAGTTTCTCAGCAGAATTCAGCGAGAAACTCGGTCAGAGCCGGATATCTTGCCGAGAAACTCTGTCGTCTGTACACTTTTGGCCCGATGGAGCCGCCGAGGAACTCGTCGAGAAAATAGAGAACATGTTCTCTATTTTCTCGTTGTTCTATGGGAGAAGGCGGCCCGCCGAGCTCCTCGGCGGCTTCATCCCTGAACTCGCCGAGGAACTCGATGTGTTTGGCACGTCGAGTTCCTCTGTCGTGTGTACGAGGCCTGAGACTTTTACACAGTGTGGCCACATACAGAGGCCCAACATGCAGGGAGTACCATCAGGCGTTCTGTAACACTCAGACCAATTCTGACATTCCTCTCCTACATTGAAAAATCATCATTTATTTGCTAGAAAATTACATAAAACCCCAAAACATTATATATGTTTTTTTAGCAAAGACCCTAGAGAATACATTGGCGGTCGTTGCAACTTTTTATCGCACACGGTATTTTCGCAGCAATTTTTCAAACGCGTTTTTTTTGGAAATAAAACGGATTTGTGCTTTAAAAAAAAAAAAAAAAACATTAAAGTTAGCCCAATGTTTTTGCATATAATGAAAGATGAAGTTACGCTGAGTCAATAGATACCCAACATGTCACCCTTCAAAATTGCACACGCTTGTGGAATGGCGCCAAACTTCGCTACTTTAAAATCCCATAGGTGACGCTTTAAAATATTTTTACTGGTCACATCTTTTAGGTTGGAGAAGAGGGTCTAGGGCCAGAATTATACGCTCTCGCTCAAACGTTCGCAGCGATAACTCACATGTATGGTTTGAAACACCGTTTTTCATATGTGGGGCGGGACTTACGAGTGCGGGTCGCTTCTGAATACGAGCACACGGGAACAGGGGGCGCTTTAAATAAAAAAAATTATTGTTCATTTTACTTTATTTATTTTAGTTTGACACGTTTTTCCCCAAAAATAAATGTTTTTATCACTTTTATTCCTATTAACAAGGAATTGTAAACATCCATGTAATAGGAATATGGCATGACAGGTCCTCTTTACAGTGAGATATGGGGTCAATTAAGACATGTAGAGCAATTCCCTGTAATTATATATGTATGGTAGACCTTTAAATTAATAATTAACAGATGTAACATTTGAACTGAGTTCTCCGTTTCTAGAAGCTATCAAGTCATGTGATTGATATTCTAAGTTGTATGTTTTTAGAGGTATTCCTATGTTACTAATATCTTGGCATAGAGGTTGTGGGGCAGATCCACGTACATCGGCGCATATTTCCACGTAGCCTATCTAAGATACACTACGCCGCCGTAACTTACTTTTTTTTTTTTTAATCCTCAAAGAATGCGCGCCGTAAGTTACGGCGGCGTAGTGTATCTTTGGCGGCGTAAGGGCGCACAATTCAAATCAATGTGATGGGGGCGTGTTTTATGTAAATACGTCGTGACCCGACGTAAACAACGTTGTTTTTTAAGGGAGCATGCGCCGTCGTGGGGTATCCCAGTGCGCATGCTCGAAATAAAACCGGAACAAGCCAATGCTTACGACGGTGACGTCATTCTACGCAAATCCCTATTCGCGAATGACTTAAAAAATTCAAATTTCGACGCGGGAACGACGGCCATACTTACCATTGAGTACGCCTCATAAGAGCAGGGGTAACTAAACGCCGGAAAAAGCCGAACGCAAACGACGTAAAAAAAAAATGCCGCCGGCCGGACGAACGTTCGTGGATCGCCGTATCTAGCTAATTTGCATACTCAACGCGGATTCGATGGAAACGCCACCTAGGCGGCTGCCGGAAAAATGCATCTAAGATCCGACGGCGTACTTGGGCCTTGTACACACGACCGAAACATGTCTGCTGAACTGGTCCACGGATGTGATGTGATGTTTTATAATTGTCAGCTAAGATTAAGCACTCATTTATAGTGCGAAACGCGTCAACTGTTTTACTCCCGTGTGTTGTGCTGTGACTTGCAGTGCAGTTTTCTTTTCTTTTTTTTAAATAAAGACAACCATCAAGGTTTTTTTCGAGTGCGGCTGTCGCATATTTAATTTTTTCCAACATTTGAACTGAGTTCTCAATTTCTAGAAGCTGTCAAGACATGTGAGATTGATATTCTAAGTTTTATGGGCCAGATTCACAGAAGCAGATACGACGGCGTATCTCTGATACGCCGTCGTATCTCTCAGAGTATCTTATGCGACTAATCATAGAATCAGTCGATAGATATCCCTAGGATCAGACAGGTGTAATTGGACTTACACCGTCGGATCTTAGGATGCAGTACCCTCGGCCGCCGCTGGGTGGAGTTTGCGTAGTTTTCCTGCGTCGGTTATGCTAATGACCTTTTTACGGCCACAGCGGTTTTTCGCGTTCGTTCCGTCGTCGCTAGTAATTTTCTACCGTCGCAAATTGACACCTGCTTTAACATGGCTTAACTTTAGTCGAGCCATGTTAAAGTATGGCCGTTGTTCCGGGTCGAAACGGTCCGGAATACGAATGGACGATATGCACGTCGCCGTTCTAAAAAATGACGTCACATCGCGCAAAGCACGGCGGGAATTTCTAAACTGAGCATGCGTAGTACGTCTGGCGTGGAGCGCGCGCTAATTTAAATGGTACACAACCCCATTTGAATTGGGCAGGCTTGCACCGGACGTGTTTACGATACACCGCCGCAAGTTTACAGGTAAGTGCTTTTGTGGATCAGGCACTTACACTGAAAACTTGCGGCGGTGTAACGTAAATGGGTTAGGTTGCGCCGCCGCACAATGTACGAGAATCTGGCCCTATGTTTTTAGAGGTATTCCTATGTTACTAATATCTTGGCCTAGAGGTTGTGGTGCCGGATTCAGATAGGTTAGCGGATCTTTAGATCCGCGTAACCTATCTGATTTACGATCCGCCGGCGCAAGTTTTTGAGGCAAGTGCTTAATTCAGAAAGCACTTAACCTCAAATCTTGCGACGGCGTATCGTAAATCCCCGGCGGAATTCAAATTCCGCGGCTAGGGGGCGTCTACAATTATAAATCAGGCGCCGTCCCCGCGCCGATCAAACAGCGCATGCGCCGTCCGCTAATTTTTCCAGCGTGCATTGCTCCAAATGACGTCGCTAGGACGTCATTGGTTTCGGCGTGAGCGTAACTTGTGTCCAGCTCTTTTCTGAATCGACTTACGCAAACGACGTAAAAAAATTCAAAACTCGGCCGCGGGAACGACGGCCATACTTAAAGCGGAGTTCCAACCACAATTAGCTTTTTTTTAAATGTATGTCCTTTCATCCTGCGTTTTTTATAATATAAAGCCGGTCACTTACTATTTTACAATCCGCCGCCGATCCGCAAAGATATTCAAAAAAGATCATTTATAAAACTATATCTACACCGTTGTCATTTTGCTTGTGGGCATTGTGAAGCCTACAGGCACTTACTTCCTGGAAGTCTTGGATGGGGAGTGATAATTGGGTAGCGCACTGCATCCTGGGAAATGTTGACACACATTTCCCAGGAGCATTAGAGGGAGATGATGTCAGAATCCTAGGTGGTTTCAAAGGCAGATTTTGTGGGACCGCATAGCAACAGGCATTTCCCAGATGAGTAAAAAAAAAAAAAATTTTCTTTTTTAGTCGTAAGCTAAAGTTTAATAGCAAAATTGTTTTTTGATGGAACCTCCACTTTAACATAGGATACCCCTCACATAGCAGGGGTAACTATACGCCGGAAAAAGCCCAAACGCAAGTGACGTAAAAAAAATACGACGGGCGGGCAATCGTTTCTGAATCGGCGGAAATCCTCATTTGCATATTCGCCGCGTGTAAAAAACGAAACGCCACCTAGCGGCCGGACTGGAATTGCAGCCTAAGATCCGACGGTGTAAGTCACTTACACCTGTCGGATCTTAGGGAGATCTATGCGGAACCTGATTCTATGAATCAGCCGCATAGATCCCGACCGACGGGGACTCAGAGATACGACGGCGTATCTCTATCTGAAGTCTGGGCCTGTGTGTTTATACTGGCAGACATCCGCCCCTTCCTGTGTCTGAAGTTATTTAAACCAGATGTTGGGTCTCAAATCCCTACTCCTACGCTGCCCCTACCCTTGTGGGGAGTGGATGGAGGTGATAAGGGGGGTGGTTAGTTTGGCGAGAATTTTAACAGAGTGGAGGATTATTTAAGTCAAGAGCTGAAGGCTGGACTGTCTCTCTTTGCTGCTCTCCATCTTGCATACACAGAAACCCAGCATACAGGCACTCTACATCTGTTCTTCAGCACACAAGGGCCCAGATTCAAGAAGCGGTTGCGCGGCGCAAGTGCTTACTTGCTCCGGTGTAACGAGTGCTCCTGATTCAGGAACCTCGTTACACCGAATGCAGCCTAGGATGTGACAAACATAAGCCTCCTTATGCCTTCACATCCCAGGCTGCATTCTTGCGTTGGCCGCTAGGGGGCGCGGCCTTTGTGATCGGCGTGTAGTATGCAAATTGCATACTACCACCGATTCACAAAAGTTGCGCGGGCCCCTTCTCACGCAAGGTACGGATTTTCCGTACGGCGCCTTTAGCATAAGGTTGCTCCTGCTATAGCAGGCGCAGCCAATGCTAAAGTATAGCTGCGCCTCCCGCTCGTGACGTTCAAATTTCACGTCGTTTACGTAAGTGAACCGTGAATGGCGCTGGACGCCATTCACGTTCACTTACAAGCAAATGACGTCCTTGCGACGTCATTTGCCGCAATGCACGTCGGGAAAGTTTCCCGACGGAGCATGCGCTGTTCGCCTCGGCGCGGGAGCGCGCCTAATTTAAATGATTCCCGCCCCCGGCGGGATCATTTACATTAGGCAGCCTTGCGCCCGGCTGCTTAGCATATTGCCCGCACAATTTACGGAGCAACTGCTCCGTGAATCGCGGGGCAAAGCGCAATATTTGCGTGGGCGCAGAGAAAAAAATTTGCTCTTTGCCACGCAAATATTGCGCGATTCTACTAGGAATCTGGGCCACGGGGTTAAGCAGCCATTTTATTTTGAGCACATGTCTTGAACTAATTTTTTGAAACAAACAACTTTTGGGGTAGATTCAGGTAGGGGCGCGCATAGTTACGGCGGCGCAGCGTATTGTATTTACGCTACGCCGACGCAACTTACAGGAGCAAGTGCAGTATTCACAAAGCACTTGCTCCGTAAGTTATGGCGGCATAGCATAAATGGGGCTGGCGTAAGCGCGCGTAATTCAAAATGTGGAAGGGGGGGCGTGTTTTATGTAAATGTATGATGACCTGACGTGATTGACGTTTTTTACGGACGGCGCATGCGCCGTCCGTGTACATATCCCAGTGTGCATTGCTTCCAAGTACGGCGCAACAACGTATTGGTTTCGACATGAACGTAAATTACGTCCAGCCCTATTCGCGAACGGACTTACGCAAACGACGTAAAAAAATTTAAATTTTGAAGCGGGAACGACGTCCATACTTAACATTGGCTGCGCCTCCTAATAGCAGGAGCAACCTTACTCAGAAAAAGCCTTTACGCCAACGACGTAAAAAAACTACCGCCGAGCGCACGTACGTTTGTGAATCGGCGTATTTAGGTAATTTGCATATTCTACGCCGAAAACAACGGAAGCGCCCCTAGCGGCCAACGTGATATTGCACACAATTCACATCGCCGCATTCAGTTACGTTGGCGGAGGCGCTGCGGTGGCTCAACACGATTGGCACTGCGCTGACAAGCCATTCACCTCTGCAGCCAGGGGTTCGGATCCTGGTCTCGGCTACATGTGAATTGAGTTTGGTGGTTTCAGCCCGGCTCCCGGTGGGTGTGCTATGCGAGGTAAGCCTGCGCTAAGTACGCCCCACCCCCTTCCCACAAAAACACCACCACACTTACACGCACTCGAAATTGGGTTAACATGCACGCACTTTGACCACGCGGTCTCTAAAAAAGAGAGGCGAAGGACTAACGGGGCTGGTTGAGCGGGCTAATCCTCTCACTCCCTTATAGGAAAGTCCCCTCTGCCCCGTTGGGCTTCAAAGCGGAGAAGGTAGGGCGGGCTGTGTGGGAGGACCCCCTCACACACCCGCCATTGCCACCCGGGGCATGGAGAAAGGTGGCAGATTGCCTCTGGGGGAGGCCTGCCTACTCCCAACTCCTGCAGTCCGGCTCCTCTCTCGAGTACACGCACAAAATACACTTTAAAAGGGGGGGGGGGGAAAGATACGTCGGCGGAGGAAGCCCATTTTTTTAGCGTATCTGCCTTTGAGAATCGGTCGTAACGATACGCGGGGCGTGGATTTCAAATTACGGCGGGTATCCGGGAGATACGCCGCCGTAAAAGCTACATGAATCTACCCATTATTTCATATCTTTAACCTTATTTGAAGTTACAGTTATTTTGTATTAATGTACAACTATTGTACTTATTTTTATATTTTTGTGTGTACAATAAATCACACGGTTTGATTCAAGCTGATTCCAGAAATTCGTCTCACATTCATCTATATAAGACAGAAGAATCGTTTAACTGATAAAACCCAGACTTTTACATTGGTGTAGGCCAGCCAGTATCATTTTTCAGATTTTTTATTTATTTTTTTACCACTTCTTTCATTGAAAAGAGGGGAAAAGTAAGTACGGAATGAAACTTCGAAACGACCTAGAAGAACAATCGATCGATTGGTGATTGTGAAGACCTGAGAATTTCGTGTGGAAATCAGAAGTCTTGAAAGACAGTTATTTGAGCTCAGTGCATAAAGGAAAGTCCTATATACGGTGAGTAGAAATCATGGAATGTGTTGATTGTTTAGCTAATGAAAGAAAATTGGAATTTAACCATTTGCTTACTGGGCACATAAACCTCCTTCGTTCCCCAGGCGAAATTTCAGCTTCCGGCACTGCGTCGCTTTTAACTGACATTTGCGCGGTCGTGCGACGTGGCTCCCAAACAAAATTGACGTCCTTTTTTCCCCACAAATAGAGCTTTATTTTGGTGGTATTTGATCACCTCTGCGGTTTTTACTTTTTGCGCTATAAACAAAAAAAGAGCGACAATTTAAAAAATATATATATATTTTTACTTGTTGCTATAATAAATATCCCATTTTTTTTTTTTAAAATAAACTATTTTTTTTCTCAGTTAAGGCCGATACGTATTTTTCTGCGTATTTTTTGAAAAAAAATAAATAAATCGCAATAAGCAACTGGTTTGCGCAAAAGTTATAGCGCTTACAAAATGGGGAACAGAATTATGATTTTTTTTTATGATTTTTTTTTTACTAGTAATGGCGGCGATCTGCGATTTTTATTGGGACTGCGATATTGCGGCGGACGTATCGGACACTTTTGACACAAATTTGGGACCATTCACATTTATACAGCGAGCAGTGCTATACAAATGCACTAATTACTGTATAAATGTGACTGGCAGGGAAGGGGTTAACACTAGGGGGTGAGGAAGGGGTTAAATGTGTATCCTATGTGTTCTAACTGTGTGGGGGGAGGGGGTGACTGGGGGAGGTGACCGATGCTGTGTCTCTATGTACAAGGGACACAGATCGGTCTCCTCTCCTCTGACAGCACGTGGAGCTCTGTGTTTACACCTCATCATTACACACAGAGCTCCACGTCACTGCTGTTACCGGCTGTGTTCCCGACGATCGCATGTACCCGGCGGACATCGCGGCCGCCAGGTACACGCATCGGCTCTTAAGCGATGCGCCGGGACAGTGTTTACCCGCTGCGCGCCCCCCAGAGGCGCGCGCGGGTAATGCACTTTAAAAGACGTCCAAAGACGTCCAGTTGGCACTTGAGAGCCGCGCTGTTGACGTCTTTTGTCAATAGCGCGGGTCTCAAGTGGTTAAAGGTTTAGCGAAGCAAGTCTCTGATACTGTTTTAGAGAAAACAAATTGGTTACAGATGTTACAGGCAGGGCTTTTTTTCCTCAGAGAATAGGTGCAGGAACTCCTCCTTTCTGAGTCACCTTGACTCCGCCCCCTACCCACCTCTGAGCACCGTTCCTTGGTTCCACCTCCCGATACCACCCCTTTTAGAGAATACAGAACCAAGTATCATTTTATAGTGCTAAGTATTTTGTATAGAATTTGTAAAGAAATTGTAAAGAAAGGCAGTAAAACGGATCTAGCAACAATGGACACCCCAGTGACAAAACACTCCCAACAGCCAGCATCAATAGACCCTCTGGCAGCCAGCAATCTTAGACCCCTCCCTCAACAGGAGATCCCTCCAGCAAAGATTGACCGCTTGAAACATAGGACCCACCCCAGCAACAACACAACCCCCTCTGGCAACAACAGACCTCCATAGTAACAATAACCCCCCCCCCCCGCAAAAATAAGCCTCCTCCAGCAACAATAGATTCCCCGGTAGCCAGCATTAATAGACACTCCAGCAACCAGAACGAAGACCCCTTCTTCAAAGTAAATCCCTCCCAGCAACATAAGACTCACCGAGCAGCAATAGTTCCCCCATGAACAACAGAAGATCAACGCAGCAACACTAGACCCCCATCCTCAGCAAATAGATTCCCTTCAGCAACAACATATTCCCCAGCATCAATAGATCCTCCAGCACCCCTTCAGTTCTGGAGGTGCCGGAACCGCGTTCCCTGGTTACAGGACAATCTTAACAATATTTTGCCACATGCAGCTACTTGTATGCCAAAAATGGTTCCTCCACATATTTCTAAGTTTGAGAAAGGAGGACCACTTATGATAAAAACATTCATGAAAAGTAGACCATGGCAAAGTAATTGGGAAGGTCCATTTGACATCTTGGATGTTCAAGGGGTAATGGTGCAAGTCCAAAGACCTCTAAACTCAGTGAAAAATGCACATAGACAACAAAAAATGTGGGTACACACTAGGGGTGCAACGGATCACCGTTGATCCGCGATCCGAACGGGTCACCCCCTTCGGATCGGCACTCTATGCAAAACCTGCGGATTGCCTCCACGGGCATAGCATTAGGAAAGGCCGCGGCTTTGGCCTAGCTCCGGAGCCGCGGCCATCTTGGTACACCCGGCAGCGGCCCTCCTCTCTGTTTACACCCACAGAGGAGGAGGAGCCCGCGCTCGAGGGAAACACACGCCGCTGTCTGAGGTCTGCACTACTGTGGGGGTTACTGTTTGAGGTCTGCACTACTGTGGGGGTTACTGTCTGAGGTCTGCACTACTGGGGGGTTACTGTCTGAGGTCTGCACTACTGGGGGGGTTACCGTCTAAGGTCTGCACTACTGAGGGGGGGGGGTCTGTACTGAGGGGGGGAGGTGACACCATTTTTATTATTTTTTTGCACGGAGTGACGCCACTGCAGTGGGGGAATGTGGATATTACAGTGGGGGGGGGGGGGTAGATGTGGACATTACAGTGGGGGAGATTTTTTTTTTTTTGCTGATCTGAAAAATGATCCGATCCTTGACTCCTGATCCGAGGAACGATCCGAACCGTGAGTTTTTTGATCCGTTGCACCCCTAGTACACACTGATCAATGCTAACTGTATATTACGAGATAAATAACTGTATATTCCTAGATAAACGATGCTGCATTTCTTTTTTCCAGAAATGATTTCTAAAAATCTTACCTGGAGGAATCATGGATTCCAAAAAGAAGGAAAAATTACAAAAGAAAAGAAAAGTTTTAAAAAGAGAAGACTCATCATCATCACAGGACTCATCTTTTCTCTAGTGACAATCTTTGGCGTGGTAAAATATATCACAAATTGTTCCAGCCATGCAGAGGTATACAGGATTGAAGATTTTCACAACAAAGACAATCCATTACTCAGAAACAAAAGAGATGTAGACACTTATATCACTATAGATAACAAAGACGAGCAAAATATTGATATTATTACAGATGACAAAAATGATAAAGATATTGATATCGATACAGAAAGCCAAAGTGATAAAGACAATGATATCAATATAGATGACAAAAGAGATCAACTTAGATACACTAATATCAATACAGCTGAAGATGTGTTTGGATTTGTATGTGTAGGACATGGAATTACTTGTTGTATGGAAATGTATTTCATTCATAGTAATAATGTTAAAGTAAGAGTTAAAATAGAAGCGAAAACAAAATTTGTTAAAATTCAGGGATCTTATAAATTGAATAATATGACCGGGACCTTTGAAGGTGTTATAATGGAAAGGGCTTTCTGGTCAGTTTTTCTAAAGGGTAATGATTTAATGTTTAATCAATTTATTCAATATGTAAAAATATTAGATCCAGAACATTTAAATATAATAGGAGATGAAAAAGGGGAAATTGTAAGAATGTGGGATTTTAAAGTAATAAAGAAATTTGCTCCAATAAGAGTTAAAATGAGCATTACTGTGGTAGATATTATTGTTCCAGAAATAAAAGTGTCTCCACAGTCCTTAACCACTTAAGGGGGCCGATACACGTCGGCAGAATGGCACGGCTGGGCACATCAACGTACATGTACGTGGCTCTTTAAGCCCAGCCGTGGGATCGCGCGGGCGCGTGCACGCGACCCGGTCCGAAGCTCCGTGGCCGCGGGACTCGCGGACCCGATCGCCGCTGGAGTCCCGCGATCGTTTCCCGGGGGGCTGAAGAACGGGGGAGAGGTGTGTGTAAACATGGCTTCCCCGTTCTTCACTGTAGCGTCGTCATCGATCGTGTGTTCCCTTATATAGGGGGACACAATCGATGATGTCACATCTACAGCCACACCCCCCTACAGTTAGAAACACAAATGAGGTCACACATAACCCCTTCAGCGCCCCCTTGTGGTTAACTCCCAAACTGCAATTGTCATTTTCACAGTAATCAGTGCATTTTTAATGCATTTTTTGCTGTGAAAATGACAATGGTCCCAAAAATGTGTCAAAATTGTCCGATGTGTCCGCCATAATGTCGCAGTCACGAAAAAAGTCGCTGATCGCCGCCATTAGTAGTAAAAAAAATGTTTTTATAAAAATGCAATAAAACTATGCCCTTTTTTGTAAACGCTATAAATTTTGCACAAACCAATCGATAAACGCTTATTGAGATTTTTTTTTTACCAAAAATAGGTAAAAGAATACGTATATTTTTGGGGGATATTTATTATAGAAAAAAGTAAAAAATATTGAATTTTTTTCAAAATTGTAGCTCTTTTTTTGTTTATAGCGCAAAAAATAAAAACCGCAGAGGTGATCAAATACCACCAAAATAAAGCTCTATTTTGGGGAAAAAAGACGTCAATTTTGTTTGGGAGCCACGTCGCACGACCGTGCAATTGTCAGTTAAAGCGACGCAGTGCCGGAAGCTGAAATTTCGCCTGGGCACGAAGGGGGTTTATGTGCCCAGTAAACAAGTGGTTAAAAGACTTCTGTTTCTCATATTCACTCTGGGAGGATTTAACTCTGTCATGACTTTCATTCAAGGAAAATAATACTAATGTAATACTGAAATACACACATATATATATATATATATATATATACATACACATATACACACATACATGTGTATATATATATATATATATATACATATAAATACACATACACATCGCATCAAGAAAGAAAATAAATTAAATAATAAAAGAAAGGAAAGTAATATTTGAGTGGTTAAAAGACAAAGATAACATAGACATTTTATTTCACTCCATCAAAGTACCTACCCTGTGCTGAGGGCCCACGCCAATTTAATTTCCTCCAAATACCACATACTAAATGACTCCACAAAGGTACGAGATGATACCCATTTATACATGTGTAAATCGAACGTGCTTTCGGGATGTCCTATTCCATTGCAAATATGGGCAAAAATCTGGTCATCAACTTTTAAATTCTCCAAATGTGTGGTGAAGAGAGAGAAGGCTGTTTTGGTATAGGACCCCAAAGGGTATCCATCATATAGATCAGTGGTTCTCAACCTTTTAGTGCCTTGACCCCTTGATAAAATTTCCCAAGTTGTGGGGACCCCTAACAGTAAAATTATTTTCGTAGCGTGGGTTGTCAGCACCCAAGGCAAGACAAGTAATTTGCGCCCCCAAACCCACGGAAATATAGCGCTCCCTGAGTCCCCTCCACTCGTACAATATTAAAACCCTCATATGGTACATTTTAGGATGTACCACTCTTTCTCTTTGTTCTCCTCTTTTTCCCTTTTATCTCTCGCTATCCTAATTTCTTGTTTTTTTCCCCATCCCTCTCTAGCCGTCTTTCTTGTTTTTTCTCTTATTCTTTCTCTCCCTTTTTCTTTCTTCCTCCCCCTCTTTTCCTCTACCTTCCATGTATTCTCTAATTTAACCTCTTCCATACCGGGCAGTTATACACACTTCCATACCAGGCCTATTCTGGCACTTCTCTCCTACATGTACAAATCATAATTTTTTTGCTAGAAAATTACGCAGAACCCCCAAACATTATATATGTTTTTTTAGCAGACACCCTAGGGAATAAAACGACGGTCATTGAAACCTTTTATCTTGCACGGTATTTGCGCAATAATTTTTCAAACGCCTTTTTTTTGGGAAAAAAATTGTTTCATGAATTAAAAAAATTTAAAAACAGTAAAGTTAGCCCAATTTTTTTGTAAAATATGAAATATGATGTTACACCGAGTAAATAGATACCTAACATGTCACGCTTTAAAATTGCGCACACTCATGGAATGGCGCCAAACTTCGGTACTTAAAAATCTCCATAGGCAACGATTTGAAATTTTTTACAGGTTACCAGTTTAGATTTACAGAGGAGATCTAGTGCTAGAATTGTTGCTGGCACTCTAACGCACGCGGCGATACCTCACATATGTGGTTTTAAACGGTGTTTACATATGTCGGCGGGACTTGCGTGTGCGTTCGCTTCTGCGCGCAAGCTACCGGGGACAGGGGCGTTAAAAAAATAATTTTTTTTTTTTATCACTTTTATTCCTATTACAAAGAATGTAAACATCCCTTGTAATAGGAATGTGTGTGACAGGTACTCTTTATGGAGAGATGCGGGGTCAATAAGACCCCACATCTCTCCTCCAGGCTGGAAAGCATGAAATCGGTGAAAAAAAATTCACCGATCTCATGCTTGTGGTTGCTTAGCAGCCGCAATCGCGGCTTTGTTTACTTACGGGGACCCGGGCGTGACGTCATCACATCGCGCCCAGGTCCTCCGACGGTCATAGAGATGACTGGTGACCATCTGGTCACCAGTCATCTCTATGCTTCCTGCGAGCGCCGGACGATTCGTTCTCCGGGCCCCCGATGGCACGGGAGAGCCCGGAGAAGCACCGAATGGCGGCGGGAGGGGGGGGATGTCCCCTCCCGCCGCCTGTAAGAACGATCTAGCGGCGGAACCGCCGCTATGATCGTTCTTACGTTGTGCAGAATCGCCGGCAGTTTAGAAGGATATCTGAATGATGCCTCTAGCTGCAGGCATCATTCAGATATCCACCCGGAAAGCCCAGGACATCATATGACGTCCACTCTGAACGGCAGAAGTTCTTTGTGGACGTCATTTTACTATGGGCCGGTAGGGAAGTGGTTAATTCCTTCTCTTACTCCTTGGTGGAGGGGGAATGGGATGAGTGGCAATGCTTCTGATCAGCCAACTTGGGTGCTCTTGATCAAGGTCATCTGCTGATCTGAGAACTGTAGTGAGGACTTTTAATGGCAACTATAATCACAGGTAGTGTTACCCAGTGTGTCTCCGACTTTGTGGTGTCTCGTAGGAGTGACACCTATGCTGAAATCAGAAGATTGCTCCAGCCCCTCCCACCTCACAATCCTCACCAGTCAGCGGACCTCTAGTCTCTGCCCCAACCCATGCCGTAAACTTAATGAGCGGCTGCGAAGAGGCTGAGTGGGCGGCCGTGTGCTCCAGGAACAGCCCAGCTGGGTGGCCACCGGCTCCAGAGATAGCCCTGCTGAGCAGCCACAAGAAGGCTGGGAGAGTGGTGCGGGCTTCAGGAACAGCCCATGATTTGGTGACCCATGGCAAATCATCATTTGACCCCCGAGGGGGTCCCGACCCCCAGGTTGAGAACCACTGATATAGATCCTACCCTCTCAGTTAAGGGTTGGAGGTGTGGAATGGAGACAGGCTCGCACTTTCATATTTTTTGGACTTGCTCGCTCCTTCATGCAAACACTTCAGTGTGTTACAGGCTTGCCACTCCCCTTAGACCCTATCCAATATTTAGGTGTTTCTAAACCAGGGGTCTCAAACTGGTGGCCCTCCAGCTGTTGCAAAACTACACGTCCCATGAGGAATTGCAAGGCAGACATGCATGACTCCCACAGGCAGATGCATGATGGGACTTGTAGTTTTGCAACAGCTGGAGGGACACGCCTTTGAGACCTCTGTTCTAAACCAACTAAACATCTGATATCATATATTCTTCTAGCGGCTAAAAGGGCTATAGCGTTGTGTTGGCTATCAACTACGCCTCCCTCCCAATTACAATTTTTACAACTTTTAGCGGAGATCAGAAGGATGGGATTCCTTACAGCCACTGTTCATGACACGGTTTCTCAGTTTAACAAAATTTGGGAGCCCTGGGATCAATCTGACTATGGGTACCAGATAGATAGTATCATTGGAGTCTACTGTCTTGTTGTGAATTGTATATGTTCCTCTTTATTATGCCCTCCTGTAGGTCCCTCTATTATGAGATGAAACATAAATATATATGCCCTGTACTGTGTACTTCTGCCTTTATTAACCTTTACTGCCATTACTTTCATAGTAAGTTTGAATGTTTTGAAAATGTTTCATGGCTATTTTTTCTCATGCCCTGATATCTTGTGATGTTTTCTATACAAGCTGCTGTATATCTGTTTTTATTTTTCCTTATAAACTAATAATGAAAAAAATACAATTATAAAAAATAAAATAAAAATTGCCATGTAGTTTCCCATCCCATTAATTTGTTCAGATCATTTTGCAAGGTTTGCACATCCTGTGGAGATGTTATTTCCCTGCTTAGCTTAGTATCGTCCACAAATACAGAGATTGTGCTGCTTACCCCATCCTCCAGGTTGTTTATGAACAAATTAAACAGGATTGGTCCCAGCACAGAACCTTGGGGGACCTCACTACCCACCTCTGACCATTCAGAGTACTCCCCATTTATCACCATCCTCTGAACTCGTCTTTGTAGCCAGTTTTCAATACATGTACTCACCCTATGGTCCATGCCAACGGACCTTTTTTTGTACAGTAAGGGGTAGATTCACGTAGATCGGCGTTTGTTTGTGCAGGCGTAACGTATCCTATTTACGTTACGCCTCCGCAACTTTTACAGGCAAGTGCCGTATTATTAAAAGAAAGTTGCGGCGGCGTAGCGTAAATAGGCCGGCGTAAGCCCGCCTAATTCAAATTGTGAAGAGGTGGGCGTGTGTTATGTAAATCAGGCTTGGCCCGACATGATTGACGTTTTTCCCGAACGGCGCAGTGTGCATTGCTCCAAAGTACGCCGCAAGGTACGCCGTCATTGGTTTCGACGTTAACGTAAATGACGTCCAGCCCCATTCACTGACAAATACGCAAGCGACGTAAAAAATTAAAAATTCGACGCGGGAACGACGGCCATACTTAACATTGGTACGCCGCACTTACGCCACCATATAGCAGGGGTAACTTTACGCCGGGAAAAGCCTAACGTAAACGGCGTAAATGTACTGCGTCGGCCGGGCGTACGTTCGTGAATTCGCGTATCTAGCTGATTTACATATTCTAGCCGTAAATCAGCGTACACGCCCCTAGCGGCCAGCGTAAATATGCAGTTAAGATCTGGCGGTGTAAGAGACTTACACCGGTCGGATCTACAGTGGATGTTGCCAAGAATGTGTTTCTAGCACGACAGCATCGCGCTGATTCTCGGCGACATGGTGCCGACATCTCGCACTCGCTGGAATAGACAAAGCACATTCCAGCAAGCGCGTCATAGAAGCGACGGGAGATCCGACTTGGATTCCCGCCAATTCTAGCGTCGGCATTTGGTATGCATTCCTGAGAGGGAGAACTCCATTCCAATTTTTAAATAAAAAAACGACATGGGTTCTCCCCCAGGAGCATACCAGGCCCTTAGGTCTGGTATGGGTTGTAAGGGGACCCCCCTATGCCGAAAAACCGACGTAGGGGGTCCCCCTACAATCCATACCAGACCCGTATCCAAAGCACGCTACCCGGCCGGCCAGGAAAGGAGTGGGGACGAGCGAGCATCCCCCCCCTCCTGAGCGTACCAGGCCGCATGCCCTCAACATGGGGGGGTTGGGTGCTCTGGGGCAGGGGGGCACACTGCGGGGCCCCCCCACCCCAGAGCACCCTGTCCCCATGTTGATAAGGACAGGGCCTCTTCCCGACAACCCTGGCCGTTGGTTTTCGGGGTCTGCGGGCGGGGGGCTTATCGGAATCTGGGAGCCCCCTCAAATAAGGGGGCCCCCAGATAACGGCCCCCCACCCTAAGTGAATGGATATGGGGTACATCGTACCCCTACCCATCCACCTGGAGGCAAAGTGTTAAAGTTAATAAACACACGACACAGGGTTTTTAAAATAATTTATTAGTCTGCTCCGGGGGCCCCCCCTGTCTTCTTTAGCTCTTTTAGCAGGGGGGGCTTCTTCCGCTCTCCGGGGGGTCTTCTCTGCTCTCGGGGGTCTTCTCCGCTCTCCGGGGGGGTCCTCTCCGCTCTCCGGGGGGGTCTTCTTCTATCTTCGCCGCTCTCCGCTGTTGACTCGACGCACCCCGGTTCTTCTCGCGCTGTCTGGTGCCTTCTCCTTCAGCGCTGGCCGCCCGCTATCTTCGTGTGTTAGCTCAGTTACTAGCAGGCGGCCAGCCCGCTGTTCTGTGACGTCATCTTCTTCTCTTCTTCTCCCTTCTTCCGATGTTGACCCGACGCTTCTTCTCGCTGCAATGACAGGTGCGCGGCTTGCATCCGACTTATATAGGCCTCACAGTCCCATCATGCTCCGGTACCTACCCACGTGATACCTACCCACGTGGGTAGGTACCGGAGCATGATGGGACTGTGAGGCCTATATAAGTCGGATGCAAGCCGCGCACCTGTCATTGCAGCGAGAAGAAGCGTCGGGTCAACATAGGAAGAAGGGAGAAGAAGAGAAGAGAAGAAGAAGACGTCCCAGAACAGCGGGCTGGCCGCCTGCTAGTAACTGAGCTAACACACGAAGATAGCGGGCGGCCAGCGCTGAAGGAGAAGGCAACGCACAGCGCGAGAAGAACCGGGGTGCGCCGAGTCAACAGCGGAGAGCGGCGAAGATAGAAGAAGACCCCCCCGGAGAGCGGAGAAGACCCCCCCGGAGAGCGGAGAAGACCCCCCCGGAGAGCGGAGAAGACCCCCGAGAGCGGAGAAGACCCCCCCGGAGAGCGGAAGAAGAAGCCCCCCTGCTAAAAGAGCTAAAGAAGACAGGGGGGGCCCCCGGAGCAGACTAATAAATTATTTAAAAAACCCTGTCTCGTGTGTTTATTAACTTTAACACTTTGCCTCCAGGTGAATGGGTAGGGGTACGATGTACCCCATATCCATTCACTTAGGGTGGGGGGCCGGTATCTGGGGGCCCCCTTATTTGAGGGGGCTCCCAGATTCTGATAAGCCCCCCGCCCACAGACCCCGACAACCAACGGCCAGGGTTGTCGGGAAGAGGCCCTGTCCTTATCAACATGGGGACAGGGTGCTCTGGGGTGGGGGGGCCCGCAGTGCAGAGCACCCGACCCCCCCATGTTGAGGGCATGCAGCCTGGTACGGCTCAGGAGGGGGGGGCGCTCGCTCGTCCCCACTCCCTTCCTGGCCGGCCGGGTAGCGTGCTTTGGATACGGGTCTGGTATGGATTGTAGGGGGACCCCCTATGTCGGTTTTTCAGCATAGGGGGGTCTCCTTACAACCCATACCAGACCTAAGGGCCTGGTATGCTCCTGGGGGGGGAACCCATGTCGGTTTTTTATTTCAAAATTGGCGTGGAGTTCTCCCTCTCAGGAATGCATACCAAATGCCGCACCTAGAATTGGCGAGAATCCAAGTCGGATCTCCCGTCGCTTCTATGACGCGCTCGCTGGAATGTGCTTTGTGTATTCCAGCAAGTGCGAGATGTCGGCACCATGTCGCCGAGAATCAGCGCGATGCTGTCGTGCTAGAAACACATTCTCGGCAACATGTACTGTACGTCTCCAGGTGACCAGTCATCGGCTCTGTGATTGAAGATGGATGGACATCGCGGGCCACTTTTCTTTAATAAAGGAATTGTCCAAAACTGTTTCCTGTCGTTTTTACTTTTTTGACACTTTTTTGGTAAATGGGTAGGGGTACAATGTACCCGATACTCATTCACATAGGGGAGGCCGGGATCTGGGGGTTCCCTTGTTAAAGGGGGCTTCCAGATTCCAATAAGCCCCCCACCCACAGACCCCCATAACCACCAAGCAAGGGTTGTAGGGACGAGGCCCTTGTCCACATCAACATGGGGTCAAGGTGCTTTGGAGGGAAACCCAAAACGCCCTCCCCATGTTGAGGGCATGTGGCCTGGTACCACTCAGGAGGGGGGTTCTCGCTTGTCCCCCCCTATCCTGACCTGCCAGGTTGCATGCTTGGATAAGGGTCTGGTATGGATTTGGGGGGGACCCACACCATTTTTTTTCACATTGGGGTTCTCCTTGAAATCCACATCAGACCTAAATAGCCTGGTATGGATTTTGGGGGGACCCCCCCCACCAATTGCTTTTTACATTTTGGCGTAGAGTTCCCCTTAATATTTGTACCAGACCCGACGGGCCTGGTATAGCCTGGGGGGACTGCACAACGCTTGTTCCTTAATGTTTCATCTATATTGCTGGGAGTCGGCAATACATTACAGCCGTGCAATTTGAATTTTATATTGTTGCACCCTGATCTGTTTTCCAAGTCAGCTATCCTGGATTTAGTCCATTGTATCTCTCAGTCATGGTCAGTATGCACACCAATCAGGTCATTGTGTGCAATGTAGACTTCACTCATTTTGTTCCCAATATGTGAAACCCTGGAAAAACATACATTTAAGGTCAGTGATGGAGACTGGCTGAGAGGAAGCTGGAAAATCCTCTAGGGAAGGTGACTGCATGTTGTGCAAATATAGATCAGGAGAAGCAGCATGCTCATCACCTTTCTTCAAGGGGTGAGGACTCGCAATTTGCCAGCTGAGTAGTGCAGGAAACCACTGTGCACTGTGAGGAGTTTGAGTCTTTGTCCTCCGATGGGGAGTTTGTGTACTGAGGAATGTAAGCCGAGGGCAGGAAGAAATCTGTTAATTTCTGTGGGTTGAAGTTCTAGTGCTTGGGCATATTGATATGTGATCCTGGTCCTGAGCGCTGCATTTAATAAGTAATTCTAACATTCAAATCTCACATTTCTTAAAGCAGGTGGGTGGGCTACAGGTTTCCCTCCCCTGGCAGATAACCCAGTATTACTTAACCACGACCACCAATATAAGGGGTATTTCCCTATTATACTCTACTCTTCAGAACAAGCAAATGTTCACAAAGGCACCCTCTATGTATGCCTGGGAAAAGGATTTCAAAAAAGAGTATTCTGAGGAGCAATGGGCTACGGCACTAAAAGTATCTTACGCCTCCACTAGCTGTGCTAATTTATGGGAGTTGTTCCAAAAAATTTTGCTCCGATGGTACCTCACCCCATATAGGATCTCTAAATTTGCCGAGGGAGGGTCTTCCCTTTGCTGGAGACAATGCGGGGAGGTGGGCACTCTTTATCATATACTATGGGAGTGCCCTAAGCTATCACATTACTGGAGGGGGGTCTATGATTTAATATCACAGATTACGTGTGTTCAGTTGACTCCATCTCCGGGAATGGCGTTGCTCTCTCTGGAAATGGATCTTGTCCCCTATAGCTCAAGAAAGTTATTGTCTCATATATGCATAGCTGCTATGCTTGCTGTAGTTAGGCATTGGAGGGATAATGTTTGCCCGGGGCTCCCTGAGGTCACACAAATTATTCATACCCATGGTAAGTATGAACAACTCTTCGCTCACAGTAGGGGGGAGACATTCTTTAAGTGTAAAAATTTGGGAGCCATGGAATATATGGCACTCCAATTCTCCTAGATAGGATTCTGTTGTAATGTTTATTTCGTGAAATGCCCTATGTAGTACCTGACTGCATCCATTATATTATATTACCTCACATCAGTGTGGTTTTCTTTTTCTTTTTTATCTTCCATTTTCCTGGACTACTCCTGCTCTTATGTTTATAATATGTTATTGGGGTAGATTCAGGTAGGGCTGCGCACTCTTACGGAGCAGTAGCTTTGCGCGGGCGCTCCGTAAAACTGGCCGGCGTAAGCGCGCGTAATTTAAATGATCCCGTAGGGGGCGTGGATCATTTAAATTAGGCGCGTTCCCGCGCCGAACGTAGTGTGCATGCTCCGTCGGGAAACTTTCCCGACGTGCATTGCGGTAAATGACGTCGCAAGGACGTCATTTGCTTCAACGTGAACGTAAATGGCGTCCAGTGCCATTCACGATTCGCTTATGCAAACAACGTAATTTTCAAAAATCGCGACGTGGGAACGACGGGTATACTTAGCATTGGCTGCTCCTGCTAATAGCATGAGCAGCCTTACGCAGAAACCGGCGAACGCAAACGACGTAAAATGCGAACGCCGGGCGCGCGTACGGTTGTGAATCGGCGTGAGTATGCAATTTGCATACTCTACGCTGACCACTACGGGAACGCCACCTAGCGGCCAGCGTAAGAATGCAGCCTACGATACGACGGCATAAGAGCCTTATGCCAGTCATATCTTAGGCTGCAGTCGGCGTATCAAGCTTTCTGAATACAGAAAGTCGATACGCAGGCGCTACTTAGCAATTATGCTGCGTATCTATGGATACGCAGGCGTAATTGCTACCTGAATCTAGGCCATTGTTTTTAATTTTGCAGCTTTTTTTCTTACCGTCATTGCTTTATATGCGGTAGTGGTGGCGGCTGCCGCCACAAGTGTTGGTATAATAATACGCATACCCATGTTCTATGTTGAGGACTCTTTATGTGCCACCTTGCGTAGGCACAGTGTATTTGCCTGTTTGTACTCTGTTTCTCATTCTGGAAAAAATTAATAAAAAACTATTGAAATTAATAAGAGATTCTAGACATTATAGAGCAGCAACAGTGATTGGACGAAATTGAGCTCCCTAATGCCTGTGCATTAAGATGGCCCTGGCCAACACTGTTCACCCTTGCACCATCATAGACTCTCTTCCAACACTTTCTCCATCTGCACCCATTGCAATGCTTTTCCAGCACTGTTCAACCCTGCACTCCTCTTCCAAAGCTGTTCATCCTTGCAACTTCTGAAACCCTCTTCCAGCACTTTTAATCCAGCACTGCGCCCCTCTTCCAGGACTCCTTGACTCTGCACCTCCTGCACTCTCATCCAGCACTGCTCATCTCTGCACCTCCTGCAACCCTCTTCCAGCACTGCTCACCTTTGCACCTCCTGCAACCCTCTTCCAGCAATTCTCACCTCTGCACCTCCTGTACCCATCTTCCAGCACTGCTCACTTCTGCACCTCCTGCACCCTCTTCCAGCACTGCTCACCTCTGCACCTCCTGCACTCTCTTCCAGCACTGCTCACCTCTGCACCTCCTGCAACCCTCTTCCAGCACTGCTCACCTCTGCACCTCCGGCACCCTCTTCCAGTACTGCACACCTCTGCACCTCCTGCACCCTCTTCCATCACTGCTCACCTCTGCACCTCCTGCAACCTCTTCCAGCACTGCTCACCTCTGCACCTCCTGCACCCTCTTCCTGCACTGCTCACCTCTGCACCCTCTTCCAGCACTGCTCACCTCTGCACCTCCTGCACCCTCTTCCAGCACTGCTCACCTCTGCACCTCCTGCACCCTCTTCCAGCACTGCTCACCTCTGCACCCCCTGCACCTTCTTCCAGCACTGCTCACCTCTGCACCCTCTTCCAGCACTGTTCACCTCTGCACCCTCTTCCAGCACTGCTCACCTCTGCACCTCCTG
The DNA here is from genome assembly GCF_905171775.1 of Rana temporaria. Taxonomy (NCBI): domain Eukaryota; kingdom Metazoa; phylum Chordata; class Amphibia; order Anura; family Ranidae; genus Rana; species Rana temporaria. The sequence goes on along the minus strand of NC_053489.1, from coordinate 677,206,089 downwards.
CACCCTCTTCCAGCACTGCTCACCTCTGCACCTCCTGCACCCTCTTCCAGCACTGCTCACCTCTGCACCCCCAGGGAACTGAGCAATGGAGCTTTCCTAATTCGGAAACGTACCATGTTTACCAGATGTCATTGGCAATTTACTGTTTGTAATTTATATTATCTTCAATTGTCTTTTAAATGTTAATTATTATTGTTTTCTATGGAATTGTTAGTTTTGTGGTATGTGGCCAAATTGTAATTTCAGAAGTAACCAATTTGTGTAGTTTGAAAACCTTTCAATATCCCGCAGTCCTGACATTGAAGAGTACAGAAGCATCTTGGCGATGATCATTGCTGTCAATGAGGTAAATGAGCACCCCTATTATCTGCCCAATATTACCCTGGGCTATCGTATATTTAGTACATTTAATGATCCAAAGAAAACGTTGGGATATGCCGTAAATATATTGTCTGGAGGAAAGGAAGCTCCTAACTATTACTGTAAAGGACGTGGAGAAGTGGCTGGTTTTATTGGCGACAGCTCATTCCATACAAATCATGCTTTGGCCCAGTTACTTAGTCTGTATCGGTATACACAGGTAAGTGATCACTTCAATATATTATGTGTGTAATTTGGAGTGTCCAAGAGATGGTAGTACAGTCTAGGTGGAATTGTTATTGCTTTCCCTTCATAGAATGAGTGCAGGTCAGAATGAACAGAAATCTGAATATTTCAGGTCCACAGAAAATTGTAACTTGGGGAATTATTTAGTATCCAAAAGTCCACTGGGTCTCAGAACTTTACTTAATTGTTTTATTTGCTTGAATAAGAAAGCAATCCAGGTGGCTTGAACAGACCATGTCCCTTTGGTAGTTTCTTAGGCCCTGTACACACGGGCAAGAGTCTCGTCAGGAAAAACCCATTGTTTTCCCTGACGAGATTCTTGGCAAGAATCTCTTGCCGCCTGAGTGTACACACTGACCTTTCAAAAGAACCGCGGTTCTCTTGAAAGGCAAGAACGCGTTGACATCATCGCGTACGACGAGCATGCGCTCGTCACATTCGATGCCGTCGCCGCCATCTTGGTTCACCCTAACTATGCCATGGAAGCTACCGCTCATACGTCAAAGTCATTTCGAGCATGCACGGGTTTCCACGGCGACAGGTAAGTATACACACTATCGGGTTTCTCGTCGGGAAACAGGCCGGCAAGAATCTCGAAGGAGAAAAAAGAGAGCAGGTTCTCTTTTTTTTCTCGTCGAAATTCTGGCCAGATTTCCAGACGAGAAACCTGAAATCCTCGTACACACGAATGGTTTTCTCGGCAAGAAGCAGTTTTCTTACTGGTTCTCTTTTTTTCTCGTCGAGATTCTGGCCAGATTTCCAGACGAGAAACCTGAAAGCCTCGTACACATGAATGGTTTTATCGGCAAGAAGCAGTTTTCTTGCTGGTTCTCTTTTTTTCTCGTTGAGATTCTGGCCAGATTTCCGGACGAGAAACCTGAAAGCCTCGTACACACAAATGGTTTTCTCGGCAAGACGCAGTTTTCTTGCTGGTTCTCTTTTTTTCTCGTCGAGACTCTGGCCAGATTTCCAGACGAGAAACCTGAAATCCTCGTACACACGAATGGTTTTCTCGGCAAGAAGCAGTTTTCTTGCTGGTTCTCTTTTTTTCTCGTCGAGACTCTGGCCAGATTTCCAGACGAGAAACCTGAAAGCCTCGTACACACGAATGGTTTTCTCGGCAAGAAGCAGTTTTCTTGCTGGTTTTTGCAGAGAAAAAACGGTCGTGTGTACGAGGATTTAGAGTTATCTTCTGGTGTTTTGGATCCAGTGCCCAGAATAATAGCCCAACAATTAGGAGCTGTAAGAAAACAAGTAGCGCCATTTGTTAAAGTCTCATTTAAGTAGTTTATCTTAAACTGGACATCACTGTATGTACCTGGACCTCTGCCGACATTACTGTATTGTAGGTGGAGGATCTGTACAGGTAATTGTTTAACTCAATAGAGTAGTCAGTGACTTCTTTCACAATTACATATTCTCACTAGGGATGAGCCTAACACCCGCCCCCCCCCCCCCCCCACCGGTTCGGTTTGCAGCAGAACTTGCGAACAGGCAAAAAGTTAGTTTGTTCGAACACACAACCGTTAAAGTCTATGGGACACAAACGTGAAAAATCAGAAGTGATCATTTTAAAGGCTAAGGCCTCGTACACACGGACGGACTGTCCGCTGAAATCGGTCCGCCGGACCGTTTTCAGCGGAAATGTCCGCCCGGAGATTTCTGTCTGATGGTTGTACACACCATCAGACAGAAATCCGCATGTACACGATACGCGGTGACGTGGCTGCGCCGTCGCCGTGATGATTACGCGGCGACGTGCGCGGCCCTGGAAGGTCAATGCTTCCACGCATGCATTGAATCACTTTGACGCATGCGAGGGATGGCGGCCAAGCGGACATGTACGGTGAGTCTGTACAGACGACCGAACATGTCCGACGGACAGGCTTCCAGCGGACATGTTTCTTAGCATGCTAAGAAACATTTGTCCGCTGGAAAACGGTCGGCTGGACAAATGTCCGCTGGAAACCTGTCCGGTCGGCCGTACACACGACCAAACATGTCTGCTGAAACTGGTCCGCGGACCAGTTTCAGCAGACATGTTCGGTCGTGTGTACGGGGCCTTATATGCAAGCTCTTGCCACGAAGTGTTTGGGGACCCGGGTCCTGCCCCAGGGGACATGTATCAATGCAAAAAAAAAAGTTTTAAAAACAGCCGTCGTGCATGCGCAGTAGGGAACCAGGCTGTGAAGCCGCAAGGCTTCAATTCCTGATTCCCTTACTGAAGATGCTGGCGCCTCCACCCAAATGCCGAGGGATGGGTCGGCTTTGGGTGAGGACATCGCGGGCACCCTGGACAGGTAAGTGGCCTTATATTAAAAGTCAGCAGCTGCAGTATTTGTAGCTACTGACTTAATTTTTTTCCTCTGGTGGAACTTCGCTTTAAGCAACATTATACCAAACTACACAGGGAGGGGATTTACTACTAATGGAGAAAGTCAGAATTGGGAGCAGCTGTGTACGGGAACCGATCAGCTAACATTTTTCATTTCCAAAGCTTAACTAAACAAGCTGAAGACTAGAGTTGGGCCAGATCCCCCCCCCGGATCGGCCTACAACAGAACTCCCGAACAGGGAGAAAGTTTGACCCGCTACTGCAAACTCCATTAAAGTCTATGGGAGCCAAACATGAAAAATCAAAGGTTCCCATTTCGAAGGCTTATATGCAAGTTTATTAGTCCAAAAAAGGGTATGGGGGCCCGGGTACTGCCTTGGGGGACATGTATAAATGCAATAAAAAAAAAAAAACATTTTTAAAGCAGCAGTGATTTTAATGATGCTTAACCACTTAAGTCCCGGACCATTAGGCTGGATTCACACCTATGCAGTTTTGGAGATTTTTGCATTTTGCAGATTTGCACTACAATCCATTTACCATGGTTTCCTATGGAACACGTTATCTAGTATAAACCTGCAAAATGCAAAAAGCACAAAAAATGCATAGGTGTGAATCCAGCCTTATGCAGGTTAAAAACCTTGCCCCTTTTTGCGATTCGGCACTGCGTCGCTTTAACTGACAATTGCGCGGTCGTGCGGCGTGGCTCCCAAACAAAATTGGCGTCCTTTATTTCCCATAAATAGAGCTTTCTTTTGGTGGTATTTGAAAACCTCTGCGTGTTCTTTTTTTTGCGCTATAAACAAAAATAGAGCCTAATGCCCCGTACACACCATCACTTTATGTGATGAAAAAAAACGACGTTTTTAAAAACGTCACTTTAATTGACCGTGTGTGGGGGAAAACGTTGTTTTATGTCTTGTAAAAAACGACCAAAAAAAATTGAAGCATGCTTCAATTTTATGTGTCGTTTTTCAAAACGTCGTTTTTTACTTCACAGAAATTGACCGTGTGTAGCAAAAAACGTCGTTTAAAAAGACGTTTTTACACCCACGCATGCCCAGAAGCTAGTTATGAAGCGAGCTTCAATGGAAAAACGTGGTGCAACGTAACCTTGCTTTGCTAGAACATTGTGAGAAAAACGATGGTGTGTAGGCAACTTCGTCTTTGAAAATTTAAGTTTCAAAAAGGTCATTTTTTACTTCACAGAAAATGTCGTTTTTTTTCATCACATAAAGTGATGGTGTGTATGCGGCATAAGGCCTCGTACACACGACTGTTTTCCTCGATGGAATCCATCAAGAAACTTGGTGGGAGACCTTTTTTGCTGAGGAAAACGGTCGTGTGTACGTTTTTCATCGAGGAAACTGTCGAGGAACTGGACCAGGAAAAAAGAGAACAAGTTCTCTTTTTCCTCTACGGGAGTCTCAATTTCCTCGTCGTGTTTCTCGTCGGGCTGGTTTTCGTCGAGAAACGCGAGCGTGTGTATGCTAAGACACTCGCGCATGCTCAGAATAAAGTATGAGACGGTAGCGCACCTTCGGTAAAAGTAGCGTTTGTAATAGAGATAGCACATTTTTCACGCTGTAACAGACTGAAAAGTGCAATTTGTCTCCTACCAAATTTTTATTTAACACGCAGTAACATGAGATTAGCAAAAGCAGCCCCAAGGGTTGTGCCAGTGGAATCGAACTTCCCCTGCCGTTGTATGTTTTGTACGTCACCGCGTTTGAGAACAAGGAGATTTTGTCTTGACTGTGTGTACGCAAAGCAAGTTTGTCGAGTTCCTCGATAAGCCTAACAAGAAACTCGTCAAGGAAAACGATGTGTCTTTTCCAACGAGTTCCTTGGTCGTGTGTACGAGGCCTTAGACTCCTCCAATCTTCCAGATCCTGGCAATAGGATCTGGGGAAAAAATCCTCCAGAGAGAGTGTTTAAGCAAAGTTCTGGGGGTAGATTCAGATAGATTAGCAGATCTTTAGATCCGCGTAATCTATCTGATTTACGATCCGCCGGCGCAAGTTTGAGAGGCTAGTGCTGTATTCAGAAAGCACTTACATTTAAACTTGCGGCGGCGTATCGTAAATCCCCCGGCAGAATTCAAATTCCGCGGCTAGGGGGAGTGTAGTATTTAAATCAGGCGCGTCCCCGTGTCAATTTAACTGCACATGCACCGCCGTCTAGATTTCCCAGCGTGCATTACTCCAAATGACGTCGCTAGGACGTCATTGGTTTCGGCGTGAACGTAAATTACGTCCATCCGTATTCGCGAACGACTTACGCAAACAACGTAAAAATTCAAAACTCGGCGCGGGAACGACGGCCATACTTAACATAGGAAACCCCTCACATAGCAGGGGTAACTATACGCCGGAAAAAGTCGAACACAAACAACGTAAAAAAAAGCGACGGGCGGGCGTTCGTTTCTGAATCGGCGGATCTCCTCATTTGCATATTCGTCTCGTATACAAATGGAATCGCCACCTAGCGGCCGGCGGGAGATTGCAGCCTAAGATCCGACGGTGTAAGTCACTTACACCTGTCGGATCTAAGGGAGATCTATGCGGAACCTGCGGAACTATGCGGCGTATCAGGAGATACGCCGTCGTATCTCTATCTGAATCTGCCCCCTGGTGTTTATGCTTTTTATCCAGTTATTTCTGGATGCCCTGAAAAACTGCACAAGACTGGTCTACCTCTTCAAAAAAAGGAAGCAGAAGAATTGGTCGTCATAACCCTATACTCCTGCCCTGAAGAGTTGGACAAGTCTAAGGCCTCGTACAGTCGACCGGACAGTCCGCTGAAAACGGTCCGCCGGACCGTTTTCAGCGGACATGTCCGGTCGGAGATTTCTGTCTGATTTTTGTACACACCATCAGACAGAAATCCGCGCGGACAGACAGCGCGGTGACGTGTCCGCGCCGTCGACGATGACGCGGCGACGTGCGCGACGCTGAAAGGTCAATGCTTCCACGCATGCGTCAAAGTCATTCGACGCATGCGAGGAAAGCGGCCGGTCGGACATGTACAGTGAGTCTGTACAGACGACTGAACATGTCCGACGGACAGGATCCCAGCGGACATGTTTCTTAGCATGCTAAGAAACATTTGTCCCCTCGAAAAACGAGCGGGCGGACAAATGTCCGCTGGAAACCTGTCCGCCCGGACGTACAGACGACCAAACATGTCTGCTGAAACTGGTCCGCGGACCAGTTTCAGCAGACATGTTCGGTCGTCTGTACGAGGCCTAAGAGGGAAGTACACAGTGTGCTGAAAGTAAATACAAAATTGACCCTTGATTGTTTTAAGTGTTTAATGGAGGAGATTGGAGAAGTCTAATGCTGCGTACACACGTAGTTTTCAGCATGTTGAAAAACGATGTTTTTCCAACTTCATCATTAAAACGACGTTGCCCACACACCATCGTTTTTAAAAAATTATCTAGCAAAGCGCGGTGACGTACAACACGTACGACAGCACTCTAAAGGGGGAGTTCCATTCGCCTTTGGGCTGCTTTAGCTGATTCCGTGTTAGTAAAAGACGATTCACGCTTTTTTGTCTGTTACAGCGTGATGAATGTGCTTACTCCATTGCAAACGGTAGTTTTACCAGAACGAGCGCTCCCATCTCATAACTTGCTTCTGAGCATGCGCTGGTTTTTAACGTTGTTTTAGCCCACACACGATCATTTTTTACAACCCGAAAAACGTCATAGTTTAAAACTAACCTGAAAAATGATGTGAAGCCCACACACGATCATTTAAAATGACATTTTTCAAAAACAACGTTTTTTTCATGCCGAAAAATGATTGTGTGTACGCGGCATTAGGAGAATTTATCTACCAAGAAGGAACATCAGTTTAACTTGATTCATTGCCATTTCCATATACCGCTGCTCTATGGGATATTACAAAGAGAGGATTTCTTAATGGTCTGCAGTGACCAGAAGCGCCATAAGACTTATTGGGGTCTTTCTTTGAGATGAGAGGCTGGGGCACACCTGTGGTGGATCACGGATGTTGGTGGAGGAGATGTTAATCACATATTAATTGAAGTTCACCTTTATTGCCTTTGAAATATTGCACTTTATTTTGGAATATCAGCCATTGGACTTTGGAATTATTTTGCACAATTTGCACATTGCTCTTTTTTGCACAGTTTTTTGCACTCCAGAAGTGAGCAGTTGTTGTAGGGGAATGAGGTGCATTTCACACTGATCTGACAATCGCTCCGACTTTGGAGCATTTGTTACATAGAAGTTGGTCCCTATTCTGTGCAATGAAACCGTTTCTAATCAGTGCAACTTGAGTTGCACCGACTTAGAAAAAAGTTTCTGCACTACTTTTGGTCCAACTTTGGTACGACTTGCATTGACTTATGTTACAGAAGTCGCATGCAAGTCATGCCAAAGTTGCACTGCTATTCGACTTCAAAGTCCCTCAAAAGCCACGTGACTTTGAAGTAGGGTGCCGTGTGAACCCAGCCTTAAAGTGGAGGTTCACCCAAAAAATCTATTTTTAACATTAGATTGGGCCTAATTACGGGAAGCAGAATCGGGTGTTTTGTTTAAAATCAATGCAGTACTTACCGTTTTAGAGATAGATGTTCTCCGTGGCTTCCGGGTATGGGTTGCGGGGGCGTTCCTATTTGATTCCTATTTCCTATTTGCATACAGCGCGTCACCAGTTTCCGAACGTAGTTGAACGTCGGTGCGCAGGCGCCGTATAGAGCCGCACCGACGTTCGGCAACTCGTGACTCGCTGTATGCGACCGTCGGAAGGCTGTCAATCAAATAGGAACGCCCAGTCCTGAAGACCATACCCGGAAGCGGCGGAGAAGATCTATCTCTAAAACGGTAAGTACTGCATTGATTTTAAACAAAACACCCGATTCTGCTTCCCGTAATTAGGCCCAATCTAATGTTAAAAACATTTTTTCAGGTGAACTCCCGCTTTAAAGGGGTTGTAAAGGTTTGTTTTTTATTTTCTAAATAGGCTCCTTTAAGCTACTAGTGCATTGTTGGTTCACTTACCTTTTCCTTCTGTAGCACTACCCCCAGAGGAGCTGCTGGATTTTTGGGCGGCATATTACCTCATGGCTCCTTCGAAATTCCTAGGGGTGAATGTTGCGTTCATATGTTGCATATAGTAGAAGTAAAGGAATGTCCACGACTGGTGCTCTTTGCTGTGCTCTTTATTACCCAGCCGGGTAAAATCAGTAAACTTGTGGTGAGGAAAGTAAAGTTGAAGAAGAAGGGAGAATAGCAGATTCAGGCGTGATAATAGGAAACAGTCCTGCTCCCAAACGTAACCCTTCTATGCGCCACTCCCGCCGGAGTGGGTTTAGTGTACCCGGACAGGCCTCTCTCACTGACCTGGCAGCTGGAGTATCACTCGGACAATTGCAGGATAAAGTCTCTGCCACAGACCCTTCTTAGTGAACTTGAACTTGAGGAAAGGTCTCTGCCACAGACCTTCCTCGGTGAGCCTCAGAAATATACCTCTGCCACAGGTCCTCTCTGGATTGAATTCTTGGTGATATCCCTCCTTAGATGAGTTACGCCTGGATCTCCTTCAATTTGTAGTCCAGACCGACTGACAGGTGGTTAATCCCTCAGTGTCCAGCTACCTCGATCCCCGGTGGTTTGTCCAGGCCCTTTTGGACCTCCAGCCTCTCAATGGCACTTATCAGACGGACTCCCCACCGAACAGCAGTACAGCTTGGGATCCTCAAAGGTGGGAACCCAGTCACTCACTGGGTCCCCGTCGCTGTTTAGATGCTCTGGGCCAGCATGGTCCCGGAACCAGGAACACCGCATGGCACGCACGCCCCGGCCAGGTAGGCCATAGTGCAGGGGTGCCGTGGTGTGGCCACCATAAAGGTGGGTGCCACACTGGATGAAGAAGACCCAGACCAAATGGCGTCTGTCTCATAAATACCTCTCCCCAGCATGCACAGCGAGGACAAACCCTTCTGATTGGCTGCTGGGAAAGAGCACCCAAGAGAGAGAGAGAGAGACTTGTAAAGCACAACACATGCGAACTGAATCGCCTCTGGGCGCTGTATCCATTTCATGGGTAAGGAAACCCTTGACCTCAGAAGAGATGGGTTTTAATCTTTCTCCTGAAGGCCAAGTGGTCCGACTCCAGTCGGATGGTGGTTGGTAGTGCATTCCACAGGCGAGGTCCCTGGACTGCAAATCTTCGATCTCCTTTGGACTTGTATATGGCTTTGGGTATCTGAAGGAGGTTTTGATTGGTGGATCGCAGAATGCGATTGGGGTTATGGGCTTTTATTTTTTCGCATAGATATTGGGGGGCGTTGCCTTGAATACACTTATGTACCTTGACTCCACTGCTGCCACCTGCAGCACCGGGGCTGGAAGAACACCCCAGTAAAACAGAATCAGCCCAAAATCAATCTGAGACAGAGACCCTGTTTTGTATTTAACAATCTGGATCAGAGTTTAACTACACTCTGATCTACACATAAATTTAGCTAGCACCAGTACTATAAAGTACACAGGCGCTACACTTTGATTTCCCTTCTAAATGTTTTTTTTCTTTGTCTGAATTTCTCACTTCCTGTTTCTCCTCGGTAAGCTTGCCCCCATCATCCGAGCCGTTCTGGCCGGGGGTTAGTCAGCCAGAACAGCTTACTAAGGAGGAATCCGGAAGTGAGAAATTCAGACAAAGAAAACAAAGAAAAAAAACATTTAGAAGGGAAATCGAAGGTTAAGGTAAGTGAACCAACAATGCACTAGCTTAAAGGAACTGTAACGGTATGGCCCGTGGGACCCAGAGGCTCTTGAAGGATGTGGGGTACTCCTGTGTCAGCTTCACCAATGACTCTTGCGTCTAGGGTCATCCTATGTCCACTAGGGGCATAGGATGACTGAGAACTGATATCATGGATTACATGAGATGGGACAGTAATGATAATTCATGTATTGCAGGATATCTTGAAATATTACAGGTGGTTAATTCTGAACCCAACAGGTCAATAATAGTGTGAGTCATTCAATGTGGGGACACATACTGTTAAGATGTTAATTGATGTTAATCACCTCCAGCTACCTGGCTGTAGTGATGAAAGCTTGCTGTGATTGCATTCTATTGTCTATTGTGTTAATTAAGCCTGGCTCCTAAGATATTTCATGGTGCTATGCTAACCAACCCTGTATTGTGTAAAATTTCTATTGATGCTAATATGTGTTGTGAGTTAGCACACTCTAAAGGTCAGACTTCTGACTTACAGTATGTTTACTAAAGGAATGTGTATTGAATAGAAGGTGAAAAGAGCCGGAGTCATGACGTCTGCCATGTCAGCTATAGTAATTAACTCATGTAGATTTGGTGCCAGAAAGTATGTCTAAGATGTGGATTGAGGGGGACTTGTTAGCACCCATTGTATGATGTTGTGGGTGGAGTGTGTCATTGTCCCCTTTGATTACTGCAGCATGCTTTCTAACTGTATATAAGAAACCTGAGTTTACCATTAAAGTCATTCTGTTTGGAACCAGAGAACATAGCTGTGTCTCGTTCTTCTGGGGGAAATCCAATGGGTCCTGTCTGCTGGATTGTGAAGTGTCGGAAGCTGTCTTGGGTTGGTGGAATGGAATATTGTAACGGCGTTAACCCCTGACCGTTACAGGAACCTATTTAGAAAATAAAATACAAACCTTTACAACCCCTTTAAGGGCTGGATATGAGGCTGGAAAAGGTAAGTAGGCGTTGTGTGCCGTCATACACTTAGATCTTTATGATATAAGTACTTATTTTCATTAGAACAGAAATAAAGAAATGACCAGATATGATTGTGTGACATTTATATATTAAATTTCTCATATTTTTGTTATGTGAATAATAACATCTTATCCAGATCAGTTATCAAACCATTCACACTCCCCAGAGTGATGGGAAAATGTATCCAACTTTCTTCCGTATGACACCAGACAACCGGGCCCGTTATGCAACTATATTTAAATTATTGCATCATTTAGGGTGGAATTGGGTTGGAATTTTCTCATCAGAGGAAGGCAGCGGTGATGAGGAGTCCCAAGAACTGAGTAAGCTGATGAGCCAACATGGGATCTGCACATCATATATCATTCCACTCATTAGGAATATTGAAGATGATATTCAGAAAATAAAGATTATTAGTGAATCAACAGCTAAAGTTGTCATAGTGTGTGGAACTTACATGCCCATCTTTGTTCTGCTTGCTAATCGTATACCCTCAGTTATAGAAAATATCACATTTATTTTTCCACCATCATGGAGTAGAATAATTCTGCAGCATGAAGGTAAATCTACAACAATCAACTGCAGCTTCATATTTGTATGGTCAGCAATAGCGGGCGTAAACTATGGAAATTATGTTCACGGCAACATCTCTAGCTGCTTTTATGACCCGATACGGGAAGATATTTTGATTTTTTTTTTTTTTGCCGTTCCCCAAACCAATACAAAAACGTCTGTTTTGAACAACTGAGAGGGAAGTCTTTACCTCCTTGTCCAAATTTAACAGATTGGTCATTCATGCGTCACGTTTCTACACCTATACCTTCCTATGCATACATGGCTGTATATTTTCTGGCCAGTGCTGTACATGAAATATACATGATGAAGAATACATCTGAACAAGATAGATTCCAGAACATAGTAAGTAGTATAATAAGTGTTTATATTACTATGATCCTACATTATATAAGAATTATGTGAATGAGGTGAGATCCCTCTTACTGTCCAGGAGATCAGGAAAACGGCAATCACCTTTTCTGGGAATTTTTTGATTTTTTCTTTTACTAATTGCTTTTTATACACCATGTTAGAAGACACGTTCAAATAGTCCAGATTCACATGTACTTTATATGCATTATATACATTTAGATGCATTTATATTATATATATTTATTATACAGTATATTCTTCATGGCATTGTTTATAGTTTTGTAGCTGCTCTATGATAAACTCTATGGCCCGGATTCACATACATCGGCGCAAATTTATGCGGGCGTAGTGTATCTAATATACGCTACGCCGACGCAGCGCACAGATGCAAGCACTGGATTCACAAAGCACTCGCCCCCAAATCTACGCTGGGTCTCCTCTGCGTAAGCCAGCATAGGTGGAAGTGGGCGTGAGCCATGCTAATGAGGCGTGACCCCATGCTAATGATGGGCCGAGTGACAGACAAGTACTTAAAATGAACGGCGCATGCGCCGTCCCGTGGACGCAACCCAGTGTGCATGCTCAGAATCACCTTGAAACGACTCCCTAAGATACGTCGAATCACTGCCTACGACATGAACGTAACCTACACCCAGTCCTATTCACGTACTACTACGTAAACAACGTAAAATACGATGGCTGTTCCCTGGTCCATACCTTTGCATGAGTTGCGCCTCATAGAGGAGAATAACTATACGCCGGACAAAAGCCTTACGCAAACCGTGTATATTATGTGCCAGGCGCAACTACGTTTGTGAATCGACGTATCTCCCTTATATGCATATTTGCAATGAGGCGGCCAGCGTAAATATGCGCCCACGATACGCCGGCGTAGGAAAGTTACGTCGGTCGGATGAAGCCTATTTTCAGGCGTATCTAGTTCTGTGGGCACTGCGCACAGATACGACGGTGCATAGTTACACTTACACAGCGTATCTCGAGATATGTCAGCGTAAGTGCTTTGTGAATCCGGGCCTATGTCTTTTCTCTGAATAGAGTGTCCTGTTTCCTGTTAGCAGAAAAGCAGTAGTTAAAAACATGTGGACTGTTTGTTCTGTACATACAGAATCTCTAACACCTCTCCGTAACTCTACACAGTATTCCTACTGCGATTTCTCCTGTGAGATCCCTCCTCCAGTACACACATTAGATTTGATCACCGGAACACAGATTTATCTTCTCCAGTGAGATCCCTCCTCCAGTACACACATTATATCTGATCACCGGCACACAGATTTATCTTCCCCGGTGAGATCCCTCCTCCAGTACACACATTAGATCTGATCACCTGAACACAGATTTATCTTCCCCGGTGAGATCCCACCTTCAGTACACACATTAGATCTGACCACCAGAACACAGATTGATCTTCCCCGGTGAGATCCCACCTCCAGTACACACATTAGATCTGATGACCAGAACACAGATTTATCTTCCCCGGTGAGATCCCTCCTCCAGTACACACATTATATCTGATCACTGGAACACAGATTTATCTTCTCCGGTGAGATCCCTCCTCTAGTACTAATATTACATCTGATCACCAGCACACAGATTTATCTTCCCCGGGGAGATGCCACCTCCAGTACACACATTAGATCTGATCACCAGAACACAGATTTATCTTCTCCGGTGAGATCCCACCTCCAGTACAAACTGTAACGGAACGTCCCACACTCCGCTTGAGTGCTTCCGTCATATACCGCTTCCTATCAGTCTGGATATAGATATCAGATATTCCAGCTGCTCACAAGCACACGAGACGAGACTTGTTTGTCTGCTGAACATGGAGTGTTATTAGAACCAAGAATACACCCTCATATACTGTTTAAAGAGGAGGTAACCAGAACATAAATTAACATGAGCTAATTAACTAATTATTTACCCAGACTAGGCAACTCATAGATATGACCTTTCAGGGTAGACGTCATGTCTCCTCACTCACCTGCTATACAATACACATTATCATAAGTGTAAACACAGGACATCTTCACACAATAGCAAAGACATCTTCACACAATTAGCACAGAGAAGAGACAGATGGCTGGAGAGGATGGCATTAGCATCTCCTTACACTGTATGTCCCAACAGTATGAATCAGTCACTCTAATGGCATATACAGAGTCCCAGGCATACAGCTCACAAAGAGCACTGTTCCCTCAAAAGCCAGGGCCCATGATCGCAAGGCAAGAGGCTAGCATTCAGTTCCCTCCAAAAGCCACTGTCCCAGGTGAGTCTGTCACACAAACATTAGATCTGATGACCAGAACACAGATTGCTCTTCCCCGGTGAGATCCCTCCTCCAGTATACACATTAGATCTGACCACCAGCACACAGATTGATCTTCCCCGGTGAGATCCCACCTCCAGTACACACATTAGATCTGATGACCAGAACACAGATTTATCTTCCCCGGTGAGATCCCTCCTCCAGTACACACATTACATCTGATCACTGGAACACAGATTTATCTTCTCCGGTGAGATCCCTCCTCTAGTACTAATATTACATCTGATCACCAGCACACAGATTTATCTTCCCCGGGGAGATGCCACCTCCAGTACACACATTAGATCTGATCACCAGAACACAGATTTATCTTCTCCGGTGAGATTCCACCTCCAGTACAAACTGTAACGGAACGTCCCACACTCCGCTTGAGTGCTTCCGTCATATACCGCTTCCTATCAGTCTGGATATAGATATCAGATATTCCAGCTGCTCACAAGCACACGAGACGAGACTTGTTTGTCTGCTGAACATGGAGTGTTATTAGAACCAAGAATACACCCTCATATACTGTTTAAAGAGGAGGTAACCAGAACATAAATTAACATGAGCTAATTAACTAATTATTTACCCAGACTAGGCAACTCATAGATATGACCTTTCAGGGTAGACGTCATGTCTCCTCACTCACCTGCTATACAATACACATTATCATAAGTGTAAACACAGGACATCTTCACACAATAGCAAAGACATCTTCACACAATTAGCACAGAGAAGAGACAGATGGCTGGAGAGGATGGCATTAGCATCTCCTTACACTGTATGTCCCAACAGTATGAATCAGTCACTCTAATGGCATATACAGAGTCCCAGGCATACAGCTCACAAAGAGCACTGTTCCCCCAAAAGCCAGGGCCCATGATCGCAAGGCAAGAGGCTAGCATTCAGTTCCCTCCAAAAGCCACTGTCCCGGGTGAGTCTGTCACACAAACATTAGATCTGATGACCAGAACACAGATTGCTCTTCCCCGGTGAGATCCCTCCTCCAGTATACACATTAGATCTGACCACCAGCACACAGATTGCTCTTCCCCGGTGAGATCCCTCCTCCAGCATACACTGGTTGGTCTTTCCATAATGAGAGCCCACCCCCCACACACACCTCCAGTACAAATACTTTGGTCTTCTCATCTATGTTTTCCACAGCTTATGATCTCCGGTTCCCCCTCTATATGCTCCTCATCACTGTGTACCCGCAATCCACCACAATATTTGTCCCTGTCTTCCCCATAGACATCGCTCACTGAGGCGGTACACAAAGTCTAGGGGGCTTAGCACCAGTCTCTGCCTCTCCCCCTCTCTGCAGAAAGAACGTTTCTTATTGCTTTTTCGTGGGTTGCTTTTTTTTCCTTCTGGCCGACCTCAATGTAACCTGTCAGCTTTCATAAACAAAAATAATGATATGTTTTAATAAAGGTTAAAAAAACATTTTAAATGCTAATATTAGTTTAATGAGAGGCCCCTTGCTACAATGACTTTGTCGAAGATGTTGTTGGAACAATGTCCCCAGAATGTGTTGTTAGAATTCCTTGGAAGGTCATTCAGGGTTGGTGTCACCTGGTGCGATAAAAAATGGTGTCACCCCCCCTTCGGCATTAAGCCAGACTAGTGCATCGATGTGGCTCTTCCCCCCTAACCTGCCGCAATGGATGGAGTCGGGATGTGAGGGATCAGGGGATGGATGGAGCCAGGATGAGATTGGGTAGTGGATGGAGCTGGGATGGAATTGGAGGGGGTGGATGGAGCTGGGATGGGATCAAAGGGGGTGGATGGAGCCGGAATGGAATTGGGGGGAATGGAGGAAGCTGGGGTGGGATTATAGGATATGTACGAGGGTGTGCTTTTGGAAGGAAGAGGAATTGTGCTGGGGGGTCAAACTTTAAATCTGCCCCCTCCTTCCACTTCTAGCACTGGTTCAAACCCAAATCAAAGCGACCCACAGCACATATCCTCTAACCCCCTCCCTAAAATCACTCCTAGCAGCATAGATGTTACCTGTCAATGCCCCCCTCCTAATCACCATGTTCCCCTCCTCTGCAATATTCCTGTTGTAATTTACAGTACCTTAGCACCGGGCAGATGCCGTAGAGCGGTGTCCCGCCTCCTCCCGGTCTCTGTACTTGTAAGGAGGAGGAGGCGGTTATAGTCCAGTCTGCAGTGAGTGCAGCCTGCAGGAAGAAGTGACTGTAGCATGCGGGATGTTCAGACCCCAGCACCCTGTCTCTCTGCCTCACACCCTCCTCCTCCACTCTCCCTGCACATTGCGTTCAGCTGAAAAGATCCCAGAAGGGAAGGAGGGCGCTGCGGTCACATGACACTGGGCAGGGGGAAAATGGCTAATTGGGCCCAATTTGGACATTTTCACATAGGGGTATACTCACTTTTGTTGCCAGCGGTTTTGACATTAATGACTGTGTGTTGAGTTATTTTGAGGGGACAGCAAATTTACACTGTTATACAAGCTGTACACTCACTACACAACATTGTAGCCAAGTGTCATTTCTTCAGTGTTGTCACATCAAAAGATATAATAAAATATTTACAAACATATGAGGGGTGTACTCACTTTTGTGAGATTATATATATATATATATATATATATATATATATATATATACTGTTAGCCAGATTCACGTAGGCGGGTGCAACGTTATGTCAAGCCCGATTCGCATACGACTTACGCAAACGACATAAAAAGATAGGCCTGTTCCGACGTCCATACCTTGCATGGGAAGCGTCACCTAGGGAGCAGCTTTATCTTTACGCCGGCGTATCTCTAACCTAAACGGCATAACTAATTGCCACGGGCGCACGTACGTTCGTGAATTGGCGTATCTAGTCATTTGCATATTCTACGCCAAACTCAACGGAAGCGTCACCTAGCGGCCAGCGTAAATATGCACCCTAAGATACGACGGCGTAGGAGACTTACGCCGCTCGTATCTTAGCCTAATTTAAGCGTATATGGTTTCCAGAATACGCTTAAATTTGCGACGGCTTAGATTCAGAGTTGCGACGGCGTATCTACTGATACGCCGGCGTAACTCTTTGTGAATCTAGCTATGTATGTACAAATTCGTACAATCTGAAAATAAAATTAATGATTGATTAAATGAATTATTGGGTCCGGGGATTATTTTCATATCAGAGAGATGTAGAAGGAAACATTGCAGGAGAATCAAAAAACAAAGAATGAGTGATTCTCCTGATCCAATAATTCCTATTCACATCTCTAGAAATGCCATCTAGTACATTAAATCTGATAATTTTGTATTTTTCCAGCAGAATTTTATTTCAGAACTCTAATAACTGTATATAATAATGTGTGTATTTCTGTCTTCCATGAAAAGCTGCACAAATATGTGAGAAATATTGAATATGAGCCCCACGAGGGATACAAGATCCACTTTAATGAGAAGTTAGAAATTCTACTTAATCTTTATTTAGAAAACTGGCTTTTTCAGAACGATACAGGTTTTTATCGTACCACAATTTCTGTTATCCAAGGCCCAGACTATGTGCCTAAAACATTTCGCAATATGAGTCATCCTCACCTCTGGAAAACCGGCAAAGTAAGAAATTACTTGATGTTTTATCTTTATATTGTTTGCTGAGGAGGTCCATCATTTGGATCTTTAGGGATTTTTATCCGTGTTTTAAGATATAATAGTAAATGTGGAGGTTCATGAAAGGGGTCATTTTTGGAGTCCATTAAAGTTATGGATTGTGGACATTTTAGTCTTCCCTCTTCCTGGGCTTCCCCAGTGACATAGCAGAGGGTGCGTCAGAGGGTGCGTTAGAGGGTGCGGGGTCACGTGACGGGTGGCCCTGCCTCCCCTATGTAAGTAATGTCACAGCTTCAGCGCGTCATTCGCTGGGCTGTGTCCAGCGGTGAGAGGAGGTCGGCGATGCTGCGCTCTGGATGGATGGATCTTCTCATCGCTGGAGATCACCCGCACTCGTCGCTGGATCAGGACAACGTTGGAGCAGGAAGCCGGGAACGAGTGGATTATCACCGCTGGAGTTTTTTTATTTATTTATTTTTTATTAATAAAGGACTTTATTCTATGGTGTGTGTTTTTTTTTTTTTCAAGAATTTACACTTCCTTCGTGAAATGGTAGGGGTACCCCATTACCATTTCACACAGGGGGGGGGTCAGGATCTGGGGGTCCCCTTTGTTAAAGGGGTCTTCCAGTACGCTCCGAACAGTGGCCAGATTTCTTTTCTGGACTCTGTCCTGGAGTCACTGTCTACCTTCCGGGATGGACACCTCATCCTGGGAGGGGATTTCAACGTTTGCCCCGATCCCCAGGTTGATACGTCCTCTGGCCGCTCAGGGCATTCCTTTGCCTTCTTGAGGCGCTTCCGGAAGGCTCTGCAGGCCCACCACTTGGTGGACTGTTGGAGATTGCTCCGCCCAACCGACAGGGACTACAGCTATTTCTCAGCCACGCATGGGGTGTACACTCGCATAGACTTTTTACTAATGGATCAGTTCTCCCTTGACTCCTTGGCCGGGGCCTCCATTGGCTCCATTACCATTTCCGACCACGCGCCGGTGTCCATTTCCCTGCGTCCCCTTTCTGTGGAGGCTCGGACTTGGACATAGCGCTTGAACGATGGCATCCTTGATGATGCGGTTGCTCGGAAACAGGTCTCTGACATTATCTCCCTGTACTTCGCTGAAAATACAGTTGGAGAGGTAGGCATGGGGTCCATTTGGGAGGGCCACAAAGCAGTGGTGCGGGGAGAGCTGATCTCACAGGGAGCTAGGCTTAAGAAGGCTAGGGAGGGTGAATTGCAATCCTTACTGGCGAAACTTCGCACAGCGGAGCTCGCTCATAAGAAAAGGGTCACCCCGGCACTGGCGGTAGAACTATCCACTCTCCGCCGGGACCTGGCGGACCTACTAGACTCTAAAATCAGGGCACGGCTGCGCTACCTGACCCACAAATTCTATGAGTTTGGCAATAAGTGCGGGAGGATGCTGGCCAGGGCCCTCAGGGGCCAACGGGAGACGGGCCATGTCCACAAATTAAAATCCACGGCGGGTGCGGCGGTTGTTCATTCGTCCAAGA
Organism: Rana temporaria; assembly: GCF_905171775.1. Lineage (NCBI taxonomy): Eukaryota > Metazoa > Chordata > Amphibia > Anura > Ranidae > Rana > Rana temporaria. Next base: position 677,187,044 of record NC_053489.1, on the reverse strand, counting down.
TCGCGGCGGCATTTCGGGACTTTTATGCCCAGCTGTACCACCTACCGGACACGTTACCTGGCGTTTCCGAACCGCAACGGGTCGCCAAAATACACCAATACCTGTCAGAGGCGCAGTCCCCTCGGTTGGAGGCCCCGGTGGGCAAGCAGCTGGATGCCCCTATTACCGTCGCAGAAATCCGGGCGGTAGTGAAAGAATTCCCTAACGGGAAGAGCCCTGGCCCTGATGGTTATACTAACACCTACTACAAGAAGTATGTGGAGGAACTGTCAGGTCATATGTGCGCATACTTTACAGCTTTGGCCTCTGGTACGGCAATGCCACCTGAGGCTCTACTGGCCCACATTTCGGTCCTGCCAAAGGAGGGGAAGGACCACTCCCTGCCAGGTAGCTATAGGCCTATATCGCTACTGAACACCGACATTAAGATCCTGGCCAAAATTTTGGCCAATAGGCTTAAGCCGGTGCTCCCGTCTGTTGTCCACCCGGACCAAACTGGCTTCATTATGGGCAGGGAGGCGAGGGACAATGCAAACAGGGCACTCCAACTGATCCATTGGGTGGAGTCGCAGGCAGACCCTCAGCCGTGTCTTTTGCTCTCTACTGATGCCGAGAAGGCATTTGACCGGGTGGACTGGACGTATATGAAAATAGTCTTGACCGAGCTTGGTCTGGGTCCCAACATGCTAACCTGGATATCCTCTCTGTATAGCTCCCCGTCTGCCAGAGTCAAGGTGAACGGCCTGTTATCAGACCCCTTTCCGATCAGCAATGGAACACGGCAGGGGTGCCCGCTGTCACCCCTCGTGTTCGCTTTAATGCTTGAGCCGCTGCTAAGCAAGATTCGCCTTAATAGTAATATCAGGGGACTCACTGTTGGCCCAAGGGAACATAAGTTGTCCGCGTACGCGGACGACGTATTGTTCTATGTGTCTGAACCCCTGCTGTCCTTGCCTAATATTATGGCGGAGCTGGCCGAGTTTAACCTTTTGTCTAATTTTAAGATAAATTATGCCAAGTCGGAGATCCTGTCACTGAACATCCCTCAGGGCCTGCGCACTCAGCTGCAATCAGCTTTCTCGTTTACGTGGTGCCAGTCATCCCTGAAGTACCTGGGAGTCCAGCTACCAGCGAGCTGTGCTCAGTTATATGAGTGCAACTACACCCAGTTGCTCTCGTCCATCAGGGTGGACTTGAAGAGGTGGGATACGACGGCCTTCTCGTGGATGGGCCGAGTCAGTGTACTGAAAATGAATGTGCTCCCCAGAATTTTGTTTTTCTTACAGATGATCCCAATTGCTCTGCCTCGGGCCTTCTTCTCAAGCCTCAACAGTCTGTTCATTCAGTATGTCTGGAGTGGGAAATGTCCACGGCTAGCCCTCCGTATTTTGCAACGCCCTAAGTCTGCGGGTGGGCTGGGGGTGCCGGTGATGCGCAGGTACTACGAGTCGATAGCTCTCCAGCGCATTCTGGATTGGTATCACAATGTCCGGCATAAGGTATGGGTGCCCCTGGACAAGTTCCTGGCGGGGCGTAATCTGTCTCACGCCCCGTGGGTACCTAAGGAACATAGGGGTCTGTCGGAGCTGGTGTCTCCCTTTGCCGTCCATGCCCTGGCGACCTGGGATGCTCTAAATAAGATGGGGGGGCTTGCGCTGCCGACCTCCCCGCTGGCACCCCTGGGGGGCTTCCCCTGGTTCACTCCGGGGGAACACCCGTCCTTTTTCCGGACGTGGGCGGCGGACGGAGAGTCCAGGTGTGGGAGATTCGTCCAGGACCGGGGGTTGCTGTTCCTGGACGCGCTGAGGGAGCACTATGGTCCCTTCCTTATGGATGAATGGCGCTACCGGCAACTCAGCCATTTCCTCACTACCCTACCCCACGGGGTCAGGTCGCCCACACAGGCATCCCCCTTTGAACGTCTCTGTATGTCCCAGGAGGCTGTCCCCCATGCTATCTCAGTGTTATATGCCCTGATATACTCCCTGCGGAAAGACGGGAAGCCAAGGTTCATACGGGAATGGGAGGTTGACCTGCAACACAGCTTTTCTGAGCCCCAGCTGGACCACATGTATAGACTCACACACTCGAGCACGGTTGACACGAGGATGCAGGAAAATAGCTATAAGGTGCTTACCAGATGGTATAGGGTACCCACCAGACTTGCCCAGATATACCCATCTCTCCCAGATGCATGCTGGCGGGAGTGTGGCCAACGGGGCACTTTCCTGCATATTTGGTGTGAGTGCACCAGGCTGCGCCCCTTCTGGCAAGACGTCCACGCCCAGATCAAGTTGATCTTGGATGTGGAGCTACCGGACTCCCCACTGGAGTCCTTGCTTCACTTCCCTACCGTTCCAATCAGTCAGTATCGCAAGTCTGCACTGCCTCATCTACTCAATGCGGCCAGGCGGCTGATCCCGATACATTGGAAGACGCCCCAGGTACCGACCCGCTTAGAGTGGGTGACCATGGTAAACAAACTCATGGAGGCTGAGAAGTGGATGGCGCAGTGCAAAGACAAATATGATAAGTTCTACCTCACATGGGCGACCTGGATACATTATGTGGGAGAACAGCCGGTGCTTGAGCCCCCCCGGGGAGCTGATTCCTCCGGTGGGGGACCAGGTATCGGAGACAGGAGTACTTCCAGTAGCCTTGATGCTGTCGTTGACTAGAACTGTTAGAGCCATTTTGGTGATGTCACAGTCCATCTAATGTCTTACTGTATGGATGCAAATGTGTTGGATGCTACCCCTCCCCCCCCTTCCTTCCCCCCTTTCCACCCTTCCCCTCCCCCATTCCTTCCCTGTCTATGTGTGACCCCTTCCTCGTTTCCCCTCTTCCCTGGTTCCTCCATTGCATAAGGATCTACTACTCGAGGGCCTGTTCTATATGTTTTATCTTGTGGGGGGGGCATCCCTCCTGATGGGAAGCGCCCAGGTGGCGAGGGTAGGGTGGTTCATTATGGAAGTGGTTTATATTGTGCCTTGTTTATGTTGCTCACCATTCACCCTGCTGCGCCTCCGGGTATGGGCGTGCCCCTGGGGAGGGGGGCTTACTACTATGTTCAGTTTGATTGCCCGAGACGAGATCCCGATTGATGTGCAATGTGATTTTTATACTTTCGGTAATTCATCTAATGGGCCATGTTGGCCGAATGTATATGTGTCTGTCTGTCTTTTGCAAAACTTTTTTGAAAAATAAAGATTATATAAAAAAAAAAGGGCTCTTCCAGATTCTGATAAGCCTCCCGCCTGCATACCCCCACAACCACCGGGCAAGGGTTGTGAGGATGAGACCCTTGTCCCCATCAACATGGGGACAAGGTGCTTTGGGGGGCACCCCAAAGCACCCTCCCAATGTTGAGGGCATGTAGCCTGGTGCGGTTCAGGAGAGGGGGGGCGCACTCTGTCCCCCCCTCTTTTCTGCGGCCGGCCAGGTCAACGTGCTCCCATAACGGGTCTGGTTATGGATATTTAGGGGGAACCGCACGTTTTTTTTTTTTTTAAATTGACGGCGCGGTTCCCCCTTAATATCCATACCAGACCTGAAGGGTCTGGTTATGGATATTTAGGGGGAACCGCACGTAATTTTTTTTTTAAATTGACGGCGGGGTTCCCCTTAATATCCATACCAGACCTAAAGAGTCTGGTTATTGAATTTGCGGGGACCTCCGCGCATTTTTTTCCCGAACTCCGGACCCGGACCCCAACTTTTTCCAATTATTCTGGTTCGGGTCTGCGTTCGGGAAAAACCCAAAGTCCGTACCGAACCCGAACTTTACAGTTCGGGTTCGCTCAACTCTAATAAAGAGCAGTCAGAGTAGGCAGGTGGGAATCTGGGGTCTCCTAGATATGAGGCCAATGGGGGGATAGCCGAGGAGAGATTACAAGGCATATTTATTTTATTCCATAGTTGTATGGCGTGGGCTATGATCATATTTTTCTTAGAAATGGTGTGATGAGGTTTAGTTTTTGGACCACAGTATGCTTTTTAGAAATAGTGGAGAAATGGGTGAGGATTCAAACCTGAGCCAAGGGATTTTAGTATCAGAGGAGTGCCACTGAACAATATGTGTGAGTCTGGCAGCCAGGAAATAATACCAGAGGTAAGGGGAACCTAGCCCTCCATTGACTTGAGCTTCATGCATGAGGGTATAGCTACATCTAGGTTTTTTATTACTCCAAATGAATTTATTTATTTCTCTCTGAAAGGCATCAATACGGGACTTACATTCCTTACAAGATGTGTATTTTCTATTTTGTGTATTTATGTGTTATGGAATAAAGTTGGCCTAGAAGGTAATGGGTATAGTAAAAATCTTTAATAATTATATCCCATGTCACATATGTCAAAGAAACACAGCAGCACTGAAATCAAGAGATTGTCAGTAATACAGCCAATGGGGCCGTCAAGAACTTCAGAAAATCTTCACAACATGTCCTTAGTAGGGATGGGCGAACGGTTCGGCCCGAGCATAAGTTCAGGCCAAACTTTGGCTGTTCGAGTGTTCTTGCGAACACCGAACAATATGCTGAGAAAAAAATCGAAAGCCACGGAACCCTGTTAGTCTATGGGACACTAAGGCCCGGTACACACGAGCAAACATGTACGGTGAAACCGGTCCGTCGGACCGTTTTCACCGTACATGCCTGCCAGAGGGCTTCTGTACGATGGTTGTACTAACCATCGTACAGAAGTCCGCGCGTAAACAATACACGGGGCGTGTCCGCGTTGTCGCCGCGACGATGACGCGGCGATGACGCGGAGACGTGGGCGGGCCTGCCATTTAAAGGCTTCCACGCATGCGTCAAAGTCATTCGACGCATGCGAGGGACGGCGGGCGCTCGGACATGTACGGTAGGTCTGTACTGACGACCGTACATGTCCGAGCGGGCAGGATTCCAGCGGACGGTTTTAAAACATGTCCACGAATATTTGTCCGCTGGGAAAAGGCCCGGCGGGCAAATGTTTGCTGGAATTCGGCCCGCTCGCGCCCACACACGACCGAACATGTATGCTGAAACTGGCCCGCGGACCAGTTTCAGCATACATGTTTGGTCGTGTGTACGGGGCCTTACATGAATCAAAAGTGCTCATTTTAAAGGCTTATATGCCTTTTATTTGTCATAAAAAGTATTTGGGGACCTGGGTCCAGCCCCAGGGGACATGTATCAATGCAAAAAAAAGTTTTTAAAAAGGGAATTATTTTTGGGAGCAGTGATTTTAATAATGCTGGGGGTGTCTATAGTATGTCTGTAAAGTGACACATTTGTCCCATGTTTAGAACAGTCCCTGCAGCAAACTGACATGTCTAAAGGAAAAAAAGTCATTTAAAACTACTCGTGCCTATAATGAATTGTCGGGTCCCGGCAATACAGATAAAATTCATTGGAAAAAACGGCCCCACCCTCAACTATATAAGGCCTCGTACACACGATAGGTTAACCAGAGGACAACGGTCTGATAGACCGTTTTCATCGGTCCAAACCGATCGTGTGTAGGCCCCATAGGTTATTTAACCTTAGGTTAAAAAAAAGCCAACTTGCTTTAAAATTAACCAATGGATTGCTAACCGATGGGAAAAATACGATCGTTAGTAGGCACGTCCATCGGTTAAAAATCCACGCATGCTCAGAATCAAGTTGACGCATGCTTGGAAGCATTGAACTTAATTTTTTTCAGCACGTCGTTGTGTGTTACGTCACCGCGTTCTGACACGATCGTTTTTTTAACTGATGGTGTGTAGGCACGAAGGACCATCAGTCATCGTCAGTCCTTCAGACCGTTGTACTCTGGTTAACCTATCGTGTGTACGAGGCCTTAGAGCTGTCAGACCGGGTGTAGCGTCACTCCACGGGAGTCTCCTATGGAGGCATCAGTGGAGGCTTTTTTTTTTTTTCGGTATCGGGTCGAGAATGGATTACATCGCTGGACTTTTTTTTTTTTTAAGGACTTGTCCCAAGCTGGCACTTGTTTTTTTTACATTTTTATACTTTTTTGGTATAAAAATTCACAATTCACATAGGGGGGCCGGGATCTGGGAGTCCCCTTGTTAAAGGGGGCTTCCAGATTCCCATAAGCCCCCCGCCCTCAGACCCCCACAACCACCAGACAAGGGTTGTGGGGATGATGCCCTTGTCCCCATCAACATGGGCATCCTCCCCATCCTCCCCATGTTGAGGGCATGCGGCCTGCCTGGTTGGGCGCTCGGATAAGGGTCTGGTATGCATTTATTTTTTTGACGCGGGGTTCGCTTTAAAATCCATACCAGACCTAAAGGGTATGGTATGGATTTTGAGGGGGGCCCCTATGCCATTTAAAAAAAAACAGACCTGAAGGGCCTGGTATGGAATTAAGGGGGACCCCCACTCAATTTTAATAATAAAAAAATGTTTTCAATGAATTGTATCTGTATTGCCGAGACCCGACAATTTATTATAGCCACTAGGAATTTTAAATAAAAAATTTTCCTTTAGTAATGTAATTTTGCTGCAGGGACTGTTCTAAACACAGGAAACAAGCACCACTTTACAGGCATACTATAGACCAGTGTTTCTCAACTCCAGTCCTCGGGGCGCACCAACAGGTCATGTTTTCAGGATTTCCCTCAGATCAAACTGCTGTGGTAATTACTAAGGCAGTGAAACTGATAAAATCACCTGTGCACAATAATGGAAAGCCTGAAAACATGACCTGTTGGTGCGCCCCGAGGACTGGAGTTGAGAAACACTGCTATAGACAACCCCCAGGTATGAAATTTAAAGGAATATTTCACTTTTATTGTTTCACTTTAGGCATTATTAAAATCACTGCTCCCGAAAAAACTTTTGTTTTTTAAAACTTTTTTTGCATTGATACATGTCCCCTGGGGCAGGACCCAGGTCCCTAAACCATTTTTAATGACAATACAATGAATATAAGCCTTTAAAATTAGCACTTTAGATTTTTCATGTTCCAGTCCCATAGACTTAACGTTCGAACAATGTTTTTGCCTGTTCGGCAAGTTCTGGTGCGAACCAAACCAGGGGTGTTTGGCCCATACTTAGTCCTTAGCCCTTTTTGATAAAAAAATATATAAAAAAGGACATATAAATGGAAAGAAAATAAATTTAACTGGGTGCCTCTTTGTGTTGTCAATGTTGCTGGTCATCATAAGTCTTGTAGGAACCTGCAGAACTCCTAGAGGTGTCTCCTGGATAAATCCTGCCTGATCTAATGTGACCATACAGGAATTCTTTTGCAACTTAGTGACAGATAACATAAGTGACATTATTAGGTGTGATTTACTAAAACTGGATAGTGCACAATTTGGTGCAGCTGTACATGGAAGGCTGTCATGTGCCTGGGTGATTTTGAACCTAGATCTGGTTTTGGTCCTGCAGCTCTTCTCACACTGCCATGGTAAGATTGGAGTCTTTGCAGCATATACTGTGCTTAGTGATTCTGCCCCTTGGACTCTTTAGCTCTTTAGCTGACCCAGACTGCCTGACTATGCTAACGCCTCTACCCCCAGACTAAGCACCACTTCAGACTCTACCCTTCTACAGGTACCTTATAGTAGAAAAATTGGAAAATGGCAAAAGGGTAACAAACCCTGGGACTTTAAAGGTGTCAAATTGAATAAGTCATAGAGGCATAGTAAAAAACAAAAACATTTTATTTAACAAAATCAAACATTACAAATATTATAGACAATACAATAGCCATCCCAAAGAACATGATATGCTCAACAAAGAGCCGAAAACCTGTGCCGAGACTGCTCTACATGTTTCGCTCTTTTTACTATGCCTATATGATTTATTCAATTTGACACCGTTAAAGTCCCGGGGTTTGTTACCCTTTTGCCATTTTCCTATTTTTCTGCTATATATGGGATGTGGTGTCTTGTTTTGATTAGCTGTGTCCCACAAATCAGTTTTTAGGTACCTTACAGTCGCCAATCAGTTTTTAACTTCAGCTTATTTAATTAAGCTTAGACTAAAAACCTGGAAGTGGATTGGTTTTATGCAGAACTGCACAAGATTTTTGCACTCTCCATTTTAGTAAATCAACCCCATTGTATTCAGTGGCATCAGTTATTATGACAGTTGATGTGAGATCCTGAGCAGTGACTGGTGCTATTATGGGATTGATTTAGATACAGTGACCCCAGACACTTGTGAGAGCCAACCTGTCATGAACCCAGTGCCACCGTCACTAATTTCCCCTCTAATTGCAGACTCAAGGAAAGCCACGACATTGCACCCCAGTTTCACTCTTTGCTTGATTTCCTCCACCATGCACAACTAACTGCACATCTCTGGTGCCTTCTGGCCGATCACCGCATATTATGCCAGCCCACCTCCTTTGAGCAGATTTGCCTAGCTGTTGCACTCCTTATCTCACTTGTAGTGTCTTTTAACTGACTCGGGCAGTACACCGCAACTGTCTTACATCAATGGGAATGGATCTCAACATCTCCTTTTTGCAGGATCAGAAGGAGAATATCATTTGCTTCTCCCATTAAGCTTTCCTGGCCAGAAGATATCAGGAGGGGGTCTATAAGATCCTCACATGGTGGTATACAACTCCAGCAAAACTGAACCATGTGTTTCCCTGAGGGGACTCTTCTTCATATCTTCTAGGAGTGCCCAAAATTAAAAGACTTATGGGATGAGGTAGAAATGGTGATTCCGTGACTCAACAAAAACCCGGCTGCCTACCTACATCCCGAATGTCTTCGCTCTATCCAATAAGAAATTCAAAAATTCCTTGCGTAACATTTTCTCATGGCAGTGAAGGTTTGTATTTCAGCATTATGGAAAAGTACAAGCCCCCTGACCATAGCGCATTGGAAGGCAAAGATTGAGGAGATTCAAGAAATGGAAAATCTTACCATGATATGAAGGCTGGTTTCACACTATTGTAAATTGGATGCATTTTTCTCTGCATGCAATTCGCATTTCAGGAGACTGTGACTGTCTCTCAATGGAGCCAGTTCACACAGCTCCAGGACGGATGGCTGCGGAGCGAATTGCACAGGAGTCCTGTGTGCATCCTCTGGTCCGTTTCAGGTCTAAATTCAGCCAAAAATTCAGACCAAAGTCGGACTTGAAACGGTAAAATGGGACGCATTGGAGTCGCTCCGCACAGCAGTGTGAACTAGAGGTCTAAAGGAAAGAGAGGCGCATTAGACAGAATTCTAATAACTATTTACAGGAGGGTGAATGCATTCTTATTTTTACTCTAATGTTTATTCCAACTCTTTCTTTTTTGTATATATGTCGTTGTTTTTAATTTTCAGAATTTTGTGAGTATGTGGTACATTTTTTTAGATGGTTGGTAATTCAGGCCAAAGTGTGGATGAAAATAATTACTGTGCTTGCCCTAAACTGAACAAAAAAGAAAAAGCTGCTACAGTGGAAAAAGTATTATAATAATAAGTCCACATGAAAAACAATAGCAGTACAAGTGAAAATGTCCATCACAATGGAAAGAAGAGTATCACGGTAAAGATGTCATGTAGCCGTGTAGACCAACACATGGAAATTCCTTTCAAGTATCGTATGACTTAATACTCTTACCAGAACTGTAGGATCCAATTGTCAGCGACAACGGATCAATTAAGCATGGATATCCCAATTGGCAAGTAGACTCAGCTGTCTGGAGACTCTCTGGCCCAGATTCACGTACAGCGGCATATCTTTGAGCGGGCATAATGTATACAGTATTCTCAAAGCACTTGCTCCGTAAGTTGCGGCGGCGTAGCGTAAATAGGCCGGCGTAAGCCCGCCTAATTCAAATGTGGAAGATGTGGGCGTGTGTTTTGTAAATGTTATGTGACCCCACGTAAATGACGCTTTTTACGAACGGCGCATGCGCCGTCCGTGGACATATCCCAGTGTGCATTGCTCCAAAGTACGCCACAAGGATGTTTTGATTGCGATGAGAATGTAAATTATGTCCAGCCCCATTCACGGATGACTTACGCAAACGACGTAAATTTTTCAAAATTCGACGCGGGAACGACGTCCATACTTAACATTGGTATGCCGCATGTACGCCTCATATAGCAGGGGTAACTTTATGGCGGGAAAAGCCTAACGTAAACAGCGTATCTGTACTGCGTCGGCCGGGCGTACGTTCGTGAATTCGCGTATCTAGCTGATTTACATATTTCTAAGTGTAAATCAGCGTACACGCCCCTAGCGGCCAGCATAAATATGCAGTTACGATCCGACGGCGTAAGAGACTTACGCCAGTCAGATCTAAGGGAAATCTATGTGTAACTGATTCTAAGAATCAGGCGCATAGATACGACCGGCCAGACTCAGAGATGCGACGCGTATCTGGAGATACACCGTCATATCTCTTTTGAGAATCTGGCCTATAGATGGCACTAATTGTACTGATAGGTGGCACTTGTGGGCACTGATTGCACTGACAGGTGTCTGGCACTGAAATGCTGCGAAAAATGACACTGAATTTATAAAAAAAAAAATGCTGCAACGCCCATCTTGGTACACCCTGCACTCCGCTGCAGCAAGCAGCAGCAGACATCTTGTTACACCCAGCCCATATAGCTCAGGCTGGGTGTAACAAGATGTCTGCTCGTGCTTACTGCAGCGGAGTGCAGGGTGTACCAAGATGAGTGTATGGACGTTTAGCCGCTGACATGTTACACAGACCCCTCCCCCTACAGTGCAGACCCCCCTCCCCCTACAATACAGACCTCTCCCTTACAATATAGACCCCCCTACAATACAGACCCCCCTACAATAGACACCCCCCTACAATAAAGACACCCCCCCTTCTAAAATACAGATCCCCCCCACTTCACTGCACCTCGGCAGCTCAGATGACCAGCGGGCGGCATGGCAGTGACAGGGAGGCAGTGACACACAGGCTGAAGCCTGGCTTTGCAGGGGGGGGGGTCCGTCGTCACACCAGGGACCCTGCCGCGGCTCTGACAAATCTCAGCTGTGACTGTCTCACAGTCACACAGCCGAGCAGACCACAGCCGCCTCCCCCTCCTCTGTGTATACTACAATGTATACACAGAGGAGGGGGAGGCGGCTGCAGTCTGCTCAGCTGTGTGACTGTGAGACAGTCACAGCCGAGATTTGTTGGAGCCGCGGCAGGGTCCCAGGTGTGACGACGGACCCCCCCCCCCCTGCAAAGCCAAGGTTTAGCCTGTGTGTCACTGCCTCCCTGTCACCGCCATGCCGCCCGCTGTCTCCATGCTGTCCTCTTCAGTCGCGGAAGGGGAGCACCGGCCCGACACCCCCCCCAGCGTGTGCTACCCGCCCCCTCTACAGCCAAACTCCGCCTGCACTCCCCCCCGCCCTCTCCGGCCACAAAAAAAAAGTATCGGGGAAGCATCGGGAGCATTTGCACGAGTACAAGTACTCGCGCAAATGCTCTGTATCGGTCCCGATACCGAGGACAACCGGGACAACCCTAATTCAAACACAAGTACGAACCCCAGGTTTTTAAATTTGCCCCTGTTGATAGGTTCTATGAGGACCCCCTGGCGGCAACTTTGACAAAAAGGTTCTACAACGTGAGACTCAGTGGGTATACAACCTTTGGGCGACAACTTACCCAGGCCTCAACGACATGTTAAACTTTAAACCTTTTCTGTGAATCTGATCGGGCCTTTCATGGTCCATGGCTCTACTCCTTTATCCATCCCTAGTTTATCCCACTGCATCAGTACTGCTTATTGATTGCCCTTTTTGAACTTTTCATTTTTCCTGTTGTTAGTCCTTCGTTGATGATAGGATTATACTCTATTAATTTCCCATGGATATACATATGTGTTATAACACTTTTGCCTCTAACAAAGCCAAGATACCATATGGGACTGGAAGGTAACTTCTTACAATGTACTGAGATATATTTATTATTTTGACTATATGAATAGTTGCCTAATCTACTTTACAATAGAATCCTGCCTTAGTGCTAATTTGAGCAAAATATATATATAAATACAAATTCTTATTGTTCTTTTTATTCCTTTAACTAATTGGCATGTGCTCATTGTCCTATGTATAATCCGACTATGACCTACATATATTTCCCTTAGGGTATTTTCTTTATCCATGCATGTATTTCTGCCCCCTTTGTGCACTTTTGGTACCTTCTACGGCCGCTGTCTACCTGCACGTTCGGCCTTGGGCTGTTCTCTGTCTGGTGGTTACATGCAGGTACTTGTCTATGCGCTTTGTCTGGGGCTGTTTTACTGTTACTGCCCAGGGCACCTGAGCGCTCTCAACGTTTGTCCTGTTTGCCGGACGCATTCACAGTACTCACCGCAAATGTCAGCTTGTTTACAGCGTTGGGCTGTGACGTCACACTCCTACGCTGTGCTCTCGTGCTCCGTTGTTTCCCGCGCCCCTTACATCTATTTAAATGCCGCAGTTCTATCTTGGCTTTGTGCATAGCGGATGGCTGTCTCCTGGGGGCATACCATACATGTCTAGCGACATCTGTATGTCCACTCTTTGTTCTACGGGTTTCCATTTATAACTTTTAACCATCCTTACTAGTGGCTCTCTTACCATGTATTCCCTAATGCTCTGTACACGCGATCGGATATCTGATGGAATTTAATCCGATGGATTTTTTCGTCGGACATCCGATGAAGCTGACTTTCATCAGTCTTGCCTACACACCATCAGTCAAAAATCCGACCGTGTCCAACGCGGTGACGTAAAACACTACGACGTAGTGTTTTTTTATCCATAGGGAAATTTTAAAACATGTTCTATTTTTTTTCACCGATGGAAAACAAACCGATGGGGCCCACACATGATCGGTTTGTCCGTTGAAAACAGTCCATCGGTCCGTTTTCATCAGACAAACCAATCGTGTGTACAGGGCTTTAGACTCTATCTGGATCCATTACAAGGCGGGTTCTCATTGTACCTTACCAGTTCCTCATTGGATTGCTGGCTGTCTATTTTGACATCTGTGTACCCCGAGCGCTTTGTACCTGGGATGCCTGCCCCCATTATGCAATATATGCATACTTTTTCCAGTAGGTATTCTGCTCTACTCAAAAAAAGTTTTTTCATATAAACATTATTTTCGTTCATATTTTGATGAGACTCATGTGTTGCCATTTTTTCTTCTGTTCATACACTTTTAGATATATATAGGTAGATTCACAGAGAGCGCCACAACTTTAAGGCGGCGTAGCGTATCGTATTAACGCTACGCCGCCTTAAGTCAGAGAGGCAAGTGCTGTATTCTCAAAGTACTTGCCTCCTAACTTACGGCGGCGTAGCGTAAATGCGGCGGGCGCAAGCGCGCCTAATTTAAAATAGGCTGAGGGGCGTGTTTTATGATAATTTTCTTTGACCTGACGTGATTGACGTTTTTTTGGAACGGCGCACGCGCCGTCCGCCTACATTTTCCAGTGTGCCTTGCGGCAACGTACGCCGCACGGGCCTATTGATTTCGCCGTGGACGTAAATGACGTAAATCCCTATTCACGGACGACTTACGCAAACAACGTAAAATCTTCGAATTTCGAAGCGGGAACGGCGGCCTGATAAAGCGATACTTAAACGGCGTATCTGTACTGCGTTGGCCGGGCGTACGTTCGTGAATAGGCGTATCTAGTGATTTACATATTCTACGCCAACCGCAATGGAAGCGCCACCTAGCGGCCAGCCTAAATATTGCACCCTTAGCCCCCGTTCACACCTAGGCGTATATACGCCTGTAGTGCGACGCCGCTGCAGCACCGAGACGCCAGAGGGATGATTTAACATGCACCTCTATGGAGATGGTTCACATCTCCACGCCGAACGCCGAACGCCGTACTCCTGCCGCCTGAAAAAAAGTCCCGGAACCTTTTTTTCAGGCGGCTTTCGGCGTTCGGCATAGGAGATGTGAACCATCTCCATAGAGGGGATGAAGGCTGCATTCACAATCGCGGCGTTTTGTCGCCGCAAATCGCGGTACAAAACGCCGCTATTTGTCGCCGCAATTCGCGGGACAAAACGCTGCGATTTTGTACGCCGAGGTGTGAATGCAGCCTAAGATAGGACGGCGCAAGCCGTCGTATCTTAGATAGGTTTAAGTGTATCTCTGTTTGACCTAACTACCTGAATCTAGCTAATAGAGTGGCATGCTTATTGCTGTCTAATCAATGGTTTTTCCTATAGTGGATACCTTCCACACTGGAAGCAACTGCATGTTCATACTTAGTCTGTGAACAGGTAGGGATCTGTTTTTTCATACCAAACGATATCCTCTCATTTTCTTATATATATATTTTTTGTTCTAGTCCAATATGGGACTGTTTTCAACCAAATATGCTTATTATATTTTTTATATATATATATATATATATATATATATATATATATATATATATATATATATATATATACAGTGATGAAAATAAGTATTTGAACACCCTGCTATTTTGCAAGTTCTCCCACTTGGAAATCATGGAGGGGTCTGAAATTGTCATCGTAGGTGCATGTCCACTGTGAGAGACATAATCAAAAAAAAAAATCCAGAAATCACAATGTATGATTTTTTTTAACTATTTATTTGTATGATACAGCTGCAAATAAGTATTTGAACACCTGAGAAAATCAATGTTAATATTTGGTACAGTAGCCTTTGTTTGCAATTACAGAGGTCAAACGTTTCTTGTAGTTTTTCACCAGGTTCGCACACACTGGAGGAGGGATTTTGGCCCACTCCTCCACACAGATCTTCTCTAGATCAGTCAGGTTTCTGGGCTGTCGCTGAGAAACACGGAGTTTGAGCTCCCTCCAAAGATTCTCTATTGGGTTTAGGTCTGGAGACTGGCTAGGCCACGCCAGAACCTTGATATGCTTCTTACAGAGCCACTCCTTGGTTATCCTGGCTGTGTGCTTCGGGTCATTGTCATGTTGGAAGACCCAGCCTCGACCCATCTTCAAAGCTCTAACTGAGGGAAGGAGGTTGTTGCCCAAAATCTCGCAATACATGGCCCCGGTCATCCTCTCCTTAATACAGTGCAGTCGCCCTGTCCCATGTGCAGAAAAACACCCCCAAAGCATGATGCTACCACCCCCATGCTTCACAGTAGAGATGGTGTTCTTGGGATGGTACTCATCATTCTTCTTCCTCCAAACACGGTTAGTGGAATTATGACCAAAAAGTTCTATTTTGGTCTCATCTGACCACATGACTTTCTCCCATGACTCCTCTGGATCATCCAAATGGTCATTGGCAAACTTAAGACGGGCCTTGACATGTGCTGGTTTAAGCAGGGGAACCTTCCGTGCCATGCATGATTTCAAACCATGACGTCTTAGTGTATTACCAACAGT
The DNA here is from genome assembly GCF_905171775.1 of Rana temporaria. Taxonomy (NCBI): domain Eukaryota; kingdom Metazoa; phylum Chordata; class Amphibia; order Anura; family Ranidae; genus Rana; species Rana temporaria. The sequence goes on along the minus strand of NC_053489.1, from coordinate 677,171,718 downwards.
AACCTTGGAAACGGTGGTCCCAGCTCTTTTCAGGTCATTGACCAGCTCCTCCCGTGTAGTCCTGGGCTGATTTCTCACCTTTCTTAGGATCATTGAGACCCCACGAGGTGAGATTTTGCATTGAGCCCCAGTCCGAGGGAGATTGACAGTCATGTTTAGCTTCTTCCATTTTCTAATGATTGCTCCAACAGTGGACCTTTATTCACCAAGCTGCTTGGCAATTTCCCCGTAGCCCTTTCCAGCCTTGTGGAGGTGTACAATTTTGTCTCTAGTGTCTTTGGACAGCTCTTTGGTCTTGGCCATGTTAGTAGTTGGATTCTTACTGATTGTATGGGGTGGACAGGTGTCTTTATGCAGCTAATGACCTCAAACAGGTGCATCTAATTTAGGATAATAAATGGAGTGGAGGTGGACATTTTAAAGGCAGACTAACAGGTCTTTGAGGCTCAGAATTCTAGCTGATAGACAGGTGTTCAAATACTTATTTGCAGCTGTATCATACAAATAAATAGTTAAAAAATCATAAATTGTGATTTCTGGAATTTTTTTTTTTTTATTATGTCTCTCACAGTGGACATGCACCTACGATGACAATTTCAGACCCCTCCATGATTTCCAAGTGGGAGAACTTGCAAAATAGCAGGGTGTTCAAATACTTATTTTCATCACTGTATATATATATATTTGTTGTGCTTTCTGTCCCGTTTCTTTAGACATACATGGTGCTACTGCTACTTCTTGTGGAAGTTTCCCATTTGTATATATATTCCCTGATATTCGGATGTTTATACACTAGATCCTGTCCACTCCAAGGTATCTATATGTTGGTCAGTTGGTCAGATGCCGATGGGACATCAGAGCATATGTTTTTTAAGTTGTAAGAATGTAATATATTTTTGTAATGTAATATTTTTTAATGCTTGGTCTATAATTTAAACATATTTCATTTCAGATAGTGAGACTTGTTTTCTGCTCTTGCTACTTTGTTGGTCCTGAAGAAGCCTCACGGTGAAACGCGTAGACATACAAGGGACTGAATCTATACTGTGTACTTTTTTGTATGGTTTTAATTCTTGAACACTGTGTTTATCAATTTGAAATACTTTTTTCGCTCTATTAAATATATATTTTTTGTTATCTAGAGATTGTCTCTATTGTTTCCTTGCCTTCAAAGTCCAACCTTGGTTACTTTCCCTTTTATTAACTGTGCACTTTATTACTCACACTACACAGACACCCCCCCCCGGATACACTATAATATACTGGAATATAATGCGCCAAACGTACAGTGACGCACATAACTATATGGCAGTAATGAACACAGAAGTAAATGGCATTACACTTGCAGTAACGCACACAGAAGTAAATGGCATTACACTTGCAGTAACGCACACAGAATTAAATGGCGTTAAACTTGCAGTAACGCACACAGAAGTAAATGGCATTACACTTGCAGTAACGCACACAGAAGTAAATGGCGTTAAACTTGCAGTAGCGCACAAAACTATATGGCATTTAACTGACAGTAATGCACACAAAACTATATGGCGTTAAACTGGCAGTAATGCACACAGAACTATATGGCGTTAAACTGTCAGTAACACACACAAAACCTTTATGGCCGTAAACTGGCTGTAACGTGCAAAATTATATGGCGTTAAACTGGCAGTAACGCACAAAACGAATTGGCTTTAAACTGGCAGTAACGCACACAAAACTATATGGCATTAAACTGGCAGTAACGCACACAGAACTATATGGCGTGAAACGGGCAGTAATGCACAAAACACTATGTGGCGTTAAACTGGCAGTGACACTCTCAGAACTATATGGCGTTAAACTGGCAGTAACTCACACAAAACTATATGGCGTTAAACTGTCAGTAACGCGCACAGAAGTAAATTACGTTAAACTTACAGTAACGCAATTAAATAGATGGTGTTCAACTGTCACTACACTGACGCTATCTGAACTGTCCCTACTCTAGCTGCACACTATGCAAAGCTCATTGATGGTCCTCCTCACTACACTCACTTTATCCCTAGACTGACACTAATCTACGCTGACAATTGAAGCAAAATAGCACAGTATAGCACACTAACTAACTAATAGTACGGAACAGAGCCCTGTTCTACCTCTCTTCACTGCTGCAGCCAATCAGGGCTTGCAATGCACTGGTCAGCACCACAATGCATTGTGGTCAGTTCGGGGATCCAAACAAGCGGTCGAACAACGAAAGTTCAGCCCGAACTTATGCTCAGGCCAAACCGTTTGCCCATCCCTATCAACTAACCAACAGGGTGTCAAAAACTTGATTACATGAGGTTAATTTATATTTATTGTTTATATATTTCTACATTTTTTATTTTTTGTTTTTCATTATAAATATCATACCTCTTATAATTCACTGTTGAAATCATTTATTTTTTAACATCCAAGTTATATATAAGATGGATGTATTGGATCTGTATCAAGGTTTATTTTTTGTATGCATTTGGTTTTTATGTCATCTCCTGCTTTAAAGTAGTTGGCTTTCATCCAACCACTTAACAGCTTGATTAAAACTAGGCTTGTTTTGAGGACCTGTTCTAGCATGATTGGTTGCGGGCGATCGGCACACTTATGGATGAACTGCGAATACGTGCCCATTTGTACTATCGCTGGATCGCCGATTTGGGCTACGCAATTGTGGCCAGACCAAAGCATGGACCGCATGTCAGGTGCCAGGTTACTAATGCATCCATACACACGCATGCCAGATGCCATCTTGGTGAGCACTTCCGGGTTGGCGCTGTGTCAGGATGCATTGTATACCGGCTGGGTAATTTAGTCTTACTACTTTTATTTTTTATATATATATATATATATATATATATATATATATATATATATATATATATATATGCACAGTGACTGGACCTGAACTATACCCCAGATGACGTCTATGAGGACGAAACACATTGAGTTGGACTAAGCCTGTTACATGTCATTGCACCTGTTTGATGTTCTATGTGATCACACTTAAAGTCTACTTATCTTAAGCACAAAGTAAAAGTAAAAAAGTCACACAGCCAGATTCACGTAGATGGCCGCAACTTTAAGGCGGCGTAGCTTAAGGCATTTAAGCTACGCTGCCGTAAGTTAGCGAGGCAAGTACATGATTCTCAAAGTACTTGCCTGCTAAGTTACGGGGGCGTAGCCTAAATCAGGCAGGGTTTTATGTTAATGGAGCTTGACCTGATGTTTTTGACGTTTTTCTCTAACTGCGCATGCGCCGTGCGCCTACATTTCCCAGTGTGCATTGCAACCAACGTCCGCCGCATGGGCCTATTGATTTCGATGTGGACATAAACAACGTAAATCCATATTCACGGACGACTTACTCAAACAACGTAAAAATTTTGAATTTCGACGCGGGAACGGCGGCCATACTTAACATTACTATTCCATCTATTTAATGGAATAACTTTAGGCCTGTAATGCGTTCCGTAAACGGCGTAAATGTACTGCGGCGGCCGGGCGTACGTTCGTGAATAGGCGTATCTACTGATTTACATATTCTACGCCGACCGCAATGGAAGCGCCACCTAGCGGCCAGCCTCAATATTGCAACCTAAGATAGGACGGCGCAAGCCGTCGTATCTTAGATATGTTTAAGCGTATCTCTGTTTGAGAATACACTTAAACAAAAGTCGGCGCAGATTCTGAGTTAGTAGATACGCCGACCTAACTCTTACTGAATCTAGCTAAAACAGTTCATGGATGGGTCTTCTCCCCAAGGTTTTAACAGTCCTTGTTTAATATTTTAGCAGCCTCCAGCAGACTCACACATTTCAAAGTATTCACCAACTCCTCCTCACCAAGCACTATATCCTGTCCTTAAGAGCTGCTTCCTGGAGGCTCTTAACCCAGTGTGTGCTGGAATCTCTGTAGTCAGGGGTGGAGGCTCTTTCCCAAATTTGTGAACCTAGCCTTAAATGGAATAGATTTCCCTATTCCCTAATATTAAATTGCTATTGGTTCCCAGATATACGGGTAGTGTGTCCAAAGAGACTCAGATATGGTGAGAATATTTTGATTTTGTTTCATTTAACTGGTTCCCACCTGTCTACAGAACATTTACTGCAGGTAGGCTGTACAAGCATGCCCCCTGCTGATCTGCACTGTCACTGGCAAATGATTTATGGCTGAGACCTGCTGATCGGCTGTAGCCAATCACAGTACATAGTCCTGTGTTTACAAACACACAGGTCTCTTCACACAGATCAACAATCTGGCTGTTTCTTTTCCCTGTAAAGCAGGGAGAAAATACAACCAATTCTGTTATGCCACGTACACGCGATCGGTCAAACCGATGAGAACGGTCTGATGGACCGTTTTCATCGGGCCAAACCGATCGTGTGTGGGCCCCATCGGTTATTTATCCATAGGTTAAAAAAAGCAATCTTGTTTTAAATTTAACCGATGGATACTTAACCGATAGAAGAAAAAAAAAACGATCGTTAGTAGGCACAACCATCAGTTAAAAATCCATGCATGCTCAGAATCAAGTTGACGCATGCTTGGAAGCATTGAACTTCGTTTTTTTCAGCACGTCGTTGTATTTTACGTCACTGCATTCTGACACAATTGTTTTTTTAACCGATGGTGTGTAGGCACGACTGACCATCAGTCAGCTTCATCGGTTAACCGATGAAAACGGTCTATCAGACAGTTCTCATCGGATGGACCGATCGTGTGTACGCGGCATTAGTGAAAGCAGCACAGATTACACAAATTACATTTGTAGGTTCTCAAATGATATCACCTGTGATGTATTTCAGTTATCTTGCAAACCTGGCCTGTTAGTGGGTCCTGAGGACAGGAGTTGAGAACCACTGGCATAGGGACTAATTGAGAGGGTTCCTAAACCACTTTACACTACTCTTGTTGCAAGTGCATTTGCTTTTCAAGCCAGCTCAAGTCATGGACACTGTATAGTACAGACCTCTGCAATCAATACGGGTTTCATAACCCATCTACTGCTAGGGTCTGCCATTCTAATGCAATACTCCTAACTGCTTCTACAAATACTGCCTGCAGGTTATCTGACTGAATTAATCCTGCCATCCCCTGCTAGGCAGAACTCTGTATTTACTTTAACACAAGTTTAAGCCATCTATGGAAATAATTAGCCGCTCAAGTTCAACTTCTTTATTTAAATGGTCATACATATTACAACCCCCCATTTTCTCTTGTTACAAATCAATATTTGTAAAATGACCTCTCACCTATTTCACATATAAAGAGAACTCTGCTAATTACTTTACATCTCAAAGGGATCATTATGATTTCTTCACATCTTAAAGGGACTTCATCCTTCACTGTGTGCCAATGTAAGGGCCCCAACTAAGCCGGAAGAAGAACCCAATACATAGTTTAGTTGTGTGTGTTAACCCTGACAAACTTTCTGAAGCTTAGTCTCTTCTAAATAAGGATTTACAAGTGAGCTAGCCTTGTGTTTTGTCAGTCCTCTTTGCTCACTTGGGAAATATCTCTTGACGTGAGAGCTATCGTTTATACCTTCAGTCCTAAAGGATGGGTCTGCATGTCCTAAATGTGTACTGTACTGTGTCGCATTGTTCCTTTGCTGCACTACCTCGTTTATTGATAGTTTTGGTTAACTGTGTCCTTTGCCTGCTATACTATTCTTTGATCTTAATACAACCTAATCCTTTATTGTTCAAGTGTGTGCGTATTTTTCTTTGTGTGACAGCCAGGAAACTACCTATCCGCGTTACTTTGGTGGTGTCAACAGGGGTGGTGAACCCACATATTCTGGCGGCTCATGTGGGGTAGTGCTACACAAAAATAAGAAAATTATTTCTGAAAACACCAAAGCACTACCCCTGAAACCAAAACCTTCTATTTTTTCAAGGGAAGCCAGGCACTTAAAAAGTGTAACCTAAAATAGAGGCCCTATCAACATATAATGGAAATCAATAAACACCCCAAATGAATGAAAACCCCAAAATAACTGCCCTCTGAACGGATCTGCAGAATTCACCTTGAACTCATGGGAGAGAAAAAAAACTGAACCTCATTCCTATTTGTAACACTTAGATTGTATAGTCTTGTATGTGGACATTTAAATAATAATAATAATAATATCTGATTTCAGGTTCCGGTATCTCGGTGCTCAGATCCCTGTCTACCTGGCAGCAGAAAAAAGTTTGGTTCTTCCATCCATAAATGCTGCTATGAGTGCGTCTCGTGTCCAGAAGGAGAGATCTCCAACATTTCCGGTAGAGTTTGTATTTGTATACTTGCTGCTACTTCAATTACTACTTCAAAAATACTGAATTTCTCCTTTATCCTCATTTTTTTCTGACAGCATCAATAGGTATTTTTGCACATTATAATTAAAAGATAAGTTCACCTTTACAAAAAAATAAATACATGCACATTTGTTGCATGTAAAAAAATATGCATTTTTTTTTTATAATGGACCTCTAGGGCCTCGTACACACGACTGGATCTGTCCACTGAAATTGGTCCGCTGACCAGTTTCAGCAGACATGTTTGGTCGTGTGTACGTCCGACCGGACAATTTTCCGGCGGATCGGACAGATTTCCAGCGGACAAATGTTTCTTAGCATGCTAAGAATCATGTCCGCTGGAAGCCTGTCCGTCGGACATGTTCGGTCGTCTGTACAGACTCACCGGACATGTCCGATCGGCCGCCATCCCTCGCATGCGTCAAAGTGATTCGATGCATGCGTGGAAGCATTGACCTTCCAGGGTCGCGCACGTCGCCGCGTCATCGTCACGGCCACGTCGCGACACGTCACCGCATTTGTTTTCCGCGGGGATTTTGGTCTGATGGTGTGTACAGCCATCAGACCAAAATCCGGCAGCGGACATGTCCGATGAAAACGGTCCGCGGACCGTTTTCATCGAACAGATCCGCTGGTGTGTACGAGGCCTAAAGCATTGCACCTAAGATCAGTAGATCATGGGTGTAATGCCACGGTCCTGAAAACTGTCTGTGTATTTGTCTGGCTGTACCTTCGATGGGACTAGGAAGTTAGGCCTTGTACACATGATCGGTTAAACAGAGGACAACAGTCTGATGGACCGTTTTCATCGGTCAAAACCGATCGTGTGTGGGCCCCATAGGTTATTTAACCATCGGTTAAAAAAAAGCCAACTTGCTTTAAATTTAACTGATATATACCTAACCGATAGGTCAAAACCGATCGTTAGTAGGCACGACCATCGGTTAAAAATCCACGCATGCTCAGAATCAAGTCGACGCATGCTTGGAAGCAATGAACTTAATTTTTTTCAGCACGTCGTCGTGTTTTACGTCACCGCGTTCTGACACGATCGGTTATTTAACCTATGGTGTGTGGACGCGACGGAACATCAGTCAGCTTCATCGGTTAACCGATGACAACGGTCCTTCAGACTGTTCTCATCGGATGGACTGATCGTGTGTACGCGCCTTTACACTGTGACAGAAAGCAATTATCTTTAATACAAGTTTTATTTCCTGCAACAGGGTAGTGTCTGTGATGTTTTAACACCAAGTATAGACAGACAGCAAGGAGCTTAAACATGAGCCTGGTGTTTATTCAGGAGAATCATCTTACAACATATCACACCAGATCACATGACTAAAACTGTTAACCGTTTCCTAACATGCATAAGAAACTAGGCATTTTAAATTTAACTTGAAGTATACACATCATTACATCTTCCCTCTCAAGTATGAAACATTTAATATGAGACAAAGTCCCTCCATATTTTTGGTTTAATAGCTCGACCATAGAGAGAAAAAGTAACGGCTGGCTCATCACTCGTAGGATTGGTGTCCAGTTGAGTCACTCCCAGCATTATAATTTGCTGATACATTTTTGCTGTCCTCTGTATCCTCAGTAGACTCAATATTCGTGTTTAGAACTTCTGTGCCATCATGGGCTTGTTCTTTATCTCTATTGTCATCTGGTTCCTCTAATGATGTATTCGCAGCAGTGTCTGGACGAAGATGACGCCTGTTTCGTCTCAGTTTCTGTCCACACTTGGTCTCGATTATATATGATTTTGGTGAATTGGCTTCTTTGATAATTCGAGCAGGTTCCCATGTATTCCCAAGTACTCTGTGTCACACAGCTTGCCAAGCAGAGAGTGGACGAAGAGTTTGTAGATCTATCTGTGACAGACTCAGCGGGGACAGAGGCTTTTGGAGGGGACTCTTGCCTTGCGATCATGGGCCCTGGCATTTGGGGGAACGGTGCTCTTTGTGAGCTGTATGCCTGGGGACCCTGTATCTGCCATATTATAGTGATGCCTTCATAATGTTGGTACTCATAGAATGGCATAGAGGGTCAGAATCAGCCTCAAAGGGCATATTGAACACAACACTGATTGAGGCTAACCTAAAAGTCCTAATGAAGTGGTATCTTGTCCCACTAAGAATCGCCAAAATCTACCTGAGTGCTTCACCTCTGTGCTTTTGTAATTGCGGACACATTGGATCCATGCTGCACACATGGTGGGATTGTCCCAAGATTAGAGGACTCTGGAATAGAGTTTTCCAAGCTATTAGGAAAATTACAGACAGACCCTTTCTTAAGACTCCTCAAATAGATGTCCTTAACTTTCCTAGCCCCGGGACACCGAAATTAGCCTCATTACGTTTATCCTCCTTGGGACCAAGCTGACAATTGCCCAAGCCTGGAAGCAACCTTCTGTTTCCTTTACCTTGGTTAAGAAGAACATTTCATGGATATTGGCCCAGGAAAAGACAGTGAGCATCCTCTTGGATACTGTTGACAAACATGATGCCATCTGGGAACCCTGGATTAGATACATATCTCTGACACCTACCACCTCTCCCCCTTCTGGATCCACATAGGGAAGCGAGTATCACACCGTCTAAGTTTTCTGTGCTCGCCTCTATTCCTTTTCCCTTTTCTTGTCTTTTCTTTCCTTCTTTCCTTCTTCTCACTCTCTTCTTTTCTTGGGTCTCTATTCGGACTTTCAGTTTTGCCTTGTTATGTTTTTCCATGTTACTCTAAAGGTTGAGACACAGGACTCTCCCATAGAGACACAACTATACCCCTTGTCTGTCCTGAGAGGCATTACGGTTATGTAGCCAACTCTGACTGCAGTCCAGCCAAAACCTTGACCTTCAGCGTACCATCTCCTTGCCAGTAGACACCCACATATATGTATCCCTCTGGCTCACAACTGACAGTCAGGGTGTCTCGACACTGCCATCACACATGGTGTACCTATTTTCTCTTTTCCTACTGGCACATCTGCCATCACACCTGTGGTCTAAAATAAGGTTAATACAAGTTCTCTACCCACAGTTAGTTGGACCTTTTGAGCCAACTCAAGGATGACCATCCACACAACCACCTTTCAGAAACGTTGCAATAGATATTGGTCTATCCTATTATCGTTGTCTATCTAATCTATAACAAAAAATGTTGTTTTTATTTCCCATCCTCAGGGGGGCTTCCCCCCACTCCCTGACACAGCTAGATACCTTGAGGGGTGTTGGGAGTGGGGTGTCATCTCCTCCTACAGTGTATACAGACGTAATAGACACACCACTGAGGGTATGTTAGATCTCGTTGTATACTAAAGCTTTGTTTGATGCAGCCTGTTATTGTGTATATGATGCAACATATTAACCTGTACCTGTGTTAACATGTTTTCACTGAAAATGTCATAAAAATTATTGAAAGTAATAAATAAATCAGTGTCCCTGGTCACCACCACACCAGGTATATGATGCACTGGTGACTTTTTGTCCATCAGTTCTACCTAAAAACTGAACTTTGAATTCTTCCATCTGTTCCTCCTTCACAGTTATTAGTTTTTTTTCCCACTTGTCTCAAATTATTAGATTTTAAGCACTTATGAGTAAGTCCCTCATAACCCTATTGTATTTTATGGTATTGAAACTGTACTGTCTCCCTTTCTATTGTAAAGCTCTGCACTAGACACAACACAAGACAATTTATTTCCTCAGAAGCTCTGACCCAGATACTCATTGTGTTTGTATTCTTCTTCCTGCAGACAGTGAAAACTGCATGAAATGTCCTGATGATGAATGGCCAAATGAGAAGAAGGATCGGTGTGTTCCAAAATTGATGGAATTTCTCTCCTACACTGATGATCCAATTGTTGCAGCATTTTCAACTGTCTCCATTCTCTGTTTTCTTCTGACTGGTTTAATATTGGGGATATTTATACATTACCGGGACACCCCCATTGTTAAAGCTAATAACCGGAACCTGAGCTATCTTCTCCTGGTCTCCATCATGTTGAGCTTCCTCTGTGTCTTCTTGTTCCTCGGACGTCCAGTAGATATAACCTGCATGCTGCGTGTAACCTCTTTTGGTGTCATCTTCTCAGTTGCCGTCTCTTCTCTACTTGCCAAAAGTACCATGGTGTGTATTGCTTTCAAAGCCACCAAACCTGGGAGTCCCTGGAGGAAATGGATGGGAGCCAAACTGCCCTATTGTATCATTTGTGTCTTCTCACTGGTTCAAGTAATAATCTGTGTCACTTGGTTGTCTATTTCTCCCCCCTTCCAGGATCAGGACACTCACTCTAATCAGGGGAAGATCATCATTCAGTGTAATGAGGGTTCAGTTATCGGCTTCTACTCTGTCCTGGGATATATGGGGCTTCTGGCAGCTGTGAGCTTCATTATAGCTTTTTTAGCCAGGACATTACCGGACAGTTTTAATGAGGCCAAGTACATCACCTTCAGCATGCTGGTGTTCTGCAGTGTCTGGATTGCCATGATTCCGGCCTATCTGAGCACCAGAGGGAAATACATGGTGGCTGTGGAGGTGTTTGCTATAATGGCATCAAGTACTGGACTTCTTGGCTGTATATTTTTCCACAAATGTTACATAATTCTGTTCAGACCTGACCTGAATACAAAAATAGTTATCCACTAATATTTATGGAGGAACACTGGGTTACCAGAAGTTATAGCTTTATCTCTATTATTGTAAATTTTTGTATTTTGTTAGCATATTCAGAATGAACTTTGTTACAATTAAACTTTTAATAATTACCTCTCCGGTAGATGGTGAGTCTAATTTTTGTTCTTTTGAAGAACTAAGGACACCGCTGGTATCTGACACTTTGGGTTTGTTGGAAACTTTGTCCCCTGCTGGGTGTTGTGGTTCCTCCCACCGGCTGTTACATCACTACAGAACAAAGTAGTCATTTAGTGAGGAGGAACCACAGACTCCAGAGGGGAACAAAACCATCACAAAGTGTCAGATACCAGCACCACCCATCACTCTTCAAGATGGTAAGAATTTCACCCACCCTCCAGAAAGGTAATTATTAAACAAGTTCTTTTATAAGCTGCTTGTAATGTCATTTTTTAGTGTCAGTGTCACTTGAATGTATTAATATAGCTGGATACATCTGCATACAATAATAAATATAATTTATTTGGCTTGGTGTATTCCATAATAATTGTTAATATTGTAAAAGTGAAAACTTCTGCGCTACTAATGAGTAGGGATGAGTAGGGACATTGCCTGTTCGCCTATTCGGCGAACAAAGAACAATTAGGGGAGTTTGCGGCAAATTCGAAAAGCCACAGAACACCCTGTTAAAGTCTATGGGAGAAATCTAAAGTGCTAATTTTAAAGGCTAATATGCAAGTTATTGTCCTAAAAAGTGTTTGGGGACCCGGGTCCTGTCCCAGGAAACATGTATCAATGCAAAAAAAAGTTTTAAAAACGGCCGTTTTTTCGGGAGCAGTGAATTTAATAATGCTAAAAGTGAAACAATAAAAGTGGAATATTAGTTTAAATTTCGTACCTAGGGGGGGTGTAAAGTTAGCATGTGAAATAGCGCATGTTTCCCACACATAGAACTGTCCCTGCACAAAGTGTCATTTCTGAAAGGAAAAAAAAGTATTTTAAAACCGTCTTTGCGGCTATAATGAATTGTCGGCTCTGGCAATTCAGAGCGAATTCATTCATAACAAAAAAATAAATAAATAGCGTGGGGGTCCCCCCAAATTCCATTACCAGGCCCTTCAGGTCTGGAATGGATATTAGGGGAACCCCACCGTCAATTTAAAAAAAAATGACGTGGGGTTCCCCCCAAAATATCCATTCCAGACCCTTCAGGTCTGGTGTGGATTTTAAGGGGAACTCCACCCCAAATTGAAAAAAAATGGCGTGGAGTTCCCCTCAAAAATTCACACCAGACCCCTTATCCGAGCACGTTAACCTGGCCGGCCGCAGAAAAGAGGGGGGCTCAGAGTGCGGCCCCCCCTCTCCTGAACCGTACCAGGCCACATGCCCTCAACATGGGGAGGATGTCCCCATGTTGATGGGGACAAGGGACTCATCCCCACAACTCTTGCCCGGTGGTTGTGTGGGTCTGCGGGCGGGGGGGCTTATTGGAATCTGGAAGACCCCTTTAACAAAGGGGACCCCCAGATCCTGCCCCCCCCATGTGAATTGGTAATGGGGTACATTGTACCCCTACCATTTCACGAAGCAAGTGTAAATAGTTTAAAAAAAACACACGCACACCGTAGAAAAAAGTCCTTTATTAATAAAAAAAAATCCAGCGGTGACACTCGTTCCCAGCTTCCTGCTCCAACGTTGTCTGTATCCAGCGACGGGTGCGGGTGATCTCCAGTCCAGCGATGAGAAGATCCATCCATCCAGAGCGCAGCATCGCTGACCTCCTCTCACCGCTGGATACAGCCCAGCGAATGAGCGGCTGAAGCTGTGACATTTCTTATATAGGGGAGGCGGGCCACCCGTCACGTGACCCCGCACCCTCTGACGCACCCTCTGCTACATCACTGGGTAAGCCCAGTCTTCCCCCTTGCTGGGGGAAGACTGGGTTCCCCTTAAAATCCACACCAGACCTGAAGGGTCTGGAATGGATATTTGGGGGGAACCCCACGTCATTTTTTTTTAAATTGACGGCGGGGTTCCCCTTAATATCCATTCCAGACCTGAAGGGCCTGGTAATGGAATTTGGGGGGACCCCCACGCTATTTTTTTTTTTTTTTATGAATGAATTCGCTCTGAATTGCCAGAGCCGACAATTCATTATAGCCGCAAGTCCGGTTTTAAAATACTTTTCTTCCTTTCAGAAATGACACTTTGTGCAGGGACAGTTCTATGTACGGGAAACATGCGCTATTTCACATGCTAACTTTACACCCCCCCTAGGTACGAAATTTAAAGTAATATTTAACTTTTATTGTTTCACTTTTAGCATTATTAAATTCACTGCTCCCGAAAAAACGTCCGTTTTTTAAAACTTTTTTTGCATTGATACATGTTTCCTGGGACAGGACCCAGGTCCCCAAACACTTTTTAGGACAATAAATTGCATATTAGCCTTTAAAAATAGCACTTTAGATTTCAAACGTTCGAGTCCCATAGACTTTAATAGGGTTCTAAAGTTCACACGAACATGGTGTGTTCGCAAGTTCTGGTGCGAACCGAACAGGGGGGTATTCGGCTCATCATTACTAATGAGTAAAGAAAGTGATATATAGAATAATAAAATATGATGATCCAGAGCAGCAGTATCTAATAGTGTTCACTGTACACAAAAATAAAATTCAATAAAATGGTTATAAGCGCTCAGGACAAAATCCCTGCAGATTCTCCTAAAAGGTGTTGATCCACAAATAAAGTGTAATGGTGACACAAAAAAGTGATTAAAAAAAATGTCCTAAACATAAATGTCCTCCTATGACAAATATTGAAGGGATGATTTCAAATTCTTCCCTAGAGTTTGTGACTTAATGCAGGTGTGTGTGTCACAATAGAATCCGGGCCCAGTCTCCCAAAACTCTCACCTTAGTGCCACTAAAGAGTGCATGTAGTATGGGTGTAAACGTCTCCAGGAGGATATTGTCCAGTTCTCTCCAGGTCCTTTCCAGTGTTGTATATATCAGCCACTCGCCCTTATTGGTCCCACTGGTCCCAGAGGATCCAATAACCTAATAGGTGCTCAGTGCACCATATGGATAGGAGAGGAAAAGGAGAAAAGGATGCCTCCAATGGTGAAATATTGACTAAAAGATATATAAACTTTATTGGTGTAGCGTGTGGACTCTTACATTCAGATAAAAAGGATGAGCATAAATATAAACAAGACGTGGCGTTTGCAGCGCCGTCTTACGTCTCCTCCAGCTACTTCTGGTTTGTGTCAGTCTCACGTGATCCCGGGATCACGTCCCCATTGAGACAAAACGTTGGGAAGTGACGTTCTGATGTCACCGCGTCACACGATCAGACCCGGAAGATATGGGCTGCATGTTCGAGGAGCCGGCCGGCTTGATTGTTGATGTTTTTATGCCTGCATCATTTCTCATTGATGTAAGTGCACATTTTTTATGACCTATTAACCACTTAACCCCCAGACCATATTGCTGGTCAAAGACCAGAGCACTTTTTGCGATTCGGCACTGCATCGCTTTAACTGACAATTGCGCGGTCGTGCGGCGTGGCTCCCAAACAAAATTGGCGTCCTTTTTTCCCCACAAATAGAGCTTTCTTTTGGTGGTATTTGATCACCTCTGCGAATTTTGTGCTATAAACAAAAATAGAGCAACAATTTAAAAAAAAATGAATATTTTTGACTTTTTACCCTAATAAATATCCCCCAAAAATATATCAAAAACTATTTTTTTTCCTCAGGTTAGGCCGATACGTATTCTTCTACCTATTTTTCTAAAAAAAAATCGCAATAAACGTTTATTGATTGGTTTGCGCAAAAGTTATAGCGTGTACCTAGTAATGGTGGCGATCAGCGATTTTTTTTCAGTACTACAACATTATGGCGGACACTTCGGAGACTTTTGACACATTTTTGGGACCATTGGCATTTTTATAGCGATCAGTGCTATAAAAATGCATTGGATTACTATAAAAATGCCACTGGCAGGGAAAGGGTTAACACTAGGGGGCGGGGAAGGGGTTAAGTATGTTCCCTGGGTGTGTTCTAACTGTAGGGGGGAGTGGCCTCACTAGGGGAAATGACTGATCGCTGTTCATACATTGTATGAACAGACAATCAGGCATTTATCCTCCTGACAGGACCGGGAGCTGTGTGTTTACACACACAGCTCCCAGTCCTCGCTCTGTAACGAGCGATCGCGGGGTGCCCGGCGGCGATCGCGCCCGCCAGGCACCCGCACGGAAGTCAGGGCCGAACGCCCCCCAAGTGGCGGCTAAGAGAGTCGACGTTATTGTACGGGCTCTCGCGCAGGGGAGCCGACCTGCCGCCGTAGAACTGCGGCGGCTGGTCGGGAAGTAGTTAAAACTTATACGGATGTTATGCTATGTGAGTTTCCTCCCTTTTTTATGGCATATCCTGCATCGGTATACCGTATAAGGCACATAATACAGTAAACGTTCTTTAGTGAAGAGTCCCCTGTGGATGTTAACACTATATGCATCTCCTGATCTCCTATAACTAAGAGATCATGGCCTTTTGGTAAGCGGCAGTGTGTTACTGTGGTGGAGGCATTTTCTATCATCACTTCTTCTGGATGCTGTGGATTTATGTGCACTTTGGAGAATATTTAAAGTTGACCATATTTGTGTTTATGTTATATGGACTTCACGGTGGATTGCAGATGACTGTTTATTGGTCAGACTGTTTCACCATATACACCAGGACTTGTTCACAATTTTTGACAGCTTATTGAGGTTCATTGACCTTGATTTTTTCTGTACACGTTGTGCTGATTTCAGCACAACACATTATCACTTATTTACTAGCGCAGCTTTCTTCTTTTTTGCCTATTGTGTTTAATGTTGTATAACATTTTTAGTTGCGGCTTGTTGCTATTTTGAATGAGCGCAGTATTTTTCTTTACCATAACATTACACAACACTGCATATAAAATAAGATTAATTCCAGATGCTTTTATCATCTTATGCCGCATACACGACCGTTTTTGGTCGTGAAAAACGGTCGTGTGCATGCTCCAGAGCATTTTTCTCGACGAGCACCTGCTCTAATTTTTTCTCATCGTTTTTCAAGCCGTCGGTTTTCACGTCGTGAAAAATGATTGTGTGTAGGCTTTAACGAAAAAAACACGCATGCTCAGAAGCAAGTTATGAGACAGGAGCGCTCGTTCTGGTAAAACTAGCGTTCGTAATGGAGATAGCACATTCGTCAAGCTGTAACAGACTGAAAAGCACAAAGACTGAAAAGCGCGAATCGTCTCTCACCAAACTTTTAATAACACATGGTAACACGAAATCAGCAAAAGCAGCCCAAAGGGTGGCGCCATTAGAATGGAACTTCCCCTTTATAGTGCCGTCGTATGTGTTGTACGTCACCGCGCTTTGCTCGAGCATTTCCTTTCACGATGGTGTGTAGGCAAGGTAGGCTTGAGAGGTATCACGTCGAGAAAAACATCGTTTTTTTTCAATGACATGAATAACGGTTGTGTGTAAGCGGCATTAGTCTCCAACCCTAATACTTCCCTGCAAGAAATACAATATACTATATCCCAGTTCAATGCTTTCTCTCAGGCCTAGTACACACGAGAGGATTTATCCGCGGATACGGTCCAACGGACCGTATCCGCGGATAAATCCTCTCAAGGATTTCCACGGATTTGGATCCGATGGAGTGTACTCACCATCGGATCGAAATCCGCGCCGAAATCCCCTCGCGATGACGTGTCGCGCCGTCGCCGCGATGACGCGGCGACGTGCGCGACGCTGTCATCAAAGGAATTCCACGCATGCGTCGAATCATTACGACGCATGCGGGGGATCCCTTCGGACGGATCGATCCGGTGAGTCTGTACAGACCACCGGATCGATCCGCTGGTTCCGATTCCAGCGGATAGATTTGTAGACATGTCTACAAATTTTTATCTGCTGGAATTCGGAAATATCCACGGATAAATATCCGCTGGAATGTACACACCATAGAATCTATCCGCTGAAACCGATCCGCTGAGATTTTTCAGCGGATGGATTCTATGGTGTGTACGGGGCCTTAGTATAAACTGAACAAAACTGAATCCTAAATATTAAGCCTTCACATACCCCCAGTACTAAAATCTCACTACTGGAGATGGGCCAAACACACCCCTTTGCGGGTCACAGTAGAACTTTTGAACAGGGGGAAAGTTTGGCCCTGAACCGTAAACTCCATTAAAGTCTATGGCAGGGGTCTCCAAACTATCTAAACAAAGGGCCTGAAAACATGACCTGTTGGTGTGCCTTGAGGACTGGAGTTGGGAAACACTGGGTTATTTAACCTTCGGTTAAAAAAAAGCAAACTTGCTTTAAAATTAACCTATAGATTGGTTAGTATGCAAAACCATCGGTTAAAAACCCACGCATGCTTGGAAGCATTGAACTTCGTTTTTTTCAGCACGTTGTTGTGTTTTACGTCACCGCGTTCTGACACGATCGGTTATTTAACCAATGGTGTTTAGGCGTGACGGACCATCAGTCAGCTTCATCGGTTAACCTAAGACAGCAGTCCTTCAGACCGTTGTCCTCTGGTTAACCTATCGTGTGTACGAGGCTTCAGACCAAATTCCGACCATCCAAAATGCGGTGACGTAAAACACTACGACGAGCCGAGAAAAAATAAGTTCAATGCTTCCGAGCATGCGTCGACTTGATTCTGAGCATGCGTGGGGTTTTTCTCCGTCGGAGTTCCACACAGACGATAGGAATCTCCTATCGTTTTTTTTTTTTTTCATCGGAAAAAAATAAAACATGTTCTATTTCTAAACACCGACGGAAAAAAAGTCAGATGGGGCCCACACACGATCGGAATTTCTGATGAAAAAAGTCCATTGGAAATTCCGATCGTGTGTACGCGGATCATCTGTGCAAGCAAAGGCTTTGGCTGGGCTATAGCCACATGCCACAAAGCCACTCATATTATTTTATTTATTTATTGAATAATTGATTGAAATAAACCTAAGTGATGTATTGATCTGCTTTATGTACTGCACCTTATAAGGACCAAGTGTCCATAAGCATCAATAGTTGGACACCAATATCAAACTAGGGCTGCATTGTGTACAATGAACATCACAATGCAATTGTATCAATTATTTGCATAGTGCTAGTTTTATGAAATATAATAAAATTGATGTTATTATTATTGTTTCATTTATTTGTATCTTATTACTATTAGCCTAAACTAAACAAGGGAATGAATAGTTAAAGTGAAGAGACACAATACGTCTTGTATGAGGAGAGTTTGTATTGGAAAGCAGATGGTGATCGGTAAATTCAGCGTCTGTTTCCTGGGGGAATCCGGCAGAAACTTTCATCCAATAAAATCTCAGGTTTCTTCTTTGGTGACTTAGTTGTTCTATTCTGAATGGAGCGGTCCCACCCCTGTAATCATGTGTCGTCTTGTGGACGTCTCTGGTGATCGCTCAGCTCAGGTGTCAGTAGTCCCGGGAGAACGGCACACAGAAGGTTTAGAATCCTCTAAAAATGAAGAATGATGTCACCGGCTTTACTATTCTCTACAATCTGATGCAATGTGTGAGATATTGTTTTCTCTCAGTCCTCATATGGCGATAAGCCTCCAGAATATGACCTATCAGGGGAATCCAACACAACAGTGATAGCAAAAGATTTTACTGTATAAGACACAAGAAATACAAAATTCTAAATGTGTCTCTAAACTTTCATCCAATAGAAGAATGTCCGGCTGTTCTCTGAAGTAGATGTTTAATAATGTTTTACTAAAGAACTACTTTCCTGTATGAGCAATGCCGAGAGAAATAAAAGTTATACAATTTAGTAATTTGTTATGCTAGATATTCAGGGCCAGATTCACGTAGCTCAGCGGATCTATAGATCCGCTCGATCTACGTGAATTAAGATCCGCTCCCGCAAGTTTAGGAGGCAAGTGGCTAATTCACAAACCACTTACCTCCAAACTTGCGACGGCGGATCCTAAATCCCCCAGCGGAATTCAAATTCCGCGGCTAGGGGAGTGTCATATTTAAATCAGGCGCGCTCCCGCGCCGATTTAAATACGCATGCGTCGTCCGGGGAATTTCCCGGCGTGCATTGCTCCCACTGACGTCAATAGGACGTCAGTGGTTGCGACGGGAGCTAGACTTGCGACGCGCGTGTTCGTGAATCGGCGTACGCAAACGACGTAGGAAATTTCAAACTCGACGCGGGAACGACGGCCATACTTAACAATACTTACCCCTGCTTTTAGCAGGGGTAAGTATACGACGGGTACCGCGCTACGGAAACGACGTAAGAACACTGCGACGGGTCCGCGTACGGTCGTGAATTTCGCGTATCTCGCTGATTTACATATTATTCAGTGTAAATCAGCGGGAACGCCCCCGGCGCCATTTTTAATTCAAAAAAAAGATCCGACAGTGTAACACAGTGTGACACTGTCGGATCTCAGCCCTATCTATGCGTATCTGATTCTATGAATCAGGTGCATAGATAGGACCAGAAAAAATCCGAGATACGATGGTGTATCTGAGATACACCGTCGTATCTGCTTCGTGAATCTGGCCCTCAGTATATATTACATTTAATATTCAGATGCAAGTATACAAATGAATGTAATTGTTATTAGCATGTAAAATATTAGAAAAAAGTATAAGGCAATTAAAGATGAAATGTACTGTTCAATTAAATACCAATAATAATTATAATAATAATAACATCAATTATAATAAATACTTTAAATAATGGACTTATGATTTGTGAAGAAAGGTTATATAATACATATGGATGTTTTTTTCATGAAATGCACCTACAGGGCCAAATATTATTTTATCTTTGTAACCACTTCAGCTCGGTACACCTGTGAGCCCAGTGATTCAGCAACAACCTTTGTAGAAGCAAAGTAATACATATAGGTGGATTCAGAGAGTTAGGCCGGCGTATCAGTAGATACGCCGACCTAACTCGGAATCTGCACCGTCCTAAGTTTAAGTGTATTCTCAAACAGAGATACACTTAAACCTATCTAAGATACTACAGCCTGCGCCGTCGTATCTTAGGGTGCAATATTTAGGCGCTTCCATTGAGTTCGGCGTAACATATGTAAATAACTAGATACGCCTATTCACGAACGTACGTGCGCCCGTCGCAGTAAAGATACGCCGTTTCCGTAAGAGATACGCCGCCTAAAGGTAAACATGCCCCCTAGGTGGCGTAGCCAATGTTAAGTATGGCCGTCGTTCCCGCGTCGAAATTTGAAAATTTTACGTCGTTTGCGTAAGTCGTCCGTGAATAGGGCTGGACGGAATTTACGTCCACGTCGAAGCCAATACGTCCTTGCGGCCTACTTTGCCGCAAAGCACACTGGGATATGTACACGGACGGCGCATGCGCCGTTCGTAAAAAACGTCAATGACGTCAGGTCAAAGTTAGTATGCATAAAACACGCCCCCCACATCCTCATTTGAATTAGGCGCGCTTACGCCGGCCTATTCACGCTACGCCGCCGTAACTTACAGTACTTGCCTCTCTGACTTACGGCGGCGTAGTGTAAATACGCTACGCTACGCCACCGCAAAGATGCGCGCCCCTACCTGAATCCAGCTAATACAGTATATCCCAGGGCTGGACTCGGACAGAAATTTGGCCCTGGACTTCATCGAGACTGGCCCACTTTGACAGGTCTCTCCCATGGTGGCCAGACAACTCCCGCACCCCCCAGGCCACCCAAGCCCCCTCTCCCCCTTCACTAGCCACTAGCCGTTCTACTTTATTAGAGTAGAATGGCTTGTACTGGTACTCTTATAGGCAGTACCAGTGGGGAAGCTAGACATTATTTCACCCGGGGCAAAGAATCAGTTCGGTGCCCCCCCTTATGGGACAAGATTAGGCAGAAGTGAGAAACTCCCAGACCTTAGCTGTTGAGTCAGCTGTCTGTCCCCTCACCCCATGCTCCTCTTTCGCCCCCCATGCTCCTCTTCTTTGTTTCCCCCAGGTGAGCGCTGCGGGAGGGAGAGAGAGAGGAGCAGAGGGGGGCAGCAGTCCGCTGTCACTGAAGCCAGCCCACTGAGCCATCGGCCCACCGGGAAACTCCCTGTAGTCCCAATGGCCAGTCCATCCCTGGTATATCCTTTTTCTTAGGACAAAAAAAAAAATTGCATTGCAGATAATGCCTTCTTTTTATTTTGTATGTAATCCATACACACAGAAAAAAAAAACAACAAACTTAAAGGGGTTGTAAAGGTTTGTTTTTAAGGTTCCTTTAAGCTAGTGCATTGTTGATTCACTTACCTTTTTCCTTCAATTTCCCTTCTAAATGCTTTTTTTCTTAGTTTTTTTGTCTGAATTTCTCACTTCCTGTTCCTCCTCAGTAAGGTGTTCTGGCTGACTAATCCCCATGGATGATGGTGGCAAGCTTACAGAGGAGGAAAAGGAAGTGAGAAATTCAGACAAAGAAAAAAAAAACATTTAGAAGGCAAATGGAAGGAAAAGGTAAGTGAACCAACAACGCACTAGCTTAAAGGAACCAATTTAGAAATTAAAAAACAAACCTTTACAACCCCTTTAAAGCCCAACTCCAGGATAAATAGAAGCTGTAGAAATACCACGTTCTTTATACAGGTATGATGCTCGGCTCCCAACAAACAGTTGGCTAAATTAATATAAATTTGGGCCTTTAGATGAACACCTGAACAGCTAAATTTTAGTCTGAATCTCAGTTTGGACCAAAACATTGACTCATTCGTATTCTTCACCCATAAATCAATCTCTGCCCTCCACCATCATTTGGAAGGTAAGTCGTTTCACCATGCATTCAACAGGAGGGTCAACCTGACCTCAGACACATGATCCAAAAATCAATGGCAGGGATATTATATATTGTTTATTGCAACTATTCCTGGTAGAAAATTGAGTACCAAATCTTGGTCCGCCCCTGTAGAGCTTACAAAATTCCTGCCCCATTGTGGATCCTGTTCCCTAGACATACCAACTGTGATACTGCATGGCATCATTTAATCTAAAGTCATTGCATAGTTTCCTTGTCTCCATAGTCTCGCTGCATCCGGTGCCCCGCCATGCAGCGGGCGCGTGCCTCAGGCGGTACGCGCGCACCCTCTGGTGGCCGAAAACGGGAAGGAAGTACGGGATTTCGCTCAGGAGAGCCATTGTGCTGCAGTATATCTGCGTGACATGGTCGGGAACAGGTTAAAGACCATGACCTGGTTCTACGGGTGGCTTGTGTCTAGGGTGACCTACTCTAAGGCAATACTAAGCTGATGATATTCCCTGACTATTCAGTTGAAACGCAACACATGTGGAAATCCTTTGACACGATGCACACCAATATGCAAGAGATGGGGGTGAAATACAGTGTCCTCTTCTCTGCTCATCTCCGGTTACAGGATGGGAATTCAGTTTATCATCTCACCTGAAGATGCCATGTCCTGGCTGGAAACCTCATGCAAGGTGCCTGTAATGCCTTCTCCTTTCCTTGTTTGTTACACATTTTGTTTTACATTGGACAGGCGCTATACCTCAATTTATTTGGAATATTGTTACCCATCATTCTGAGCTGTAGTTTAGCTCAGAATGATTATGTCAAATTATTGGTTTCTGTTTCTGTTGCACATTTTCCACTTGACTGTGGGTGTCGCTATCACCACAGGTCAAGGTTGGAAATGCAGCGGGTTGGGTGCATTGAGTATTCGTTCCCAGAAGCAGCACAGTGGGCGTGGTCCCCGCCACTCTGCATTCTGGGAGAGGGTACTTAAGGAACCGACACTGTTTTGACGGGGTCTTCCGATCCTGACCTGATGGCCCTCCTGGCCTCAGGGATGTGCTAGCAGTTTTTCCAGCCTCAGGGTCTGCTGGCCTGAGGCTCCGCTACTGAGAGTAGGCCCAGGAGTTTCTGGGGCCTACTGGTCCAGGGGTGGTCCTGTGCTGTCTTGCCTGCGGGAAGAAGCTGAACAATTGGGGAATACAATTGAAGGATGCATCCTGGCCAATCTACCTCACAGTGCTGCTGGCTGGCTGAAAGATCTTGGTACTGTGTAGCTGTGTCTTTGGAACTTTTGCAAAGTGTGTGTGTGGTTACACGGTCCTGTGGCAGAGGACTGTGCAATGACTCGTTTACACTCATCAAGTCTGTGGCAGAGACTTTTGAACGAGCTTCGCACCAGCTGCTAAGTCAGTGAGAGAGGCCTATCCGGTGGTTGCTGAATCCAGTGTGGAAACAGTTTGTCCTCTGGATCCAAGAACTACCGTAATCCGCAAAGCCCTGAAATCTCCCCTAACCCTCCATCCCTCTGTCTGAGTTTGTTTAATAAAACATTAAAGAAAAAGAGACTAATGCCACGTACACACGATCGCTCAAACCGATGAGAACGGTCTGATGGACCGTTTTCATCAGGCCAAACCGATCGTGTGTAGGCCCCATCGGTTATTTATCCATAGGTTAAAAAAAAGCAATCTTGTTTTAAATTTAACCAATGGATATCTAACCGATAGAAAAAAAACAATCGTTTGTAGGCACGTCCATCGGTTAAAAATCCAAGCATGATCAGAATAAAGTCGACGCATGCTTGGAAGCATTGAACTTCATTTTTTTCAGCACGTCTTTGTGTTTTACGTCACCCCGTTCTGACACGATCGTTTTTTAACCGATGGTGTGTAAGCGCGACGGATCATCAGTCAGTTTCATCGGTTAACCGATGAAAACGGTCCATCAGACCGTTCTCATCGGATGGACTGATCGTGTGTACGCGGCTTAAGTTTTGGTGCAGACATTTGTGAATAACTCTTCAAGGAGGACCCCTCATCGGTCGGTTTGGTCCGATGAGAATGAACCGAAGTTCATTTTCATCGGACCAAACCGGCCGTGTGTATAGGCTATCGGTCTTGCAGTCCAAAATTTCTAAACATGCTTCAAAACCGAACCGATGGACCGCTGCCCGATCGGACCAAAACGATGGTTAGTACAGAAAAGCATCGGTTCAAAAGCCGACGCGTCGGTTCAAAACCCGCGCATGCTCAGACTAAATGAGCGGACGGAAGCGCTCGTTCTTGTAAACCTCGCATTCGTTTTTGAGATGGCACATTCTACATTTTTCAAAGTAGTGTTCCGTTTCTTGCTGAGCATTTGTTTCTTCGCTCTATTGCTAGAATGAACACGTTGTTTAGCTGATGCTATTTAGCCAGCGTTCTTCCATACAGAATTCTTTTATTTTTTGCTTCTGATCTCCTTTTTTGGAATCATTTTTCCCTAGCCAGATCTCAAAAATATTTATTTGTACTACACAATATTTTTTTGCTGTTTTGTGCCAAGTTATCACACCAATGTTTTATATACTTTATAATTTTTAGAATTTTCTATTTTTTTTGGAGTTTAGCCTGTTTTTTTGTTTTTGATGCCAAGTTATCACACCAATGTTTTATATACTTTATATTTTTTTATTTTTTTTATTTTAGAGTTTAGCCTGTTTTTTGATGCCAAGTTATCACACCAATGCCCCCCCCCCCCCCCCTTCAAGGAGTTTGTGTCCTTTGTTAATTACACATTGTATTTTTGAAATGTTTGATGGCTATTCACCAGAAAAACAACATAGACAAGGTTGTAACGTAAAATAAATTTCCATTTATTCATGAAAAAGGAAATAATAAAAAGAATGGAAGCACTCAACCAATTTACAACATACATGCAGACTTTATGTATACCAAAGGCACAGTCCACCATGATCAGGGAAAAGATAAACAACATCAGGGGTCACAATGTGCAACACATACCACAGAACTCAAAAGCAGCAGCAAATGCCATAACAAACCCAAAGCTGTGGTACTACACAAAGCTCAGTTTTTTGGAAAAACATCAGGAAGGCAGGGATTCACTTTCTGGTCTTCTTTCCAGCCTTCCCTCCAGGCTGCCTTGCAGCAGAACTTCCACGGCCCCGTCCACGGCCCTTTGCAGGTGGTGAAGGTGGGGCAGCAGGAGTCACAACATGACTAGCAGGCCAGGCCGGGTCACTCAGTTCAGTGTCCCTGGTCAGCCAGTCCCTTCTGGCCCACCACATGACCTGGCTCATCGTCTCCTTAGCCAGGCCACGTTGCACCTCTCCCAATTCCTGCAGGTCATGAGCCAGGGAAGCGCTGAAGCTCTCCGCGGGGTTCAGGGGGCCCTCATGAGCTCAGCAGCCTCCCACATGACCTGCATGCTCTCCTCCTCCATCTGCCTCAAGCGCCTCCTTTGGCCTGGTGGGCGCATCTGGAGGGGAGGCACTTGGGAGATGGTGCTGAGCCTGGGGACTGGTTGACATCCACTGGGCCCGGCCTCCTCCTGGCTGCCACTCACCCCTTCCGCCTGGCTGACATGTTGGCTATCTGCCGCCTCCTGGCTGGTCTCCTCCTGTGTAGTAAAAAGGGACATGTTTTAATATTTTGCACAATCAATCACACACATTTTCATGCTCTTGACATTTTTATTTGTACGAATAGAAATTGAACAGACTCTCATTCTGGAACCCTGCATTTGGCATCCCTGACACAATTGTTTGTGCCCCCAACTTTTGAATGTGTTTACAAGCTTTCCTTGTTGCTAACAAATTCATCTCAATAAACCCACAAGATTTTGCAGCCAAGAAATATGTTGTAAACTACTATACCTCACTGAAGCCCAGCAGATCTGCGTCCTCCATGTCATCCAGCTCCTGCTCAGACTCTGCAGGGGTGGGGGGAACCGTGGAAGTTCTGGTGGAAGGCCGCCTGGAAGGAAGGGTGGAAGGAAGACTTGAAAGTGAAGGCCGGCCCTCCATTTGATCCTCCAAAAAACTGAGCTCTGTGTAGTACCACAGCTTGGGTTCCTTTGCAGCACGTGCTGCTGCTCCTGACCTCTGTGGTATGTGTTCTTTCCGATAGGCCTTTCTGTATATGCCCCTGATGTTCTTTATTTTTTCCCTGATCATGGTGCCTGCGCACTCCGGTATCCATGTCTGCATGTATGTTGCAATTTGGTTGAGTGCTTCTGTTCTCAGATCTGTTCGATGGTAGGATGGGAGCCTCGCATCCCATAGGCATGGGAGTTCTCTATACTGCTGTATCATCCTTTCCACATTTTCTTTCAGATTTAGGAGGTCCATCTGAAATGAGATTACCAAAAACAAAAAATTAGAACGACTTGGCTGAGCTTTGACATTGTCAGATTCTGCGCCCAATCTTTTGAGCCTCAAACACACTGTCTCCTGCTGCTAAAATGATGCCCAGCTCTGCCCCATTGTTGGTGAAAATGCTGACTTTACCTGCAATCCCTGTGTTTTAATTTCGCTAAATAAGTGGCATAATCACATTACAAAGTAATGATAGCATTCATTAAAGCTCTATTCAGTGTAGACATCATGCCCCTCTCAGCATTGATGAGATGATACAGTGGCTAATTACCTCTGTCCACCATCACAAACGTTGCCTGATGTGATACACACTATAAAAGTATGATGTTTTTAAATCTCACATCTATATTTGAAGCAGTCTCCAAGCAAATGGAGGACAAAAAAGCATGGTGAGCCCCAAGCTACATAATCGTGCAAGGGTGCAATCAACATATAAACCCCACATCCCATTATACTCAAGTCTCTAGGCCTCTGCTGGTTCTAGTTTCAAAATTACCTTTGTTTCTCCCGTGACAAACTTCCGCTCGAGCAGACTCCGCGTTAACTCACGTAATCACATCGTTCTTGTTATATACCCGCGCATGCGTGAAGCGCCGCCCTCTTCACCCGCCCATGACGGACCCTTCCCTCTTTTCCACGCCCTTTTAATCATAAAAACCGACAATATTGCGGGGTCACAGGAGCGTGGGTTACCCTTTGCTGACGAGGAAAGGCAGGAGGCGGGACCGTCCCGATCCCGGCCCAGGCGATACAAAGCGACAAACATGTCATGAGGCGAAATGATGGAGATGGTGGAGGTTCTGCTGAGGAAGGACTATGATGGGGATTATGGCCAATACAACACCCCTAATCGTAGGAAGGCCAAAATTATGGAGAAAGTGGCAAGGAGACTGTATGCCAGATTTGGGGTCACAAGGTCCAAGGAACAGCTGAGAAAGAGATGGTCCGACTTGAAACTGCGTGAGCCAGAGCAGTTTAGAAGGATCAAGCGGATTATAGATAAAAGTAGGTAATTTTAATGTTTATTTGGCAATTGACTTTATAATTTGTGATCATGTTTTGCTCCATGTGCTTCTTTGGCCTGGTAGTACTTTTGAACCTGGCTAATTTTTATTTGTTTTTTTTGCAAAGTGTAGTATTTGACCCTTCGTAGTAAACATCGTTCCTCAACATCGCTCTTCACAAATCCGATCTTTTCCGTTATTCCAGGAAAAGCACACCTGTGGACATGACTTTTTTGAGAAAAACATTGTTTATAAACAATGTTGACAAGATGATGTGTTTGTTCAACTTGAACCATTCATTCATACAGTGATACTAATAAACAGCTGGTTTCATATATGTAGTCAAGAGCACCTGTGTGTCCCCCCCAACTAACTTTTTTAATAGTGTCACCCACAAATATTTGATTTGGGGTGCATCCATGTGTGTCACTTTGCCAAAAAGGGGCAGGATCCCAGCTTGGGAGAAGTCAGACAAACAAAGTTTATGTTTGTAGGAATGCTCCGAAACACGAAATTAGAGCTCACTTCTAAACAATGTTTGCTCTTTCTGCCCTCAAAACTTGGTGTGCTGAGTCTACCTTTTTTTTATTGTTATTAGGGGAAAGAAGAGGAGAGGCTTCGGAGGAGGCAAGGAGGGCCAAACCCAATAAACCCCACCAACCACAGCATGTGGAGGAGGAGGATGTTGAAGATGGAGTGGAGGAAGAAGGAGTGATGGAAGGAGGAGTGGTGGAAGGAGGAGTGGTGGAAGGAGGAGTGGTGGTAGATGTAGAGGTGGAAGAAGGAGTGCTGGATGTAATCGAGGAGGAAGGAGTGGTGGAAGAAGGAGTTGTTGAAGATGGAGAGGTGGAGATCATCAGCACAACAGGTCAGTATGCCCCCAGCCTTGAGGGGAAAAAGTGATGTAGGTAGGCCTGCATATTACTCAGAATCAGAAGGGTTTTTAGGGGATGAAGATGGTGGTCTCACTGCAAGTGGTAATTCCACTTTTTCAAGGGCTAGTGCCCAAATTGTAATACAGCAGATTATGGAATGCAGTACGGAAATGGACATTATGAGAAATAGAATGATTGTGATGGAGCAAAACTTCAAAAACATCATCGACATGATGGGCCGTATCCAAGATTAACCCCCCCCCCCCAAAAAAAACCTGTTTAAATGTGATGTTTTGCACAACTATTTTTTTGAAGATTCCACACGCCAACATTTTTAGATGCACACAGTGGGCCTAATCCACAAACAGCGGTGCAAATTAAGTTAGTCAAAACTTATGTCATTTAAGTTAAGGCGCCCTAATTTGGTGTCGTAAGTGCCGTATCCACAGCGCATTTGAGCATTAAAATTGCGCAAGCGTAACTTAAATCCAGAGGCGTAAGGCGGGGTTATTGCATGTGGGAAGGAAGTGGGTGTGCTTCATTGTAATGAGCCGTGACCCCATGCAAATGAAGGACCGGCCGTACTGTGTATGCACGCACGAATCTGCTGCTCACTGGGCATGTGCAGAAGTTTGCTCGGCGCAATCAGTGAGATAGGTAAAAGGCCAAGCGTACTTAGTTTGAGGATCGCCCTGTGTATAAAAAGCCCCACACAAACACACTTCCCTTGCAAAAGTATTTCCCTATGTTACCCTTCCTAGAGCAAGTTGCTTCTGCTCTGAACATTTGTCGGTGTTTGTTGGTGAGTTGTGTGTGATAGAGAAGTTTTGGAGGAGTATTAGATTGTAGTTGGTGTTTGTTTCTGCTAAGTGTATTTTCTGTTTGTTTTTTTCTGATTGTATTTTGTGTTTGTTTTTTGCGTGTTTGTTTTTGAATTTGTAGTAACTGTCTGCTTGTGTGTTTTGCTTTTTGTGTGTTTCTTCTGTGAGTTTTTTTGTTTGTTTGTTGTGTGTGTATTTTTGTTTGTTTGTTCAGTGAGTTTATTCCTGTTGCTGAGTGGTGTCTGTGATGGCACCCAAGCGAAGGAAGCTCAATTTTAATCAGGTTGAGAAGCAAATCCTTGCTCGGGCCATCGTCCAATATGGGCGATATTTGCATGGCCCTGATAGCCGGAACACCTCCCCGGCCCAAAGGAAGGCGATAATAAAAAAAATCACGGATCAGATAAATGCGGCGGGGGGGGGACGAGGACCCCCGCAGGCATCCAAAAGAAGATCAACGATCTTAAGAGCCTGGTCCGGAACAAGGTGGCCCAAATAAATGCCCATACCACGGGCACTGGAGGAGGCCCAGCCTGCCCCATCCGGCTGACTGAGGAGGAATGGGCAGTGGCCCGGTGTTTCCAGCCAGAGCAGGTGGTGGGCCTGCGTGGCTTTCAATCAGATGTTCCTGTGAGGCCAGGTACGTTTTTTTGTTTTTCTATCTGGTGATTAGCATGTGTGGGTGGGGGAAGGGAAGATGTGCCAAGTGTGTGGATCCTCAAACCTGTGATTGTTTTGTGTCCTCCACAGATGGCCAGGAGATTGCAGGCCCATCAGGCCAGGAGGTTGCTGGCCCATCAGGCCAGTCTGCTGCACCACCCCAAGGACAAGAGGCTGCTGATGAGTCCCAAGAAGGGCAGGATTCCCCAGGGGAGGGGAGTGGCCAAACCTCCCCTCATGAGGAGGTTGAGGGGGAGGAGGATGAGGGGGAGGAGGATGAGGGGGTGGAGGAAGAAGATATGCAGATTGGCCGGGAAGTCCTTTTGGCCTCAGAAATGTTGACCCTTGAGGCTACCCTTGAGGCTACCCCTGAGGCTACCCCTGTGGCTGGCAGCAGTCAGGCCACCATCAGGAGTAGCCCCTCCCACACCTCCCTCAACAGGCCTCAACCCACAAGGGTCACTATATCCCCTCCTCCCAGGGCACAAGCCTCAGGGGCAGGCACGATGACGACCCAGGAGACCAGGGGGGTGGCCGAGCGTCTGCCGGGCAGTCTGCAGAAGGACAATGCCCGGCAGACCCGCCATCTGGGTCAGATAAAAGAGACTCTGACCCAGATGGAGCACAGCCTGGGTGCAATGAGGGAGTCAATCACTGATGTGGCCACAAACTCATTGGCGGTCATCACATGTTTGTGGGACCTGAAGACTGCCACAACAGGCGTGGCCCAGGAGGTGACTACCCTGACCCAGGCTGTGCAGGACAATACCCGGGCTGTCCAGGACAATACCCGGGCTGGCCAGGCCAATACGGCTGCCGTCACTCTTTGTCTGACAAGGATAGCCGTGGCCTTGGAGGGAAGGCCAGCAGGAGGACAGACACCAGGGGAGGCTCCTCCTTCCCGTGCTCACCCACCCCCCATGAAGATACTCCCTCCCCTGCTCACACCCCCCCATGAAGATACTCCCTCCCCTGCTCACACCCCCCCCATGAAGATCCTCCGGTTGGCCGTGGCCGTGCCCATGTCCGTGCCCGTGGGCGGCCCAGACGTAGCACTCGCCGCCGCAATTAATTTGCAGGGGTACTTTTGTTTTTTTATTTTTATGATTTTTTTTTTTTATGATTTTGTTTATTATACTGTACTTATGATTTGGTTTATGTGTGTGAATGATGTGTGAATGTGGGGGGGTGGCATTCCTGATTAAATAAGGGTGCCACCCTCAGTTTTGGTGGAGAAGGGATCCCCAGGACCAGGGAGAAGTGATCCCAGGTCCCTGAATGGTGTATGAATGCACAGTGACATAATTGGAGCCGTGGCGGGGCGTTACTGCTCCCAAGTACCGGGGGGGGGTACTTGGATCTAATCCAATTAGATGTGCATGTGATGTGTCTGTGCTAGGGACCACAGTGGGTGTGCATTCATGCATTCTCATTGTGACATAATTAATGTGTGTGTTTACTGTACAAAGATGCCTTCTGCGAGGCGTCTCCTGGCTGCTGTTCCCTCAAAAGAGGGGGTACCCTCGGTTACTAAAGTCACTAGTATAGCTATGCGCATGGATGCCCCTGGCATGGTGGCATACAGATTGTAGTCCAGCAAGTGTGTGTGCTCAGCTCTTCCTTAATGGTATTGCTTTAGCTGACCTTTACACGGCATGTGTAAAATTAGGGCTGCTTTTATAAAGTGTAAATTTACACATTGAAACTAACAGAAGCGCACAGGGCGTAATCTACAGCGCACACACTTAATTTTGTGGATCGCCCTATCTCCCTCATTTGCATCTTTGCCTATCAAAACAGCAGTGTGTCTAGCGTAATTTGTGCACGAAAAAGCGCCGGTGTAATTATTTTAGGTAGGACGGAAAAACCTGATTTTAAGGCGTATCTCGTTTTGAGGATCAGGCGCAAAGATACGCGCTGTGTAAATTTTAATTCCGCCGCATATCTCGAGTTAAGTCGGCGCATCTGCTTTGTGGATTACCCCCTAAATCACAAAAACACAAAACAAAATATAAGGGGGGGGGGTAGGGGTGCAAAACTACAATGGAGCTGAAAAAAATAAGGCTGAAAAAAGACTAGGCTAGGTGTGTTGGGCCCTAGGATAGCATGCTGGACAGGTTTAGTGAAGGGAAAGATGCATGTAGGACAATAAAAAAGCTTGTAAAGCTTCAAACAGGCATGGGGACAAAAGGGAATATTCACAGCATAATACAATCATGGGAAGTAGGTAAATCTGCCAAAAAAACAAATAATTAGCATACATGGAAAAAAACACGATTGTGAAGGTTAAAGGAGGAAGCTTACCTTAAAGCGGTGGTTCACCCTCCTTAACATCATTATATCATTAAATTCGGCATCGTAGCGCGAGCTACAGTATGCCGGTCTTAAATTTTTAATCCCCGTACTCACTGTGCTATGGATCATTGAAGATTCCGACTCCCGCGGGGAATGGGCGTGCCTATGGAGAGGGAGGATGATTGACGGCCGGCTCTGGCACGTCACGCTCCCCGAAGACAGCCGGAGTAGGTCTCGGCTCTTCACGGCGCCTGCGCACAGGCTATGCGCAGGCGCCGTGAAGAGCCAAGCCTATTTCGGCTATTTCCGGAGAAGCGTGACGTGCCAGGGCCGGCCGTCAATCACCTTATCTCACCATAGGAACGCCCATTCCCCGGAATCTTCAATGATCCATAGCACAGTGAGTACGGGGATAAAAAATATAAGACCGGCATACTGTAGCTCGCGCTACGATGCCGAATGTAATGGTAGAATAAAAAAAAATATATATTTTTTTTTTAATAGGGTGAACCCCCGCTTTAATATACTCCTCCTGCATGACTTGAATAATAGCAGAACACATCTCCGGTATGATGATCCCAAGCACCTGGGGAGAGATGCCTGTCGAGAACTTGAGGTCCTGCAGGCTCCTCCCAGTTGCCAGGTACCGCAACGTGGCAATAAGCCTCTGCTCGGCCGTGATGGCAAGGTGCATCACAGTGTCCTGCCTCGTGATATAGGGGGACAGAAGATCCAATAGATGGTGGAAAACTGGGTCCGTCATACGGAGAAAGTTCCTGAAGTCATCAGGATTATTCTCCTGGATTTCCCTAAGCAGAGGCATATGAGAAAATCGGTCATGCTGGCGCAACCAATTCTTGGCCCAGGAACTCCTCCTCTCTCTGGTCCTGGCCAAAGTCCTTGAGTAACTATGAACTGCAGAAACCAGCCCATAGGCAACACAAATTTTTGCAAAATCACGCTGCTCCATCATGGCTTAAAACTCAATTGATCTGTGAAAATGCTGCCAAAATCACATGACATGCAAAAGTGAAAATCCAAGGGGGATATACAGAGGACTGTAGGGTATTGTGAAAAGAAAAAATCACACAGCATGGGAGCAGTACTGCATAGAGTCCATAAGTGCGTTTCCAAACAGGTGAGTGAAAACAATACACAGGTGCAGTGAACAATGTGGATAGTTCATAAGTATGCTTCCCAATAAATGAATGAAACACTTCACAAATAATGTCAGTTCAGATGAATGAAGACAATGATCATGGCTTGTCTGTAGTAATCTTCAAAATATCATGTAAAAGAAATGGGTACTCTTACCAGCTGTGGTGGACTTGCATGTTAATCTTAACAGTAAGTCAGATAAGGCGTGGTGGTCTCAGCAGACCCTGGGCTCTGTGCGGATGGTTCTGTAGAGATGGTCACTCCGGCTTGGATGGTGGAACCACTCTGGTCAGATACCTCCCTTCAGGAACAGGACCCCGAATGGATAAAGCCAATGGTGAATTGGCCAGACTCATAAATCAGCACAGCATGTATGGATATGTAGAAACAAAAAAGAAATGCTCCCAATGGTGCAGATCAAAAATAAACCTGTGAAGGCTTTATTTAAAAAATAATAGGATAAAATCATGTGAAAATTATAATAAAAAGCAGTATGGGGTACTAAGCATGTTACCCTACGCATTTCGGCTCTAAGCCATCAACAGGGACAAGTCAGAATGCACTTCACACAGATAGCACCCCCAAATCCAGCAATATATGTAAAGATCGCACTGCACCCAGATACGAGCGGACGAGATGGCACTGCAAAGCAGAAACGACCCGAAAGCCTGCACTGAATGACATATACCAGTGATGGCGAACCTTGGCACCCCAGATGTTTTGGAACTACATTTCCCATGATGCTCATGCACTCTGCAGTGTAGTTGAGCATCATGGGAAATGTAGTTCCAAAACATCTGGGGTGCCAAGGTTCGCCATCACTGACATATACGATCCCACAAGCACACACTGAAGCCGAGAATACGATCTGAAAAAGCACGGAGACTGAAAAGCGCGAATCGGCTCTCACCAACCTTTCACTAACACGCGGTTACACGGAATTAGCAAAAGCGGACTCAAGGGCGGTAACGAAGGCTTTGGCCTACCCCTTTATAGTGACGTCGTACGTGGGTCACGTGTCCGCGGTCTGACCCGATCGGATTTTGGACTGACGGTGTGTACGCATATCAGGCCGTCAGGTGAACCGCTGAAAACGGTCCGATGGGCCAGTCTCATCGGTTTGGTCCGACCGTGTGTACAAGGCCTTAGACGAACGTGGTGAGGTAACGGCAGGCCAAAATTCAAATCAGCAGCTCCTACGGGGGTAGTGTTACACTGGCTAGATGCTAAACTTGGGCTGCTTTATTGGATACATTGCTGTTATGACTTACCACAGCTGACCATTAGTTCTTCACCTGGGCTTCTACTACTTTGATGGCTAGCTGTCCAATAGTTAACCTGATTATTTTTTGCTTGTTTTGCGGCAGCTGGAGACTCTTTTCATGGACTGTCTACTATTTAACTTCCCCACTAGTTGCACATTGTTCCCTCACTTGGTGGTTTTACCAGGTTCTGGGTTGGGACGGGGTGGGGAACTGGTTATTCTTATTGAGAAGATAATATATATGTGTTATTGAGTGTAGCGCTCACCCCGAAGGAGCCGCTGTTTAGTTTGGGATCTACTCTCTCTGGCTCAGCTCACCCCTGTTTAATTACCTCGAACCCGCCCTCGACACATCCAAAAAAGAGAAAATACCCCGGTGGTGGGATATTGTGTCCCCTGCTGAGCCGAAGTCACAATAGCAGGCATACCATATGCAATGACCATATAACAATAGGAAAAAGTGGGGTTGGGACTTATATGAGGCATGTGGTTTGCACCACCACAGGCCTCCATCCCTAAAAGGGTTTAAAAAATGGAAGGTTGGGACTTTAAATGAGACAATAGATTACCTGCTATGCGGAACGGCTCCTTCAGGCAAGAAAATATACTCCACACAGTGAATATAATTGAACGTAAAGGTGTGTTTACTTATATAGAAAACTCAGAAGCAGCAGGCATAGGGTTTCAATGCAAACACAATCAATCAATAATAGCTCAGTCTGATTAGCAAGGGCCTTTGCAAGAATCAGACTTCAGTGTGCATAAATAGAATATTCTAAACCTAAGAATGGTACCATTCGTCTAAACTTAAAGTCAGTTCTATGCGCGATAGCGCCCCTAGTGGGCATTCCTGTAGATTAATCGATAATCACGTGGCGGCCGGTTGGTGCACGTTAAAATTTGTAATCCACGGGTAATAGTTAGAGGAAAGAATCACACAACAGAATGTCTATGGTGGTAGATTATGGTTTAATGGATAGCCCGCCAGCACCGATCACTCCTGTGAAGTACTGGAACAATTTAACTAGGCCTCAAAGTTTCAACTGTGGGCCAACGTGTGTCCGTGGCCTGTGAACTGGGCTGGATGTCTATGATAACCAAAGAATCAGAAAACCGAGCAGGTGCTCTCTCACCCAATAGGCCAACCCGCCTGATTTCTACTCAGAAGAAGGGCAAGATGTCGCTCCACGACACTCCGGTTCCCGGACGAGGGTGCTCCAGCTGGGCTGCCTCTTCAACCTCCGAAAGCACCGGATAGGGCTAGGGGTCTCGCTTTCGTCTGGATAGCTGGTCTCCCAGTCGATCTAGGCCTAGGCTTCCGGCCTAGCAGCACGGCTGTCCCTGTACACAGCTCCGCACAGGAGAGAAGGCTGGTCCCGAGAGAGACAAAAGGCGCCACTCCCCTCCCTTAAGTAACCTCCTCCACCGGTCCGAGTGAAAACGTCACATCCTTCTGGAGGGCAAAGCATTGCGGGAAATGTAGTCCGTTTCTCCGAAGAGTCCATGGAGTCCGTGTCTCCTGCTACTAGTAGTCCCGCAATGCATAACTTCCTAACAATGTCCAACATTTTTACAAATCTGAAATATAAATCCAGCGGGGATGACCTGTCATGAAACACTGACAGGGAGGGGCCCGCTACACACTCCCCCCACTCAAAATCTTTGGTCCCCAAAGAGGGCGACAGTATGTAACCTGATACATGCTTTCAAAGTACAAGCGGAGGAAGGTTTGTTAGTTCATGCAAGGCAATAAACATGGTGCATTATTCCTAATGTTGCTCAAAGCAAAACAACTCATCGACTGACATAGAGTGGACAGGGGGTCCTCCCACCACTCATCGGGTATGAGTGAACAACCCTGTCCACTATATGCTAACACAATGGCATTGGATTTGGATGTGCCAGGGGGTGAGCAGGGGTTGACCTCCACTAAATTAGCAGCTGGAGGATCCTTCAAAACATTAGACCTTTTTGAGGTGAAAATAGTCTCTTCAGAACACTCTCCTAATTGGATATAGGTCAGTCTCTTTGGAGGATGAATAGCTCTCTTTTCTCTGGGTCCTTCCTGCGTTGAGAAGCCAGTGAGAACGGAATCTATTTCAGAGTTTTGAGGAGCAACATCATCTTCTCATTCAGACACAGCAGATCCCTCATCCCCTGAGTCGTGTAGATCTCCATTCGGTTTGGAGCCTCCATGAGACCTCCTGCTGAGTACAAATCAATATCTTCTTCTTGCCCCTCATCAAGTACACTCTGGGGTATGAATTCAGGGGCCTTAGGTCGAAGTGCCCCACTACTGGTCGCTTCAGATGAGGGCAGGAACAAAGCATTAGGTTCTGATCGTTGAGAAGACCATAACCACTCTGACCCTATCCATTCACCTGTGGACTCTTCATCCTCTGAGTCTGGATGTAGAACTTGAGATCGAGTGACCGGCCCAGAGGGTTTGGATGCGGAGGGTAAATCCAGAGGATCATGGGTCGAGGGTAGTCGAACAGCCTCATTTAGGGGTAGTAGATGGTTCCTATGCCAGGTCCTCAGGGGCCCCACACTGCCTTCAGGCCGAACCTGGTACACGGGAAGGTCAGGCAACTTCTTACATACGATGTAGGGCTGAGACTTCCAGCAGTGAGCCAGTTTGTGTTTCCCTGGAACGCCCAGGTTTCTTAGTAGAACTCGATCTCCTGGCTGTAGATCCTGAACTCGAACCTTCAGATCAAAGCTCCTTTTATTCCTATGTTCGAAATTAGCATGTGCTTTCTCGTAGGCCAATTTTAGGCTCCTTCTCAAGCGATCCACGTAGC
Source organism: Rana temporaria (assembly GCF_905171775.1). Taxonomy (NCBI): domain Eukaryota; kingdom Metazoa; phylum Chordata; class Amphibia; order Anura; family Ranidae; genus Rana; species Rana temporaria. The sequence goes on along the minus strand of NC_053489.1, from coordinate 677,134,688 downwards.
CTTTGTGGGAGGCTGCAGAAGTATGATCTAAAGATAATCCAAAAGCCAGGTCAACAGGCAGTCGGGCTTCCCGCCCAAACATCAACCGGTATGGGGAATATCCGGTTGTGTCACTGGTGGTGCAATTATATGCGTGAACAATGGCTGCAAGGTGTTTACTCCAATGTTGCTTCTCCTCCGAGTACAGTGTCCCTAACATGTTCAGGAGAGTCCTGTTAAAACGTTCAGGCTGGGCATCACCTTGGGGGTGATAAGGGGTGGTTCTGGTTTTATCTATGCTCAGGAGGCCCAACAGCTTTTGTATTAATTTGCTCTCAAAGTCCCTTCCCTGATGGGAGTGAATTCTCTGGGGCAATCCATAATGGACAAAGAACTTTTCTACCAACACTTTGGCTACTGTGGAGGCTTTTTGGTCTTTAGTTGGGTATGCTTGGGCATACCTGGTGAAATGGTCAGTTACCACCAGAACATTTCCTACCCCACTTAGATCAGGCTCCACGCAAAGAAAGTCTATACACACTAACTCCAGCGGGCCCTGACTTTGAAGGTGGCCCATTGGGGCATCTTGCCGAGGCAGAGTCTTACATTGGATACACCGAATGCAAGAGTGGCAATACCCCTCAACTTCAGCCCTCATGCCGGGCCAGTAGAACCGGTCTCGGACCAGCTGAAAAGTCCTTTCGGGGCCTAGATGGCCGTGCTGGTCGTGAAGTGTGGCTAGTACAGTCTCCCGGTGTTTGCTGGGCAAAAACATCCGCCACTTTTCTTCGGGACCATCAGAGGGGCCCCTTCGGTGGACCACCCCTTGATGGAGCTGCAATTTGCCCCATTCTTCAGGTATCAGCCGCGCTTCTCTCGAAAAACTGGCCAGGAGTATCCTTGGATCCCTTTTCTCCAGAGCCTCTAGGACCAGGTTACCCAAAGAATCCTCCCTCTGGTCTTGCCTCAGTTCCTTCTTTGTTAGCTGTGGTAAATCACTTTTTTTCAACTGAGTTACATTGCAATAGCACTTAGGCACCCCTGCTGTCAGGACTCCTATTTCTTCAGCCCGGGACCCACCTTTCAGCTGCAGCTCAGTTCCTTGGCACAATGCCCGTACTCCTTCAGAAGATATTTGGGTCCACTCTTTTTCTGAGGCATCTGGACCATGTGGCCTCCTGGAGAGGGCATCAGCATCTTTGTTCCCCGCCCCTGGGCGGTACTTCAGACCGAAATTGAAACTCGAGAGGGCTGCCAGCCATCGATGCCCTGTTGCATACAGCTTGGCGGTGGTAAACAAGTAGGTGAGTGGATTGTTGTCGGTTTTCACCTCAAATTCGGCTCCAGATTGTCTTTTAACTTATCTACAACGGCCCACTTCAAAGCCAGGAACTCAAGTTTATGAGTGGGGTAGTTCTTCTCAGAGGGGGTCAAACCTCTACTCACATAGGCCACTGGGAGTAGACAACTGCTGTGTTCCTGGTACAATACTCCTCCTAACCCTTCCCTACTGGCATCCACATGTAACTCATAGGGTTTTGATGTATCCGCGTAGGCCAGAACGGGGGCAGTCGTCAGGTTCCTCTTGAGTTGAACAAATGCCTCTTCACATTCAGAAGTCCATTGATCACGAATGGACTCTTTGGGTTTCCGAGGGCCCATGTGGAGCTTTGCTGATTTTGCAAAGTCAGAAGTGTTATCTTCATCCTCTGTCTTCAAGAGTTTGTTAAGAGGTTTGGCGATTTTCGCGAATCCTTCAACAAATCTCCGGTAGTAGGAGCAGAATCCCAAGAATGACCGCAACTCCATCACATTAGTGGGTCTAGGCCAGGAAGTAACTTATTCCAATTTCTCCGGATCTGTAGATATCCCTTCCGCAGAGACTATGTGTCCCAAGTAGTGAACAGATGACTGATAAAACTGGCACTTTTCTCGGGACAGCTTCAGGCCTTCATCATGTAGCTGCTTCAGCACCTTTTCCAATCTTTGTTCATTGTTCTTCCAGAGTCTTCCTGAACACAATGACATCGTCCAGGTACACCAACACCTCTATCAGATTCATGTCACCTACAGTTCTCTCCATCAATCTCTGGAAGGTGCCTAGGGCGCCTGATAGCCCTTGGGACATACAGTTGAATAAAAAAAAACACTGGGGTGATGAAAGCCATCTTCTCCCTATCTTCTGGATGCATGGGGGATTTGATAATAACCACTCTTCAAATCCATGACGCTGAACCACTTAGCCCCTGACAGGCTCTGTAGTGCATCTTCAATCCGAGGGGTAGTGTATTGATCAGGAATGGTTCACTTATTGAGGGTTCTGTAGTCAATACACAGCCGTAGGGAACCATTTTTCTTCCTCACCACTACTATGGGGGAAGCATAGGGACTCCTGGATTCTCGAATAGTTCCTGTCCTCTTCAACTCCGCAAGTTGTTCCCTCAGATCTTCCAAATCCGTCAGGGGGACTCTTCGGACCCGCTCCCTGAAAGGTCTATCCTCCCTTAGTCGATGTTCTTGGCACATCCAACATCAAACTCCGTTTTGGAGAAGATCTTCTGCCATTTATCAAGTTGAGTTCTCATCCTTTCCTTCCATTCTGGTGTGAGTTCAA